>NC_134583.1:118534330-118856830 GCF_037038515.1 Microtus pennsylvanicus | reverse complement strand
ATCTTCCCCCTTCTTCCTTGCCTCCCCCGCCTTTTTTTCAAGCTCTTCTAGCCCAGGCTGGCCTTTAAATCTTTTTGTTTCCACATTCCACGTGTTGGAATCACAAGCCTATGCCACGTGCATGGCCACGGCACAATTGTCTTTATTCTGTGTTCTCAGGGAGCTGATGTTTAGCCGGGACTATCTTCACAGTCCTTATCCCTTTTTTTTCTGTCCTCTTTACCTCCAGACCTCTGTCTGAGTCCTCTCTCCTTACCTGTGGTCTTCATAAATGCACTGGGTTAGCCAGTGGGTAAGTGTTAAAGGTTAAGTGGCTAGGACTGCGGGTGAGAGTAGACAACCTTAAGGGCACATTGCTCAGTAACAACGGTGAGCTTCTCTCCTTCCTGGATGTGGTTCACACGAGGGAAATAGGCCTCAGTACCTGGGATCAATATTGTCACTGCCAGCTGGCCTCTGGCTCTGATCTCCCTGAACGTGGCCAGGCACAAAGGAACCGAGTTTGGAAGGAACAGAAAAAAGGTAGACCCACAGAGTAGGTAGGTCACAGCAGACTGGAAACCACTCCCAGGAGCCCTGACCTCATGGAAACTGCCCCAGTGTCCTCTGTCTGTCCTCAAACTCTATAAATAGGTAGCTTCAGTATCAGCTACGGCCAGACCAGGCCAGCGGCAGAGGCCAACACTGAAAGGAAGTGGACTTGGCTGGGAAAAATGGATTCACAGAGAAGAGAATAAAGGAAAGCCATTGCGTGTTCCCACTGCATGGCCCATTGGCTCACTGGCGTTTGGAGCCCTCCTGCTGAAATATCTAGCCTGCTCCAGCAGTGCCATTTGAGAAGACCCTTCCGACCCCTCTTGTTTATGACCTCGCTTATTCTGTCTGTTCCCTAGAATGGCTTGTTTGCTTTTGCTTATACTTTAAGAGATTCAAATTTTTTAAATTTTAGATTTATTTTTATTTTATGTGTAAGTATGTTTGGCTTGCATGTATGTCTATGTGTGTTTAGTGTTGACAGAGTCCAGAAGAGGGTGCTGGATCTCCTGGATCTGGAGTTACAGATGGTTGTGAGCTGCCATGTGGGTGTTGGAAATCAAGCCATCTGGAAGAACAACAGGTGATCTTAACCACTGAGCCATCTCTCCCATTCCATACTTTTGCTCATACATATGTACATATGTATGTGTGTATGTATGTATGTGTGCATGTATGTATGTGTGTATGTGTGTTTGATATGGGTTTCTTTGTGTATCCCTGGCTGTCCTAGAATCAGGATGCTGGCTTTGAACTCACAGAGATATGCCTGCTTCTCCTTACCGAGTACCAGGACTAAAGGCATGCATCATCATTACCTGGTGCTTTTGCTTATATTTAAAACAAAATTATTATTTGGGGACTTCATCCATATACACAGTGTATTTTTGTCAAATCAGCCCAACACTCCAGCTCCTCCCACACACACCACATGCCACATCCCCTCCATCGCATGTCCTTTTTCTGCACCCATGGATTCAATCAGTGGGGCCCCAAAATGTAGGGTTGTTCACTGGAACACAGACAAGCTATCAGGGGACATGTCCCTGCCCTAGCAGCCTTCAAAAGCCAAAGTTCCTTAACAGCCGCTCCTGTGTTTCTGCCAGTGGCACAGGGAGATCTGGTCATTTCCCCCTCTGTTACAAGAGGGCTTGAGGGGTTATCTGGGACCCTGGGTGCTCTGAGTAACCTTTCGCCTCCTCTGGACTCTGTAGCTCCTCTGCCCCTCCATTCCTGGGTCCTAACCTTGGTGAAGTGTATTGGCATATGCCGAGCACCCAGCATCTGCTCCAGCTCAGGACACTGCTTTACAGCAGGAGGGCTGTTATTACCTGAGCATTAGACTAGAGCCTGAAGGGAAACCCGGACCCCAAGCATCTTCCCTTCCTTGGAGAGGCTGTCAGCATGTGGCTCCGTGTTTGATAAAGTCCCATGTTTAGAGTTCTGGAATTTCTCTAGATACAAAGAGATGCGAAGGATGTATGTATGTGTAGTTGGTTGTTTTATTTTGTTTTTTTTCTTTGATCTTTACTCTTTTGGTGGGGGGGATCACCCAGCTCCCAAATAAATACACTGGGGCTTATTCTTTCTTAAGAATGCCTGGCCTTAGCCTGGCTTGTTTCTAGACAGCTTTTCTTAACTTAAATTATTCTATCCACCTTTTGCCTCTGGGCTTTTGTCTCTCTCTATTCTATATTTCTTTCTTTACTTCTTCATGGTTTGCTATGTAACTGGGTCCTCCTCTCCTTTTTTTCTTGTTCTTCCTCCTAGATCTTTCTTCCCAGATTTCCCCTTCTGTTTATTCTTTCTGCCTGACAGCCCTGCCTATCTTTTCTCCTGCCTTGCCATTGGCTATTCAACTCTTTATTAGATCAATCTAAAAAATCTAAATAAAGATAGGCAAAGTAACACAGCTTCACAAAGTTAAACAAATGCAACACATCTTTGCATTATTAAACAAATATTCTACAGCATAAATGAATGTAACATGTCTTCAACTAATATTTCACAATAAATGTATGTGTGTATATTTGTCTGTGGCCACAGAAATACTTACACAAGATATGAAAAATGTGCTTTTGTTGTTTACTGTGGGATTTCTTTTTGCTTAATTTTTTGAGACAGGGTCTTATGTAGCGTAGGCTAGCCTAGAATTATGTATCGGAGACTGGTTTTGAACTTCTAATCCTCCTGCCTTCATCTCTCACCAGCTGGGATTACAGGCTTGTACCACCACATACTTGACTGAACAATAGTAATGTGATCTTTTCTTAAATTCCTTCCATTCTTTTCTTCCTTTTTTTCCTTCCTGCTTTCTTTTTGGCTCACGCCTTTCTCTCCCTCATGAAACAACTCTCTGGGTGTGATGATGGCCAAAAGACGGGCGGACAGCACACTCAGAGCCCTTGGGGCTGGCTGCTTAATTCTTCCTCTCCTAGGTATAAATGGCCACTGTCCTCTGACCTTCCAATTCACAGGCTCACACCCTCACCAGCCCGGAAGATGTGGCAGTCAGGTTTGGTTCGCAGGTATCCTTATGGTTAGAAGTGCCAGGAGCATGCTCTATGCAATTGAAATCTGAGAGGTGCCCAATCCTGAACGGCCACTTCAAGATTCCGTCCTAAGGAGAACAGGAAGCAAGTGAAAAGACAAATCTGGAGCTCGGTCTCCCGCGGAATCCGCACCCTTTTGTCTGTCAACTAAGCCTGTCAGCAGCGGGGCTGAAGGACAAGCGGCTGGTGGGGTACCAGCAAAAGCCACGTAAACCAAGGAGCAGTGTTGACTCGCGCGGGTTAGGACCAGTGGGCAAAGTTGTGTTGGTTTTGCAAGACTCGGAATTTATGTTTCAGTCCCTCAGATGTTATTTGACTGAGTCCCGTGACAGGTAGTGGCACTTGTATTGGGTCAGGGAGATATGGGCACCCGGCACCGTGCGTAGCCAAGTCCAGACTTTCCACGAGTTCTGTCGCTGCCCAGGTTGCTCTGGCCTCGCTAGTATCCGAGTTGACTCGCAGGTCCAGCCCGGACCATACGTTTCTCCCGCCTCTGGGCTGGAAGTGCTCATCCCGGCTGGAGGGGATCAAGCAACAGTCGCGGAGCTCCGGGGTCAATCCTGGTTTAGTCACAAAGCCTGACCTTAGCCAAGTTCCCTGGGCCAGTCCAGAACTTGTGGAGAGAAAGAGACTATGCGTAGACTGTAGCCAAGCACAGCCCTACACAACCTCTGTCTGTCTACCCGGAGACTTTTGACTCAGTGTTGTCCCACGCCCGAGTGTGGGCGTGGCCAGTTCGGCAGAGGCCAGGGCTGCAGAATGGACAACCTCTGCTAGCCGCCCAATCTGCTTGGGTGGGGAGATCCACTGTGCTCCCTTCCTCACTCGGGTTCCTGGGGCACAGTGTTTTGGCCCTCCTCTTCCCCCTCATTCCATTCCTCCCGCAGTCTCCTCTTGTCCCAATACCCAGATGCTTGTTGAAGGGTGTTTAGGACAACAAACTCTATGGAATGCTTTATATTAACAAGGCGGTTAAAGTTCGGAGGTTGTTTGAGGCCGTGTTGGGGGCAGGAGACAACGGTCTGAGGCAACTGTTTTTTTTTTAATTTATTTATTTATTAAGGATTTCTGCCTCCTCCCCGCAACCGCCTCCCATTTCCCTCCCCCTCCCCTGATCAAGTCACCCTCCCTCATCTGCTCGAAGAGCAATCAGGGTTCCCTGACCTGTGGGAAGTCCAAGGACCGCCCACCTCTATCCAGGTCTCCTAAGGTGAGCATCCAAACTGCCTAGGCTCCCCCAAAGCCAGTATGTGCAGTAGGATCAAAAACCCACTGCAATTGTTCTTGAGTTCTCAGTATTCCTCATTGTCCTCTATGTTCAGCTAGTCCGGATTTATCCCATGCTTTTTCAGACCCAGGCCAGCTGGCTTTGGTGGGTTCCCGATAGAACATCCCCATTGTCTCAGTGTGTGGGTGCACCCCTCGCGGTCCTGAGTTCCTTGCTCGTGCTCCGTCTCCTTCTGCTCCTGATTTGGACCTTGAGATTTCTGTCCCGTGCTCCTCTGTCTCTGTCTCCTTTCATCACCTGATGAAGGTTAATATTCATGAGGATGTGAGGCAACTGTTAATTGTGGATAAATAAGTAATGGCTTCCCAGGTAAGGCTCAAGTTTAGAGCTAGCCATGTTTTCTGATGTGTGCCTCTTGCTCAGCGGTGGATGCTTAGGGAGGGAAGGGGAGATCAAATTGTAAGTCCTCATCCTGAGGAAGACTAGCATTTGTCCTACATCCTGGGAGCTGGAGCCATTTGGTTGATCCTGAAAACTGCATCACCACTCCAGGGAACCAGCTTTGAAAATTCTCCCTAATGCAAAGTTTTCTTCTGGGTTTTCTCATAGTTTTTTTTTTTCCCAGCTAGATACAGGTTTGGTTTTTTTTTTTAACTCAGGGTATACAAATAATTTTATTCCATTCATTTCACATACTTTAAACTTTTTTTGAGGCGTGACTATGAGATCTCCTGTGCGCTGGGTAAGTGCTCTAGAACCACCACTCCCTAGAGTTTGAGGACACTTTCTTGGTAGTCTTCAGGGCTAGCATTTTCATGTTGCATACTATTTTATCATGTGGTCATAATACACAGTCTCATTTTTGTTATTCGCCGGCCCGAGCATTTTGCCATAAGTAGCTGTATGCATAGAACTTTTCTTCTTTTAAATCATGCCTTTGGAATCAGTGCCCCGAGAGGTTGAAAGCATTGGCGTTGTGTAGGCATTGTTCTGTAGACCTAGCCAACAACTGGGGACATACAATAACAAAGCAAACGGGGACAGCCCTCACAGATATCTCGCTAGTGCACCCACTCTATCTGCATACAAACAAAGCTGTGTGGAGTGAAAACATATCCTCGACACCTACTGTGCAGCAGATCCATGCTGGCAGGAAACCTGGGGTGAGTAAGAGGCTTGCCCTGCCCTTGGGGAGCACAGGAGCTGTGGCTTTTCAGCCTCCTCTCACTAGGTCACGGTATATTCAAGACTGCTAAATTGGTGACATTTGCTGATGCTACCACATTCTGCATAGAAATAAAGCACTAGCGCCTTACTGTTTGCTTGTTTTTTCAATATTGGGCATTGAATGCAGTTACTCTTACATAGAAACATGGTTATGCAGAGCCAGGTATGGTGACTTCTGCCTGTAATCTCAGTTCTTGAGGGGCAGAGGCAGGCAAATGTCTGCAAATTCAAGGCTAGCCATGATATACAGTGAGACCCTCTCTCCAAAAACGAAAACCAAGGGCCAGGAAGATGGATCCATTGGGTGGATTTAGGCTTTTGTCACCACACCTGACTACTGAGTTTGAACCCCAAAATCTACAAGGGGAAGGAGAGAACGGACTCCCATAAATTGTCTTATGATCTCCACAGACAGGCTGTGATATGTACATGATTACACACACACACACACACACACACACACACACACACAATATAAAATCATAATAAATTGCTGTTTGAGTGGTTGACTTGAGTTTCATAAAAAAATGTGCAATTAATGTTAGATTGGGATTAGGACAGAATCCTCAACAATTGCTTAAGTGTCCCAAGACACACATTCCTGTCATTTTGTCCAATGCCATGATGCAATGTGGCATTCTTGGCCCTGACAATTATAAAATCAAAATATCAATCAACTCTGGAAAATGATGAAGCTACCCTACATCCTATCATATCAGATGTTCGGCAGGGGTTTAATTCTTTATGTAAAAGTCAACAAGCACATCTGTCTCATAGGTAGCAGTTAAATTTGTTTTTGTCATTAATAAGTAGTAAAATTATGTGTATACCAAAGAATAGCTTTAAAAGATTTGTGTGTGTCTGTTCCTGTGTGGGGATATATATGCGTGGGTGCAGGATGTATGAGCATGCTCTTCCCGAACATAGGCGGTTGTGCTGGGTGAGAGACCAGATGATCCTTTCCTGTGTAAGTTTGTGGGCAGAGCTCCACGGAAGGATGGCCTGAGTGACAAGAACACGGGGAGCCGTTTATTTTACAAATTCATTCAGCCTGGGTCCAGCTTTCAGAAAGAATGGGAACCAGGAAAACTGTGGTGTCCAGAGGGACTCAGTGGTTCTGAGGTTGGCCGATCCATCAAGTGGTGGTTCTAGCCGGGGAACACAGCAGTTTGCACGCAGTTTCCGCGATAAAAACCCTTCCGGTCTTGAAACTAGTGCTTAGGAATGTGAGTGGAACAAACAAACAAGCAGATTAGACAGTGACAGGAAGAAAACTAAGGCAGGGAAGATAGAGGATGCCTAAATGGATCTCAGAAATGGCCTTATTAAGAAGATATCTGTACAAGAAAAGGGGGGGGGATCTCTGGGGGAAGGGTAGCCCTGCTGAAGGCCTGGTGGCAAGGCTTTGAGTCGGAGGCCTGTGTGACCAAGGTTGGAGGAAACAGATCACAACAGATTGACGTCATTCTGGAAGTTTGGGTTTTTACTTAGGGTGAACAAGCGCTCGGTGGACAACAGGAACTGTGGCTTAGTCTGAGAGTGTGCTTCTGGGATAGTTCACAGGAGAAATGGTTAGGAAGCCAAGAACCCAGGAGTGTTTACTCACCTCTTTCCAGGCATTGGCCCACCCAGGACTTCAGAATTAAACGGTTGGGAAGATCAGAACCTGCCTCCAATTCCACCCCCCCCCCTCAGGGGGAAAGGTTTCTGAGAAAGTTGTTGAGACTGATTATAACCCCCCTCTCCTGTTATAGTCTTATTAGCATTGGAAAACTTCCAGCGTGGCCTAAGGAGCCTGGAAGTGAGTCAGTAGCAACCCCAAACTGTTGTGTAGCCTTAGGGGTGTCTTTTTAACCTCAGCCAGCCTCAATTACTCTATCTCTAAAAAGACTAGAGAGCCTTCTTTATAACGTCACGTGAGGTCACCTGAAAACGCCTCTTAAACCTATCTACCGGTTCCCACCCCTCTACCTTTTCCCAAAAGCAAAAGTGAAAACGACTCTTGACTTAGCTCAGCACTTTTCGGATTTTGCAAAACACGCTGCGTGGTTTTGTAGGGTCCCCTGTGGGTAGGGACACGGTTCCCGTCTCACCATTGCGCCCTCTGGGCTGGGAGTGGCAGGGCGGTTGTGGGTAGGGCGGAGGAGGTGCGGGAGGAGACGCGGAGCTGCTGGGTGGAGCCGCAGAACCCGACCCACCGACCTGAGTCTGGCGAGGTACTGGGAGTGGAGGCGCAGGCCGGGCGGGGCTGCAGGCAGCGACAGCGACACGGCCAGGGGCGGATCTGTCCCCGCCCTCGCTCGCGTCCCGCCCGCCCCAGGATCTCCCAACCCGCGCCGCGCGCTCTTTCTCAGACAGCTGCTCTGGGAGCTCTGCGCGCCGTGCTGTTCCGTGCCTTGCCCGTCTGTCCCCCTTTGACTGTGCCTAGCCATGACCACCCAGCAGATTGTTCTCCAGGGCTCGGGACCCTGGGGTTTCCGCCTCGTGGGCGGCAAGGACTTCGAGCAACCTCTCGCCATTTCCCGGGTAAGAGTGTCTTGGGACGCGCGTGGGAACGAGGCGCTTCCGTAGGGTGGCGGCGCGCTGCGTACGGAGGGGAGTCGGGGTGGTTGGAGCCCCGCGGCGATCGCGGCGGTGCGTACAAGATGTGCTGTGCGCTGAGCGCTCGATGCCATCCACCGCCCCTTCCCCGCCACTTCGCTCAGGGACAAGCGGGTTCCGTGCGTGCCGTGCCAAGGCCAACGACAGTTTTCTTCCTGCGCCCCGGAAGCGTGGCGCTGCCGGCACGCAGACGCTCTTTGTGCCCGTGGAGACTTAGAGCTCGGCAGACCCCGCGCGCTGGGAGGTAGCACGCCCTGCTCTTCACCGTGGAAGAGTCAGGGAGAACTGATTGGAAACAGCAGAGAATCCTAGAAGGTGAATGGGAGTACAGAGGAGTTCTCAGGAAGGCGAGTGGGATTCTTGTAACTAAGAACTGAAACTATTTTACACTCTTAAGGTTTGATCCGTAGCTGGTTTTCAGCTCAGTAAAGCCTTCCATAGGAAACTGGAGTTTGGAAAGTAACCCCCGATAAATCTTCATAGACTCACCTTTCTGCCCTCCAGGTTATCTGTGATAAACCCATTTCCTTCTGCGATGAGTAATTCCAACCTTGTGCACGGTGGTCATGTTCAAAAACCTCTTAGCTCAGCCTCATCTCTGGGAGGGCCTGAGACCATCGCAGGCTGCTAGACCTGTGGCCCACAAATGAAATGAACCCCCTGTGAGACTGAGCTCCATATTTGAAGGTCCACACTTTGGACGTGTGATCTGGAACAAACAAGGACTATTTCCCACTACTAGTCAACATTTTTAGCCCCTTCAGATAGAAGGGGTGTGTGTGTGTGTGTGTGTGTGTGTGTGTGTGTGTGTGTGTGTGTGTGTTACTAAATATCTTCTGACTAAGGAGAGGGGGGAAAACTGCAGCTATAGCCTAGAGGGACCACATTCTGTTCTTTGGTACATTTGCTAGCTAAGACTGACCTTAAACTTGTTTTCTCAGTCTTGTAAATATCCCCCCTTTTCTTAGAGGGGTTCTGGGATGAAGACAGAAGAGAAAGATCCCGATGGCCCTGCTTCCAGCGGCCGAAGGAGTTAGATGGGGGTTGTGGAAGCATTCCTGCCTCCTCTTGGTTTTTCTGCCAGTGGCAGTGCGGCTCAGGCTTTCTCACAGGTGGCCTGGCCGAGCAACTGACTCTTTTGACTACCCTACTCCAAATGAGCAGGCAGCCTAGATTAAGGCTTTAAGGCTGAGTTTCCCACTTGACCATCTTGTCTTCCAGAGATTTCTTTGTTTTTGGAGATGTGAACTCTTTTTCCAGCCTCCAGCCAAAGTTCTCAAGTATGGGAACTGTGCCTTACCCAGTCTGGTGCTCCTACACCAAGCCTGGCCCAGGACTGCTCTTGACTGTGCCTAGTGTATCCTTGCAGACAGATTACAAATGCTTGCCCACCAAGGGCACTACCTCTGCGCATTCGGAGTTGGTTACCTCATAGTCCAGTTGTTCCCGCTCTTTGTGGCTATAATTAACCTGTCAGGCCTCTCCACTTCCAAGAAACTTTCTTTTTAAGTAGGGGAGACTATATGGGCAGTCTGTTGGAAGGGTAGTCTTGGCTTGGCAATTTGGCAGCTTCTAAAAGCCTTAACACCAGCTGGGAATATAGTACAGTGAAGCATTTGGCACATCGTAGAAATGAAGATGGCGTGGGGTGGGAAACACTCCGAATCCATTGCTTTGGACCTTCCCGCATTTATTAATCTTACTCCTTGTTTGAGATTGACTCTCATGTATCTCAGGGTGGTTTTGAACTCTGTGTAGCCAAGGATGACTTTGAACTTCTGATCCTGCTGCCTCCCACTTTCTGAGTGCCGGGATATGTGGCACGTGGTAGGTTTATGTAATTCAGGAATTGAGCCCAGACATCATGCATGCTAGGCAAGCCCTCTACCAACTGAGCTACATCCCTCACACCCGATTCATGTATTTTTTCACACTTCACACTCATGTTGATTGAGCACATGTCATATGCATATGCAAACTTCTCAGACCTGAAGGGAAGCTAATCTTTATTATGCCTTTGGCAAGTGCTTTCATTGAAAAGTGAAAATGACTCAGAGGCATTGTCATTGTGACAATGGCTATAAGTTACTTGTTTCTTCATCCTGTCATTGCCCCTGTTCAGCTCTTGGGAATGAGAAAGTGATTGTTATGACTTGAACGTGGCCTGGGTGGCCTGGGATCTGGCGCTGGTCTGGCGTCTAGTTCTTATCCAAGCGCTGCCTAAGGTGAGCACCCAGAGTTTATATTTATCACTGCAGTAGGGTAACAGCAGCCCTTGGCCACCAGTTGAAGAACGTAGAGTGCTCTGTAAACAGTGAATAATGGTGAGGTGTGAGCATTGGTAAGCTCTGCCCACCTTCTGGCTGGTGTGTGCTACATTTAGTATCCTGGGCAGATACAGTTTGCTAGCATGTTTTTGTGTAAGTAGACTTGAAGTCTCCACACCAAAGCAAACCATAAAATTAGGCAGGGAGAGGAGTGCCTCTTACTTAAATAACCATGTTTGCTTTCTCTTGCATGAATTATTCTGGTATTGGCTCCCGTCTTTTGCTAAAGCGATGAAGCCGGATAGAGCTCATACTTGTGTGCACTGGAGATACTTCTTTTTTCTAGCTGCATTCCCCTGACTATAGAATGAGCACCTGTACAGCCCCACCCTGATCAGGATCTCCAGTGTTGGTGGCACATAGGTTCTTGGTGATGTAGCCCTGCCTGACATCCGGTAATTCCTCTGTGCTCTTCTTCATATTTACTGACTAGGCATCCTAAACCCTAGATGCTGAATTTTGCCTATTTTTAAACAGACTTATATAGAGTATTTTATATTTTATATAAGTGTTTGTGTGTGTGTCTTCTATTATACCTTTATGCCTTCATCGATGTTTCTGTGAGGAATTTAATTATCACAGCCCAAATTTCTCACCATAAATGGCTATAAACTAGTTTTTTTTCTATCTAGTATCTCATTTAAGGCTCGCCTTCGACTCCCTGCTACTGAAGCCACATAGTATTTAACTGCTCTCTGAAATCTTTTTCTGTTGGTTCCTGTTCCAACCCTGTGGCTCCCTCACACCGTGCGTGTGTGCGTGTGTGTTCCCTCCTCTGTGTTATTTCATATTTCCTCCGGTAGCTTTCAAGGGAAACCTTCAGAGAATCCACACCCATGCTGAAATTACTTGCCACTGTGCTGACAACTGAAAAAACACAGGAAGGGGCGGGGCCAGTGATAAGGGGATGCTCTTAGTTGGAGTTGCCACTTATTTCCCCCTTGAGTACTGGGGAACCCTTTGCTGAGAGTCTGTGGTTTTATAGTACGTGCTTGTGTCCTTTGCCCAAGGACCCCAAGGGGGTGCTTAATAATGGTTACTCTGTAGCCAGAAGGTCTTTTCTGATTTTCAAGAGGGTTATTTCTAGATTCAAGTAGGGTTTTACGTTGTGTCATAAAGGTTGGAAGAGCAGGGCTCGTCAGTTAGGTGATAAAAAGGAAGACCAGCCTAACACTGTTCTGTGTGCTTAAAGGACCTTTGCTGCATGCCTGCATGCGTCGTATGCCCTAAATCACCCCAGAAGCATTGGCCGTTCCAGCTGATCGAGGTTGACCTGGGAAGAAGGGAGGCAGAGGAATCCGAGAAAATGACCTGAGGTGGAAACATGAGCCTCCCTTCCCAAACCTCTAGGATACTGACCACGGAGGCTAATTTTCTTTTCAAAATTAGGTTCTGTTTGCTCTTTAAATTTTAATGAATTAATTTTAATTTATTTTATGGTATAGTGTTTTGCCTATATGTGAACTATGTGTGTGCCTTGTACTTGTGAATGTCAGAAGAGGGTTTGGATCCCCTGGAACTGGAGTGACAGGTGGTTATGAGCGGCCATGTGGGTACTGGGAATCCAACCCAGGTCCTCTGCAAGAGCAATAGATGAGCCAATTCCCCAGCTCCACCCTGGTTAATTTGGATGAGGAATGAAGCAGGGAGAATAGCTTTCAGATACTGCATCTTGGGTGGTGCCTGCCTGGGCTGATCAGGACTGGGAAAGGCACTCAGTGGTTGCTGTGTCAGGGCCCAGCTAAGGCTGCCTCCCAAGCTGCCTTCTTTCCTCCAGGCCGTGACTTGCTGATGTTCTGTGGAGGACAGCAAGGTAGACATCTCTCATTGCCTACTAATTGAGTTACATGACCCAAAACCCCACAACAGGGCTGGCCAGATGGCTCAACAAGTAAGGGTTCAAAATTGACCTAGAGTCTTAGATGTCAGAATTAGGGCTAATCTCTGTCAAAAGGTTTGTGACAAATGTGGTTTGAAAATTCACGTTCAGTTTCTTTATGAGGTGCTGCGTCCGTCAGTACATTTTTTTGGGGGAGGGGAGAATTCACCAGGCATTAGGTGACAGTTTGTGTTCTTGTCCGTGTGTATATTACACTTAGTAGGTTTACATGTGGTTGTCATAAATGATGAAGAAGCCAGGCATGGAGGCTCAGGAAGCTGAGGCAAGATTGCTGCATGTCCAAAACCTTGAGCTACACAGTAAGCTCTAGTCCAGCCCAAGCTATAAGTGTGAAGTCCTGTCTAAAGAAAAACAAAGAAACACCCCAAATCCCTCACAACAGAAGGTCGAAGGGAAAAGTAAGGGAAGGCAAAGGAAAAAGCCCTTCCCAGCTGTACTCCACGGAGCAATCGCTGTTAAAGTCTGGTTCTAAGACTTTCCGGCCTGTTTTCTTCTAAGTTACATTTTCAGAGTCAGTTGCTGTATCATGGTGGATCATGTAGACGTCATTGTTCTGTATTTTCTGTCATAATTTTGTTACAACACATGAAGAATCAAAGGTAGCTCGGTATCCTGGGGAAATGCCTTTTTTGGCTTCAGCTGACTGTAGGTTTCAACCCTGTCTTGCCCAATTCTTACCTCTATGTCCAGGGGTGGTGGTGGCGGGCAGGTCAGTTCCTGAAAGCTCAGCAGCTGTTTGAGCAGTGGGAATAACAGTATTTACCTCCAAAGGTAATTGTGAAGGTGGGTGGTGCCTGCTGGGTGCCCAGTGCTCTGGGTAAGCCATAGCAGGCATTGAGATGCAGCTTACTGTTAAAGAAATGTTAATGGTAGCTACTTTTTTTTGTAATTAAAAGTTTTTTCTTTCAAAAATTATTTTTTTAATTTATGTGAATGGTGCTTTGCCTGCATGTGTATCTGTGCATTTTGTGTGTGTGTGTGTGTGTGTGTGGTGCCTCTGAATCCCCTGCAACTGGAGTTACAGATGCTTGTGAACTGCCATGTGGTTGCTGGGAATTGAACTCTGGTCCTCTGGAAGAGTACCCAGTGCTGTTAACCGCTGAACTATCTCTTCAGCCACAAAGATGTATTCTATTTTTAATTATGTGTACGTATGTGTGTATGGGGGGTGTAAGTATGGTGGGTGCAAGTAGCCACAGAGTCCAGAAGAGCGTGTGGGATCCCCATATTGCTGGAGCCAGAAGCAGTTGTGAGCTGTGTAACACGGGTGCTGGGAACCATATTCTGGTCCTCTGTAAGACCAATATCCGCTCTTAATCCATGAGTCATCTCTCCAGCCCTGATACTGTTTTGAACCCTTTAAGAACGCTTTTCCAACAAGCTAATGAGATTGATACCGTTGCCAATTTCATTTGATCAGTGAAGAAACAGAAACGGGCAGAATAGCCTGCAAAAGTGAATGTCAGATTTTGGTCATGGGTGGTGGTGGTTAGGGCGGCTTTAAAGCATGCACAGTCATTGTAGGCTTTTGGACGCTCTCAAATTGACGTCTCACTCTGAGAAGTTAGGGTATTCTCTCTATTGGCAGCGCCTTTTACTTCCTGTCTTCAGAGCGGTGATTGCTCAGACCAAGAAAGCAGCGAATCTCTCTGAACTCCCGCCTCTGCGGACTGACAACTCTATTTTGCATGGAGGAAGCTGGGTTAGGGCACAGCTCATCTACAAGTGCCCAGCCTACTTAATTGCCTCATTTCCTGGAGAAAGTGGTTATAGACTAACCAAGAACATTCTGAAGCTGCATTGTTTCAGGCCAACCTCTGTATCCTCGTGCAGCGTTTGAGACTTTGATGTGGCTTCAGGGTCTGGGTGGCAGCCTGGACCCACAACCTGCAAGCCAAGAGAGCCCCAGGGAGGAGTTCACATTCACCACTTAATGTGGCTGGCAGGCAGGCAGGCTGCTTCCGTGTTGTCCCACCCCCTGTTTAGACTGTCAAATTTATGCCTAAAACCCCTGATATGGCCCTTAGACCAAGAGTCTGTGCTTCAAGGTCTACACGCCATTGCAATGGAACTTGAATTTCATGTTTTGTTGGTACTACCAAGACATGTGTCATTATTTATGCTTCCGTTCTCACTTCGTTCTGCATGGACTTAAGGGAATTTACAACTCCAAAAGCACACAAAAATGATATTTAAAACACAAGGACATACTTAAGAGTTAACGAAATATTTGGAACACGGAAGCAGAAGCAGCAGAGTTTCAGGAATGTTAAATCAGTTGGTTTCTGTAATTGCACACTTAGTTTAGCTGTGAGTTTTCTGGCCAGGGCAAAATGGGAACCATGTTGAGTGTGTTGGACTTCTGGGCTGACATGCCTTTTATATACTCGACTTTAGTTCCTTCTCAGAGGTTAATCGGCATGGATAGGGCTGTTTTCTCTCTCCTTCCTGCCCTCTCTTCTTCTGTCCCTCCCTCCTTCCTTTCCTCCCTTCTGTTTTAATGAGAGAGAGAGAGAGAGAGAGAGAGAGAGAGAGAGAGGAAGAGGAGAGAGAGAGAGAGGAAGAGGAGAGAGAGAGAGAGAGGAAGAGGAGAGAGAGAGAGAAGAGAGAAAGTGAGTCTATTCTAACTGAAGTGTCTTCAGAGGGCCATTTATGTACAGGAGTGTAAGTCCTTCAGGATGTTTCTTAAGAAGCTGGACTTTTAGGTTTAAATGTTTATTGTTCAGTAATTTAACTTCATTCAAGAAGAAAGTATTGGGGAAAGAAATAGTCAACATCCCCCTTGAAGTTTCCAAACCCAGTGAATGTCAATTAGGCTTTGCTAGGAAGTGGAAAAAGCAGAGATTAGGGGCTGAGGGTGTAACGTAGTAGTAAGAATGTATGCTTAACATGCCCGAGGCCCTGGGTTTGGCCCCCAGGACAAAATAAAATAAAATGAATGAATGCATGAATCTTTCTGGATCATTCTGTATTAATTTGAGATGGAGTAGGGCTCTTTGTATAATTTACTCCCCCCCACCCCACCCCCCCACCACCAAGGGTATCTGGTAGCTAAGAAGTTGGAAATCAGTATCACATCCTTGCAAATACAGTTCTGAGCTGGGTTGATTTCTGGCCCCAGGTTTAGTAGCCAGCTCCAAGCAGCAAGGTGAGTGGTGTTCTGTAACACTGAGGAAAATGACTTGTAGTAACCAAAGGAAAAGTTAGAAAATCGTTTGAATAGAGAGGATTTTTTTTTTCTTCAAAGGGAAGAGGGGGAAAAAATCAACTTCTCAGAATATATAAAACAGCTGACAAATGCTTGCTTGGGACTCTGACACCTATCCCAGGGCAGCAGTTAGTTCATCATCCAGTAGGGAGCTCTCATTTTTCTTCCTTTCTTGTTACAAGGTCTTCCTTGGTGGCCTAGACTGGCCTTGAATTCCTGATGGAGCCCAGAATGGCTTTCAATTTTAATATGGTGTCATGAGTGTTGGAATTGTAGGTGTGCCCCGTCACTCCAGGGTGACTGGAACACTTGAGAACAGGATGGGGGCTGCTTTCCATGCTTAAGAGGAAATAGGTTACTGACCTGGGTAAACAAAGGTGTCTGCTAATCCTATATAGGAAGTATTTCTTTTCTTTGGTGCTGGGCATTGAACCCGGGGCTTCATCAGCATGGAGTCCCACCTCAAACTATTATAAAAAGGGCTTTGATGGGTAATTGTGCTTTGCACATCTTTCAGTCCCAAACTCATTTGTAGCAACCAGAGGCTGGCTGGAGCGTGAAGTGGTAAGATAAACCTCTGCAGGACTGATTACAACTGGTCCTGATAACTGGGTTTCTGTGCTGGGGCAGTTAGAGCACAATGGGGCTTGTGGCTGAGTGGGTGGTGTGTTTCACATTTAGAGGGACCAAGTTTCCTCAGTTGGTGCTGGTTGTGGCCTTAAGGAAATCTAAGCCCAGAATTGCCAGATTTTCCTCAAGCTTAGTTAGAATCTCTGGGCTTAGGTACATTTATCAGTATGTGATTTAAATTTTAAAACTAATATAAAGCAGTCTTGATTGTGGACCAGATTCCTTGACGGGCTCAGCTTCCAATTTCAATTGTAGAAAGTTAAAGCTGCTAGGTGAATGTGGGTTTTAGGTAGGACCTTCCAAAGATCCACTCAAGACAGTGGTTCTCAACCTTCCCAATGCTGAGACCCTTTGATACAGTTTCTCATGTTGTGGTGACCCCCAACCATAAAAGTACTTAGTTGCTACTCCATAACTATAATTGTACTACTGTTATGAGTTGTAATGTAAATATCTGATATGCAGGGTATCTGATCGGCAATTCCAGATGTGTTGCTACCCACAGGTTAAGAACCACTGCACTAAAGGAATGGCTGAGCTAGGGGTTGAGTGAGTGACCTCTGTAATGGGTCCAATTTGAATCGTCATTCTAAAGTATGCTGGCTACCTTTATGTCAACTTGACACAAGCTAAAGTCATCTGAGAAGAGAGAAGTTCAATTAAGAAAATGCCTCCATAAGATTGGGTTTCTAGCAAACCTGCAGGGCATTTTCTTAACTAGTGATTGATGGGAAGAAGGCCCAACCCACTGTGGGTGGTGCCATCTCAGGGATGGTAGTGCTGAGTTTATTAAGAAAGCAGACTGAGCAAACCATGGGGGGAAATCCAATACACCCTTCAATGGGCTCTGTATCAGCTCCTGCCTCCAGGTTTCTGCCCTGTCTGAGTTCCTGTCCTAGCTTCCTTCAGTGATGGACTACAATGGGGAAGTATAAGCCAAATAAAATCCTTTCCTCCCCAAGTTGCTTTTTTAGTCTTGGTGTTTTGTCGCAGCAATAGTAACCCTAACTAAATCAGAAAGTGTCCGTGCAGTGAGGTCATCTGACCCTCAGCACGGCTGATGGTGTCTGGTTGTCTCTTCGTAGTAACGGAGCACAGTGAATACTATGTGGGGATTTCATTGCTGCTTCCAGATAAAATACAGGGCTCTCATGGCCTGCTCTCCTTATCTCCAGTCTCATATCCTCTTCCCCTCCCTGTGCTCCCTGGGTTTTACCTGCGCAGTTCACAGAGCGCTCTTGAGACTTGGCTTGCTCTTTCACGTCCCCTTTTGTGGCTTCATGGTTTTAAACAGCACCACCTTTTGGGAGTCATTTCTGTATCTGTGTGTGTATGTGTGTGTGTAAGTACATGTGTGTGTGCACACATGGATGTGCAGGTACAGGGCAGAGGAAGGCATCCCGTATCTTCTAGTACTCCCAGCCTTATTCCTTTGAGGCACGGTCTCTCCCTGAACCTGGAGCTTACACCTACCCATCCCAGGGCGACAGCCAGCAAGCGCCAGCACTCTTTCTGCCTCTACACCCCTTCTCCTCCCCACAGTGCTGGGGTTGCAGGTTCGCAGCAAGACCATGTCAGTCTTGTCACACGGGTGCCGACATCCAAACTCCCATCTTCATGGCTGTTCAGTAAGCCCCCTTAACCACCGAGCCATCTCTCCGGCCCCCATTGTTAGCATTTGCGTTGCACTGTACCTCTGAGCACAACATTTATCTCTGGCCTGTCTCTCCAGGGACCGTGAGCTTCTTGGTGGCCCTTTTCATAGCATGTGGTTTCCGGAGTTCACCACGAAGAGCTCCACATTTTTTGAATTCTGGGCGCTTGCTCTGTTTTGAGTCATCTCATTAACCCTCACAGCGAGGCACTAAATCAAGTCCTGGCCTCCTGCCTCTCTAAGATGTATCTTAACCTACAAGCTGCGATGTTTTTCAGAATATTCATGGGGATGAACCATGAGTGAGTGAGTGAGAAAGGAAGCATGGGGGAGGATGAGGCGTGCCAAGGAGGGGGTTAACTCTTCCTTGAGGTCCGTGTTAAGCCCCTGCTGACTCTGTGAACATGCCCCATTGAAGGAGTAGGGAGAGCTACACCACAGTTCCCGTTTGCATTACTTAAACTGAAGTTAAGGTCTTAGCAGAGTTTGAAGGCCCCTTACGGACATAAAGAGTAAAGTCTGTGGGGAGTGGTGGCCTCCAGGTAAGGAGTGGCCATCTGGGGCTGGGGGCGGGCCCAAAGATGAGCTCACCTTGAGTGACTGCTACAGAAACCAGAAGAGCATTCTTTCCCTAATAGAAATTGCTGCACCTAAGCCACACTAGTTTTTATAGCAAGGGTTGTCTGCTCTAGGTGCATGATCTCTAGGGGAAAGACCTGACTGAGGGAACTGGGGACATGTCCACTTAACTAATGGGTCTGGGTTTTTGGAGGGAAGTATAGGGTTTCATTTTTTTTTTAGAAATTGAAGCTGACTCCATCATGAGCTGGTTCTGATGGAATTTGATGGCTGCTTCTAAAAAATTAGGCTAGACATTGTGGGGTAGCGGACCCTGGAGCCTGCCCTGGCTTGCTACTCACCTGCTGAGTCACCTTGAGCAAGCTGCTTAACCCTTGTTCCTCCATTTCCTCATCTTCAGTGGTGCAAGTGACTTTGCTTGCCTGATAGCACCACGAAAGGATCATAAGCCAAGCCTTACTAACCACTTGGATTGCACTTGGCATGTAATACGCACTCATTAATGGTGGCTGCTGTTAGAATTGAAGCTCACTGTGGTCGAGTAAGTGTGTGATAAAGCGTCCTCCATTCAGGACAGGAATCCTCCAGCAGCAGGATCCGGGTCTTCTCCCATGCAGCCCTGTTCTGTTCCGTCTTATAATTGGTATGTTTGATAATGGGTGGGGCTCTGGGCCCCAACTCGGTACAGAGCAGGGGAGCTGTTGTCTCATGCTTGGGAGGCACCTGGCCAACAGGGTTTTGTGGCACTCTCGTTCTTTGCACAGAAGGCCCTGGCAAATACACCTCCTTAAATTCTGGGCTTCTTTTCAGCTCTGACAGTGGGCTTACAGTCTCTGTTATGGTATTGCACTGAAGCAAAAAAGGGTAGAATTTACGAGGGTTTCTGTGTTAAAACCAGGTATAAGCCTTTAGCGATGTGAACTTGAACCACTCGCAGCTTCTCTCTGGTCCTGTTTCTAAAATGTTGTCTAATATATTCTTGCTCATCTCATCTATGTGAGCTCCTTATTTTTATTTTAAATGTGTGGTTTTAATAGGCTCTGTAAAGGTAAGTTCTGTGATTTATTTGATCTAACACCCTCCCATCTTTTTTTTTTTTTTGAGACATGGTCTCATGTAGCCTAAGTTGGCTTCAAACCCACTGTGTAGCCAACGATAACTTCGAATTTCTGATCTTCTTGCCTCCTCCTCCCAAGTGATAGTAAATTCAGTTTATGTGGTGTTGGGAATCAGTCCTAAGGGTTTTGTACTCGCCAGGTGAGCAGCCAACCTTTTGCGCTGTATCTATTCCCAGCCCCAACCCTTTAAAAAAAGAGAGATGGCTCATAAAAGAACAATATTCCATCAGAGTCAGAGCTGCTCATCTTTTCTTGTAATTTTCAAAACTTTCCTTTGGCAAAGAAAAGGAAATCAGATTGAAGGATAGGCAGGCTAGGTCCAAATTACTCACGTGTGGGGCTCCTAGGACTGGTTTTAGCTTGTCTGGGGCCTGTTGGGATGTTCTCTGCAGAAACGCCTCTCCTACTAAAGAGTTTGAACCAAATGCTGGAAATTCCATACTTCTTAGCAACTGAACATAAAGCATAAAAAAAAACTTTTATTTTCAGTTCAGGATAGTGATTTTAAGGGAAATGGTTACTTGATTTAAAAAAAAAATTGTTGATTATTTTGAAATATTCCTTTCAAATAGTAGTCTGTGGCCATGTGGGTACAGCGGTAGTCAGTGCCTTGCCCAGCCCTCTCCACCTCACCCCTTCAGACAGACTCTCTCTCTTCTTTTTAAATTTAAAATAAAGTTATTTTTTGTACAATATATTCTGATCACTGTTTCCCCTCTCTCCTCTCCTCCCAGACTCTTCAACTCCCCACCCTTCCTGTTCTACATCTTTCTCTCTCAAGAAAACAGACAAATAAAAAGACAAACAAAGACAATAAAAGAAAACAAACAAACAGAAAAGAAGCCAAGAGCAGGAGAAATGCGTGCGCGCGCGCGCGCGCGCACACACACACACACACACACACACACACACACACACACACACACACCGTAAAAACTCAAAACTGAAAACCATAATATACAAGCAAGAGGCCAGTAAGGTTAAGAAATAAATGCCCAAACAAAGTAATATGACACAAAAACAAACAAACAAACAAGCCAACAAGAAACAAAACAAAACACAAGTCCAAAAATACCTTTGAGTTCATTTTGAGTTGGCATCTGCTGTTGGACATGGGGTTGGCCTTTAAGTGTGATTTGTATACACAGTGACTCCCTTGGAGACGCTGACTTTTCTTTGTGAACTGTTGTTAATTGGAGATAGCTTCTGGTTAGGAACAGTTGGACTGTCTGGTTTGAACCTGTGCAGGTCTGATATCAGCTCTGTTGTGTCTGGAAGACACTGTTTCCTTGGTAGCGTCCATGCCCTTTGGTTCTTACGATCTTCCACCTCCTCTTCCACGTAGTTCCCTGAGCCCTGAGAGACAAGGTCTCTTACTGAACCTGGAGCTCACCAGTTCTGTTAGCTGGCTTCCTGAAAGCCTCAGCAATCCTCCTCTCTCTCCCACTATCTGAGCATTGGGTTCTGGGGGGCAGACACACCCAGCTTTTACATGAGTTTGGGGAACCTGAGTTCAAGTTCTCTCTCATGTTTATACCAAAAGACCTCTTAGCCCTTGGATAATCTTCCCAGCTCTTGATAACATCTTTAGCTGCAGTGGGTATTTTAATTCAAATCATTCATTGATTATTTATTTTGAACTCCTACTGTCATGTGATAGGTGCTATAGATTGGTGCTCAGTGAACACTCAGAAGGGTGACTTAAGTAGAGACTTAAAAGATGAGAAAAGTCAGTCAGGCAGAGTTAAGAGTGCCTAGGGAGGAGGAAGCCAGAACTTAGTCAGGGGTAGCTTTAGGGGAGGGCCTTGCTAGAGGGTTTGGGGTATTCTAAGGGAACTGCTCTGCTCTTTTATGCTGTTATATTATTATACATAAGTGGCTTTGGCTGGCATTATTCTCCTGGTTTTCCAGCTAGTGTGCTTGGAGATAGAATTTGCTGGGTTAGAGCATTACCAATCCTAAATAAAGGCATTCTTAGGTTAAAAAGTGAGCCAGCGGCTACAGAGAGAGTTTGAGGCCAGCCTGGGATACATCAGACATTCTCCCACAACACCAAACAAGCAAAACAAGAAAGCAAAACTCTGCATTGCCTTTTAGAAACAGTGGACTGTAGATGGTAGAACACCAGGCCAGCCGCACTGAGTCACTCAGAGTGAGTTTCCTCCTGCTGACAGGGAGGAAGGCCGGCGTCAGACATCTCACTCCCTGGTTGCCTGGAGCACAGCTCTTGTTTGGTGAGAGAGATCTCTGTAAACACATGATGGGAGAGTGGGAGAGGAAGGTTAGAGGTCAGGATCTCTGTACTGGTTCCACGTCTTCACATTCCAAGTTTTTTTTTTTTTTCCTGGTGAAGCCAGAACATCCTCAAGCCAGAAGGGACCTCAAAGGGCTAACTCAACCCCTCATTTTGTGGGGTCAGAGTACCAGCGACGGGTGGACCATGGCAGGGCCCCCACACCAGCAGCCCTATGAGGGCTGTGTTTTCTGTTTGGTGAGGGCTATTTGGGAACATGGCTGTGGAAAACTGAGGCTTAAGCCTCAGTAGTCTTGTATCCTGATTTGACACTTTGAAGAACCAGCTTCTGGAGACCACCTGTGGTTTCCAACATCTACTAGCTCCCAGGAGCCCCCGGGTTCCCATCCAGAATGGCCTGTTAATATCATACAGTCATGGACTGGCCCTGGTGTGATGATAGTAGTGTTTTGGTTTATCCTGCCTGAGAAAATATCCAACAGCAGTCCGTCTGAGGCCAGCGCTGTTTCAGAGTGGGTGCTGTTCGTCACGCCAGCATCTGTGTCCACTCGCAAAGCAGGCAGGTCTGTGTGGGGCACATTTACTCTGTCCACAGGGAATCTGCAGTGGGCAGATGGACTTAAGGACCCGTGACAGTGACTAACTGGCCTCCTCAGGCCTCTGAGGTCTACACATTTGAAACTATTGGCTTGGAAGCATCAGCTTGTAGAAAACCAGCCACCTGTGGGGAGGAACCCTAACCATAGCTGATTTCCTGGTGCCAACCCACGCTACCATATTTAAAAATTATCTGTATTGCTTGCTTTTTTATTGTACAAGTAGCTCAAGCTAACTGTAAAGAAGCTAACATGCTGTTGAAATGTGTGACTTTGAGAAATTCCAGTTTTGTCTGTGCTCATAGTTCATGACATATGTTGAGACCGTACAGAAATAGAAGTTACTGTACACAGTATTTTCTAAATGCATGAGCTTAAAAAATGTGTTGTGCAGGAGAGCGGGCCCTGCGCCCTGTCTGGGCCGCACCCTAGAGCTGACCTTGTTGGCAGGGACACGGGTGAGATCAGGATAGCTGACCCCCTTCCCTCGCATGCCCCCACAGCAATCAGGAGAGTGGGCCCCGCACCTCACCTGGGCAGAACAGTAGAGCTGGCTCTGGTGGTGTGAGTGTGGGTGAGTCAGACCTGGGGACCCGAGAGCTGGAGAACTGGTCCCAATCTTTGCTGCAGGCTGCCTGGGGTGAGCTAGCTGGGGCAGAGCAGGAGAGCTTGCCTGGGTCGCACAAGGTTGTTCTTGTAATAGGACAACGAGGTCACACACAGGAAAGGACTTGGTAAATGGTAACAGATCGTACAAACATGAAGGATTGCTGCTGGCTAAATTATGATCTTAGCACACTTTCTTGAGCGCTTCTCTCCCTGCTCTTTCTCTTTCTTTCATCCTTGCAGGGTCTTGTTATGTATCCCAGATGGTCTTCAAACTCACTACATAGCTCAGGCTAACCTCCGATTTTCTCCTGCTTCAAGTTCCCCGGAGCTGGGATTATAGGTGTGTGCCACCGTGCCAAGCCTTCCTTTTTCCATGTTTTGATCTTTATTAGTGACTACTTAACCTGACGGTATTTACTCATCGGTTTTCCTGAAGACGAATAGTAACTAATGTGCCCTCCCCTCTGTTGTCAGGTCACTCCCGGAAGCAAGGCTGCTATAGCTAACTTATGTATCGGCGATTTAATCACAGCCATCGATGGCGAAGATACCAGCAATATGACACACTTGGAAGCTCAGAACAAAATCAAGGGCTGCACAGACAACATGACCCTCACAGTATCCAGGTGAGCCTGTGGAAGTGTCAGTTCATGCTTGATAGACTGGAAGCTATTTGTGGACAGCATCTATCTCTCCATCTCAGAAGCCCTGACGCTTTCCACAGCTCTGTACTATTCGTGATGAAAGCACTCCGGAAGGCTTCTGACTTTGAGTTTGCTTGTTTAATCATTTTTCACGGGATGTCTCATCAGCTAGGTCTCTTTCTCTTAAGTTACCACATTTCCACTTGATCTAATACAACTAACGAAAATCCTGAGGAGGTAAAGTGAGCTAAAACACCGTTAAGGTAGAATGAACTGAAATGTCTTCCTGGGGACCGCTGAGTTTCAGTGTAGGATGCTGTCGGACCTTGAATCGTGGGTGCTGTGTCGTGAGATCACAGCAGCAGGGAAGGACCTGAGCCTGTTAGACAGAGTGCCCAGTGTAACTTCAGGTGCACCGCAAGAAAGGAGCACAGGCATTGAACAGGCAGGCGAGGAAAGCACCTTGGAAGCTGTAATTAGGGTAGAATTTCCATTCTTCTTTCTCTTGGTCTTGGAAGTGGCTGTATGAAGCCAAGATGTCAGGGGTGATTGGTTCAGCTTTTAATGGCTTCCTAGTTCCTGTTGGATCAGGTTCAGGTTCTTGTTGCTGTGTGAACCTGTTTTATTGAATGGCTTACTAACCTTGGCTTGTATAGTTCTGCCTAAGGTTCTCATCTGTGAGGTACGTTTTGTGACCTTCCCCCTCCTACTTGTGCTATGCGGTTGGTAGACAGATCAAGAGCCCATGAGAAATGCCGGACCATTTTCCTCCTTTTGGAGCTCTACTTCCTTGGTGGGAGGTGAACCGTTTCACTCTAACTCTTTCAAAAAGCACATTGACGCTTTGTTCTTGTCTCTTGTTCTATCTCAGCCCATGTCTGTCTGCTTCAGATTCATGTTCAGGTCATTCATGCGTTTATTAGCAGGTTTTTTTTTCTCTCGTTCACTTGCCAACAAATTGTGTAGGTGAGTCTGATAGTTGTCTGTCACTGGTTACTGTGATGAATACGAAGAAGGTTTAAATACTCTTCACCGGGAAGAGAGAAAAAAAAAAAACCCAGTACTGATGAAGAAACTGGACTAAGACTGTTGTTGTGTGATTGGCAGGAAGAAAGAAAGAGATCCTCGATTCATAATGATGATATGGTTCAGGCTCAGAACATTGAGCCAAGATACAGTAGAAGTCTGTCCTACCCTGAGTGGAGGTGGCAGGATGAGGCAGATGGAGCAACTCAGAGGGGTCTGGTGGCCGTGTCAGTTCCCCAGACTGTACCGAGGGAGGCTGAGACTAGATTGGAAGGCAGCTCTGGAAATCCCTTGAGACTGTATGTAGGAGCCGTCCAATGACTCTCATCTAACTGACAGACAGAGGCTAGGTCTGATGGCGGGGTACAAGTTCAGAGGGGAAAAGTCAAGGAAAAGGGGGAAGTTTTACTAATTTGCTTTTAGCATGTAAAGTTGTTTCTTGGTATCCATGGGGGGTCAGTGCCCAGAATTGTTGTGGATATCAAAATTCGTGAGTACTCCTGTCTCTTCTGTACAAAGCAGTTTAATATTATGCATACTCTATGTGTGTCTTCCTGCATTCTGTAAGTCATCTCTGGGTTACCTATGATATCTAATACAAAGTAAGTGCTACACACATGATTGCTATACCGTATTATTTAGAGAATAACGGCAAGGGGAAAATCTATATATGCTGCAGAGTTGTCTCTCTACATCTGACTGAATCTAAGCAGAACCTGTAGACACAGAGGTCGAAATGGATTTTTTAAAAATTTATTTATTATTTATTTATTTATTAAAGATTTCTGCCTCCTCCCCGCCACCGCCTCCCATTTCCCTCCCCCTCCCCAGATAAAGTCCCCCTCCCTCATCAGCTCGAAGAGCAATCAGGGTTCCCTGACCTGTGGGAAGTCCAAGGACCACCCACCTCCATCCAGGTCTAGTAAGTAAGCCAGACCCAAAAAGAGGAACATGGGATGTACTCACTCATATTTGGTTTCTAGCCATAAATAAAGGACATTGAGCCTATAATTCGCCATCCTAGAGAAGCTAAATAAGAAGGAGAACTCAAAGAAAAACATATAGGCATCCTCCTGAATATTAACCTTCATCAGGCAATGAAAGGAGACAGAGACAGAGACCCACATTGGAGCACCAGACCGAAATGGATTCTTTATTTAACATGAATGAGACAGCAAGCAGCTTCGGGCTGGGGAGGGTGCTCAGTGCTGGAGTCCTTGTTTGACATGTGTGAGATGTTGAGTTTGATCAGCAGCATCGCAAAACAGAATGAAATAAAACAAAACAGAAGGGAACAACAGCTTTGTTCATTTCTCGCAGGTCTGAACAGAAAATTTGGTCTCCTCTAGTGAGCGAGGAGGGGAAACGGCATCCATACAAGATGAATTTAGCGTCGGAACCCCAAGTAAGTGCTTATCTTTGCCCCTCCTCTGCCAGCGGCTTTCCTGCCTGGGCATTGTTCAGCTAGTCTCTTGTTTTTCCTGCACTGGAGGTCTGGGGATCAAGTGGCAGGGAGAGCCTTCCACTGTCTTTGCTGGGATCTGGCTCAAGTTCAGTTCTTCCCGTAAGGGAACTGCGGGAGGAAAGGACTGGAAAACCCCAGGGCAGGGGCCTGGCCTGGGCTGGCCTGGGCTGGAAGCTAGGAGCCGGAAGACAGGCAATGAGAGAAGAGGGCAGAGTCATTCTGCATGTAGGGTTGGTAGGACGCTAGCAGGGTTGGTAGGACACTGGGGTATCTGAGTACTAACTCTGCTCATAAAGATTTTAGATACAAAAGAATCATCCAGTGGTGAGGATGGTTAGGCCTGAAGTAGAGTGAATAAGAAACACTAAGCCGGGCGGTGGTGGCGCATGCCTTTAATCCCAGCACTCGGGAGGCAGAGGCAGGCGGATCTCTGTGAGTTCGAGGCCAGCCTGGTCTACAAGAGCTAGTTCCAGGACAGGAACCAAAAGCTACGGAGAAACCCTGTCTCGAAAAATCAAAAAAAAAAAAAAAAAACAACAACAAAAAAGAAACACTAGCATTTACTAGTAACCTTTCTTTCCCTGTGAGTCTGGAGGTGGAAATCTGTTGTTATTCACTTGTTACAGTGAAACTTGAAGAAAGACATTAAAATTAGTTGAAATAGATTGTGGCTAATATTGAAAAAAAATGTAATAAGGAGTCATTGCTTTGTTTGTTGGTCAAGGTGAATTTTCTGGAACAGTAGATTGTTCTGAGACCCCCCTTTTTAAATCTCTCAGCAGATAACTGCTTCTAGGTGTTTTAATTTTTCTCTTAGTTGCATCTTCTACAATATCTACACTGTGTGGGTATGTTTTGAAATAGAGAAATATTTAGAACATCTTCGTAAAATTCCCCATATTGCTCATAACAAAGTATAGTCTCTCTTGGATAAATGAATGGATTATTGATAAGTGAGGGGCCTCAGGAAGCAGTTTTTGGGTTAAGTGCTTTCGCACAAGCCCAGGGACTGGAGTTTGAATTCCCAGCACCCGTGTATCAAAGCTGAGCACGACGGTGTCCAACTGCAGCTCGATCCCTGCGAGCTGGTCCACCAGTTTCACCAGACGGCCACGTTTCCAGTTCACTGTGTCTGAAACGCGGAGATGTGATTGAGGGAGACATCACACGTCAATCTCTAGCCTCCTCATCCACTTGCAGGCGTGAGTGTGCCTGCGTGTGCCTGTGCCTCCATGCACATGTGCGTCCACCCCACATGCAAAGACAAACAAAACCCCACCAACTGATAGATATGTTTTAATTTTTAAAACAGTCTTGTTATTATTAAATATTTAATAATTGAAGTTTTGAAATTGAAATTTTCTTTTCTAAGTTTGAGACACAAGTTTTTATATAGTAATAAAAAATTAACATAATCAACTATCTTATGTATAGTATAGAAATTGGATGAAATTGAATTCTATACCTTGGTGTGTATAAATTGAGTGGTTGATTATAAGTCTTTCCTCCTCCTCCTCCTCCTCTTCTTCCTCCTCCTCCTCCTCCTTCTCCTCCTCCTCCTTCTCCTCCTCCTCCTTCTTCCTTCTCCTTTTTCTTCTTTTCTTCTTCTTTTTGGTTTTTCAAGACAGAGTTTCCCTGTAGCTTTGGAGCCTGTCCTGGAACTCACTCTGTAGACCAGGCTGGCCTCAAACTCACAGAGATCCGTCTGCCTCGGCCTCCCTCCTTAGTGCTGGGATTAAAGGCGTGCATCACCACCACCTGGCAAGCCTTTATTTCTTAAAAGTTATTCCATTAAAATTTCAGAAATGTAGTTATAATTTTTCTCTGTTATGCAATAGCAATCAAACTTTTGAGGATCGTTTTGCATCTGCTGTGTCGAAACTGACGCAAGCTTATTATTCTGTATAAGCCCTATAAGGAACTTCATAAAATGTTGTTTTGCAAACTGGCAGTTGTATACACAAACTTAAATCATGCCAGTGTTAATTTCAGTTTTTCTGGTAGTCTAGTGACTTATTAACTTTTGATGTGTTAAGTTTTCATATGTTTCATAACAAGAGGGATATTTTGGTTTAACTTGGTCCAAAATGCTCACTTTTCATACCTTGTTTATACTTTTTCTTTAATGCTGATATGTTGAAGATCATTTTCAGACTAAAAAATAATCATTCAAGCTACTCTAAAGGTTAGCTTGAGTGTATTTTTCTCTCTATTTGTACAGAAATCTTCCCACCTCCCATTTTCCCAGATCTTCCATTTCTAAGCCTTCTTAGCTAGAGGACAAATTAGTGAGAACAGAGTTCATGGATATTGTAAAGATCTGCTAGCTCACATAAAGCTAACCAACACCCCAGCTTATCTGAGGTCAACACAGTTACATACCTAGTTTGTATTTCCTCATTATTGAGTTTCCTTGGAGACTGATAAATACAAAGCCCAAACAATGACATCATTCGTTCCAAAAGGCAAGCCCTAAATCCGCCTGCCTTCTGGAAAGACTAGAATCCACATGGGGGTAGAGATGTTTCTTTTATGTACAAACCAGATGCATTCTTGAAAGATGCTTTAGAAAGCCAGACTCAAGAATTAAAAAAAAAAAAGCCACCCCAAAGAAAAAACTCCACCATTCCCACCAAAGAAAACAGGGCGGGGGTGGGGCGGGGAGGTTGGGGAGATAGCGCCTGCTGCCAGGCTGCCTGAGGACCCGAGTTTGACACCTGGGACCTGTAAAATGGAAGGTGAGAACTGACTCTCCTAAGTTGTCCTCTGATCTGTAAATGCGGGCAGTGAATAAATAAATATGAATTTGCGACACGACTCTCGATGAACTTCTCTTCTCACCAGGATTATTTTTGTTTTTACGGGAGAAAAGGCACTGTGCTTTTTGGCAAGTCACGCACGTGTCCTTCCGAGGAAGCTTAGAGAAATGGGCTCTGAGAGGCATAACTTGCCCACAGCCAAACACTAAGTGTCAGGGAAACTTTGAGCCAAGGCTAAAGAATAAGCATCCTGTGCTGCTCCCAGAATCGCCGTGGAGACAGAAGAATGCTTGCTGGATGCTGTCATGTTGCCCACGCTGCCCTACGATGGGGTGAGAGCACAGGCCTCTTCTGTAAGCCAGCTGCTGCCTTCACAGCCAGTGATTTCAGAATTCCTTTGAGTTGGCGTACATAAGACTACTTAACTGTTCCTTGATGATGGCCATTTTTTTCTTTACCATCTTCTTTTGTGATTCTTTGTAGCTAGGCTTGGTGACAGAAACAGGTGGATCTCTGTGAGTTTTGAAGTCAGCCTGGTCTATACAGTGAGTTCCAGGATAGGCCAGGGCTGTGTAGAAAGACCCTGTCTTGAAACAAAATAAAAAACCAAAAACATACAAGCTTCTTTTGGTTATATGTGCAGACACAGACAAAGTCAACTAACCTTACTAAACCATCTAAATCTTGAAGAGAAAATTTACTGGAATGACGAAAAAGAAATTTTTATCATAAAAATATGTCTATGCCGCCTTTTACTTTAAATTAGCTTTATAATGAATTAGGCAGTTAGTTTTCATTCATAATGTTTTCCAATTAAACACCGAGTTTTTTTTTTTTAAAGGAGGAAAAGAGAGCAATAGAGGGCTTGGGATTCTTTCCAGTTATTTGGGTTTTTAAGAAAGAAACCGGGGGTTATCAGAATTTCCTTGGGAACTAAGAAAACGCGTTGAGTTCAGTAGGCTACACAATGCTTGTGGCACTGGAAGCCAGAATTGATTTTGAGCATTGGAGCAGGGAGAACCTTGCTGATTCATCAGGTAACCTGTGATTAGTTTGTAAAGGAATGTTAGTTTAAAAAGTACAGCGGGGTGGTGATGGCGCATGTCTTTAAACCGAGCATTTGGGGGGCAGAGGCAGGCAAATTTCTGAGTTCGAGGCCAGCCTAGTCTACAGAACAAATTCTAGAACAGTCAGGGCTACACAGAGAAACCCTGTCTTGACTCCCCCCCCCCCAAGGGCTTTGGTGTGTTTGTACAGATGTCTCAAGAGGTTGTATGTGGACATAGAAACTCAAAAGTTCTCCCTCCACAGGGTCTGCCTTAACCTGGCTTCTAGAACCTTCCACCTTGTGTTTCACCCACAGGGAACAATAGGCCCTCAGCCCCTCTGCCTTCTTTGTAAGGACTGAGACTATGTAGTCAGCAGCTGCTTCTCCCGTGTTCCTATTACCTACTTTCCTTGATGATCCAACCTGGGGAATTTATCCACACCTTTTGGCGTTGAGAGCTCTGGGATGACCTAAGCCAGCTCTCCTCCTCTTCCTAATGCCTCTGGAATGTGTCCTGAAAGGATGCTTCCTCGGCCCTGACTTGGGTTCTGGTAGCCTAAGGCATGAAGTGTTATCCTCCCAGAGGTACCCAGAGATCAGATCTGCCGGGCCTCGTGAAGAACTAGAGACGGGGCTGACTGAGCGTGTGTGGGATGTGCAGTGTGCGTCTGTGGACGCTCAGGTCATGGCTCACTGTCTTGTTGCGTTTGTCTGAACCCCTCTGTCCCCAGCTGAAGTTAGCTGTGAACCAGGGCTGCTATAGTTTAGCTGCAAATTCTCCCTGGCCTTTGGCCTGTACCACACGATAGGGGTACAGTGTGGACACCTCCTTGATTTCTCCTCTGCTCCCTGCCTTCAGGAGGTCCTGCACATAGGAAGTGCCCACAACCGAAGTGCGATGCCATTTACTGCCTCACCTGCTCCCAGCACTGCCCCCCGGATCATCACAAACCAGTACAACAACCCTACCGGTCTCTATTCGGCTGAGAACATCTCTAGCTTCAACAGCGCTGTGGAGAAGCAGACTGCAGGCAGTGGAGAGGAGGCGAAGAGCCGACAGTAAGTAGATGCCCACCCCTCTCCACTCCAAGCCTCCAGGCAGGTCCTGGGAGAGGCCTTTTCCACTAGTTTCTTCTAACAAATCGAACCACTCATCCTGGGAGGGAATTTTTGGCACTTAAATTCTTCCCTCTTTGTAGGGTTGTAGTAAAAATAAGAAAATGAGGACTACTGAGAACTCAAGAACAATGGCAATGGGTTTTTGATCCTACTGCACGTACTGGCTTTGTGGGAGCCTAGGCAGTTTGGATGCTCACCTTACTAGACCTGGAGGGAGGTGGGTGGTCCTTGGACTTCCCACAGGGCAGGGAACCCTGATCGCTCTTCGGGCTGATGAGGGAGGGGGACTTGATAGGGGGTGGAAATGGGAGGCGGTGGCGGGGAGGAGGCAGAAATCTTTAATAAATAAATAAATAAATAAATAAATAAATAAATAAATAAATAAAAGAAGAAAAAAAAAGAAAAGAAAATGTGTTGCTGGAGCAGGGGCTGCTGCTCAAGAGTGAGGATCAGGGTTCAAGTCCTAGAGCATACAGAAATGCTAGGTGGTCTTTCTTGGAGGCCTTTCTGTGACTCCAGCACTTCAGAGATACAGTCGGGGGATCTGGAGCAGGCAGGCTGGCCAGACTAGCCACTTGAGTGAGCTCTGGGTTGGAGGGATAAGGTGGGGAACCATAGAGGAAGATTCCTGATGGCACCCTCCAGTCTCCACATGCGTGTGAGCGCCCTCCACACTTCGCACACATGTATGCCCACACACTCAGGGGAGAGAGGAATAAAAGAAAACATAATATAAAATGCGCCGCCCTGTGTCGGACACACAGATCTTGTAATGATTGAGCTTCGTACTTGTCCTGAATGCTGTGGTCACTCACAGCCACTAGTCATGGTCTTTCACAGGACTGTTGTGTCCTGAGAGTCCTCACTGTAGAGTCCTTGAGAGGATGGTCTCGTTTGTGTTGATGACTCCCACACAGTCTGAGCAGGGTGTGTGTGTGTGTGTGTGTGTGTGTGTGTGTGTGGTGTGTGTGTGTGTGTGTGTGTGTGTGTGTGGTGTGTGTGTGTGTATGTGTGTGTGTATGTGTGTGTGTGTGTGTATGTGTGTGTGTGTGTGTATGTGTGTATGTGTGTGTGTGTGTATGTGTGTGTGTGTGTGTCTGTGTGTGTGTGTCTGTGTGTGTGTGTGTATGTGTGTATGTGTGTATGTGTGGTGTGTGTGTGTGTGTATGGTGTATGTGTGTATGTGTGTGTGTGTACCCCAGTGTGTACAGAGGTGGGGCAGTGCCTGCTTTCTCACCAGAGCAGACCAGAAATGATAGAGAGAATCCTTGAGGCTGCAAGAACTTGTTCCTGTGATTGGGCTCTGGCCTGTGCTGGGAAGAGAGGGCACTGTAGGGGGAATCAGGCAGGCACCTTCCTCTGTCGCAGGCCTGTTGGCTCTACCTGCCTTTATCTCTGTATTGGGTCTCCTGCATCTTCCAGCAGAGGGACCTACTATCTGCTCTGTCCCCAACTCTTTGGGGACAGATTTAGAGATGACTTCCGCCTATGGCAAAGGAACTGGGTGTGAGGGTGTCAAGTTAGGAGGGTGGGGAGTAGATTAGAAGTTGCCAGCTCGTGCAGATGATGTGTCTGCAGGGTAAGGAGCGCAGGGCAGGGCTACCGGATCAAACAGAACTGAATTGCACTTGTGGCGCCCCATACTCGTGCCCTGCCCACAGGGATAAGAGTCCTTAGTTCCAGACAAAAGTGCCTGCGGGCCTGGGATCCCCACCTCTGCTGGTTACTTTAACTGGAACACGAGTTGGAATTTTTCTTTTTTAATCCTGAAATTGCTGACTTTTAAATGTTGGTGACATTCAAATTTTGTTGGAAAACAGTACATTCCAAAGTTGTTTGGTCTCTCAGGATCTTTGCTAACTCGGATTTTGTGTTACCTCCAAAAGCCCATTTTGGTATTCAGTTTCTTCCCTTTTCACCTTTATAATCTGTCCAGATTGTTTAGTTGTAAACTAAGAGTTTCCAATGCAAGTCAGGAGAAACTGCAGTCCTAGCCTCCTTAACTGTTTGGAGGACTGTTCCAGGAACCCCGTTGTCTTCAGGGGACATGAAGGAGGGGTGGGACAGGGAGGGAGGGAGAGACGGAGGGAAACAAACACAGAAAGACCAGAAAGACTGCTGGGCGTCCACTGCATGCAAGTCTCCGTTCCTCACACTGAGAAGAGGACAGGTCAGGACAGATCCCGTATGTTTCTTAGAGTCTAGTGAGGTTTTGGTCTCAGAAGATGCTGAAGATCACTGCCATTAATGGGAGTGACCAGGACCACTGCTTCTTATTCCAAATCATGGTTCCTGTGAGGCCTCACCTGCTTGATACATTGCTGCCCCCCAACATGGTCGTGGGGATGCTGGGGACCCATGAAAAATTTACCCAGAGGTCCCCTAAACATCGCTCCCTGAAGGGAAGCTTGCATGTAGCTCAGCGAGGAGTGGTTTGATATCATGGGCCACCATTCCTGTGTTTTGAGTGCTTGAAGAGGCTGGGACCATGACCCTTCTTTTCCTGCCCCAGAGTGGGGAATGTTCCATGATCTGGATTTAATAGCCCAGGAAATGACACATCCTTAATTGAGAACTGCGCAGCACTGGGAGAAGTATGTGCCTGGAAAGGATTTTTAGTGTGGCTGCGTTAGATATTTTTCCTTATTAATGTCTTCTTCTCTTCTCTCAAGCTTTCTGATTGTACTCCCCCCTCCCCTACTGTCTGCTCCTGTCACAGTCTCCTTAGCTGAAGCAGCCTCAGGGTCTTCACCAATCTCCTGCAGATTCTCTCAGCAAAGGGGGCCTGCTATCTACTTCAGTCCAACCTCCTTGAGGACTAACTGCAAGCAGCAGCAGCGGAAATCCCTGAAGCCAGAGGCCAAGGGGCTGCTTAGGCCGCCATGTTTCTTGCACAGGGATCTCTGCCTGCTGGTTTGTTTCTAGCATGTCCACAGAAAGGAGTGATAGAGAATTCTGCCAACCCAGCAGCCAGCCTGTAACCCTCCCTGCTCAGCACAAGGCCCAGAGCTGGCTCACCCCCACTGTTTAGTCTGAATTCGCTGAGGTTCCAGAACTGCCTCACTACATACTTTGTATCTGAGGTCATCATCCATTCCCTGGGGCTCACCCTGTTTCTGTTTTTTTTTTCCCAAGCACTTCAGAGCATTCTAGTGTGTGTGTGTGTGTGTGTGTGTGTGTGTGTGTGTGTGTGTGTGTGTGTGACTGTCTCTGCCTAGTAGGTCTTGGTACAGCTGCATCCCAGGCAAGCCAGGATGTCAACAGCAGCCTTGCCATCTGGGAAGGCAGGTGGGGTCTCCTCAGTAGACCTTCTTGAACACAGCAGAGCGGGAAGGGAGCATCTGCAGACTTTCCCATCTAGGCGACATTAGCTGAGCGGTCCTTTCCTGAGTTCTTTTGTGTGCCATTCCAGGGAAAGAAGTGTGGCTAGCACCTTTTCTCTCAGCTCTCCTGCTGTGTGTGGAAAGGACCCTTAAAGCTTGGGTCTGCAGAGACTGGATTGCATAATTTATGTGATGTCTGTTACTTTCTATGGGCTTGTAGATTAGCATCCTAGAACCTGACTCTGGCCCTGCCAGCTGAGTGACCTTAGGCAAACCTTGTAAATCCTCAGAAACCTTGTAAGGTGGGTCCTTAACCACATGCCTTTCTGCCAGCTTGTCGAGGGAATGCAGTACCCTTGCTGGAAGGTACGAGTGAATTCTTGTTGCTGCTGACTTCATTGCTGTGGGAGAACTCTGCCTCAGCACTTTTGAGTTGGGGGTTGGGGTTTAGAGTGAAAGACTGGAAGCCTTTAAGCACGTTCCAGAACTTCTTTCTCCCCTGGAGCCATTGCCTAAGTTCAGCCATGGGCACTATTAGCCAGCATCCTGCTGGTGTGATGGTCTCTTCATGGTACAAGTGGGTGAGCTCCCATAACCAGCATAGACATTCCAGAGCAGGAGGTCTTCCAAACTGTATTATTCAGTGTGCCCCCCAAACACTCAGGAGGCTGATTTCTAAGCAAGTGCAGTGGAGATGAAGGAGTCATTGTTGCCTGTTCAAAAGGTAGCAAGGGATTATGTTAGCTCCGCCTAACTGGGAGCAGGATCAGAAGGCTCCCAACACGCAGGCTGCTTGTCTCTGTAGCTAACGTGCTTGCACACCACAACGTCTGGGGTCTGAGGGTTCTTCCCTTTTCTCCTGATATCCAGTGTTATTCCTTGCTTCTTATCATAGGAGACAAAAATACAGGGAACATTCAGACCAGACATTCCCTTTAGAACTCAATGCATAAACTTCCCCAGAATTGCTTTTTAAAATTCATTTTTTTTAGTTTTATTATCAGATAATAATCTAGTGCAACTGAAACCCAAACTCTTATTTTCTAGGACATCATGAAACATGAAGGATTTTTCTGCTTCAGCTCACTCCTCTGTGTGTGTGTGTGTGTGTGTATGTGTGTGTGTGTGTGTGTGTGTGTGTGTGTAGACAGGGTCTCATTTCTTGGATGCCTTGGAACTTACTGTGTAGATCAGGCTAGCCTTGAACTCTCTGTAAGTCCAAGGCCAGCCTGATCTACACAGTAAGTTCCAGGCTAGCCAGGTCTACTTGTCTCAAAAGAAAAAGAAAAAAGCATTTGGGTCTGCACCAGGATTCCAGTCCTCTTGCATTCACCCCAGCCAGCCACATCCACCATCCCACATCCCCCACTGCACAGCCTCCAGCCCACCAATCTCCCATCATTACAGCTTTGTTAGTTCAAGAATGTTTTATTAACAGACCCATGAAGTATGTAACCTTCTGGGGTTTCCGCAGCATAATTCCTTGGAAAGCCATCCAGGTTTTCTTTATATACGAAGAGTGTCCCCCCTTTTTGTCCCTTTTAAAGTGTGGTTAAAAACCACATGACATAAAAATTTACTATTGTAACTACATGTTTAAAGTTATGCAACAAATCTGTTGAATTTGTTCAGCTTGGAAAGCTATACCCATTGAACAACTTCTGCCTCTCCCCAAGCTCCTGGAAGCCACCGCTGAACTTTCTGTTGCGGGCTCCTCTTGCAAGTGGAGTCATGCAGTAATGTCTTTGCTGGCTGGTACAGTCATATTCCTCTTCGTATGCTGCTCCAAAGCTTCACCCTGGAAGTGTGTGTCAAGATTTTCTTCTTTTTACAGACTAAATCCATTCTTTATCACATGAGAAAAAATAATGCATCTGTCTACTGATGGATGTTTAGGCTTCTTTCCATCTTTTTAAAGATGCCATTTAATGATAAACACTAAAGGCTTTCCTACAAAGGTGGAGAATGAGCTAAGACCGTGCACACTGGTTACTCTTCTGTATAGTGCTGTGGATTGTAGCCAGCCTGGCAAGGCAAGGGACGAACCTGGAGCTAATTGCTACATCCAGCAAGAATGTATCAGAAAAAAAAAAACCCACACAGGCTAAGAGATAGACATAGAATCAGGTGTTGTTTCTTCATGCTAGCAGTAAACATGTGAACACTGACATTAAAATATACCATGTATAGTTACTTCTCAATAGGGTAGACCCGAGTTTGCCAGAGGAGTGGGGAGAATAGCAGGAAGGGAGGAGAGGCCAACCAGTTTGTACAGTGCTATTGTTTGAGAGCTGCGGCTAATTCCAGTGCCATGTATCACCATAGGGTGAATAGTGAACAGAAATACATTGTATGCCTCCAAATAATGATGCAAGAGAATCGCCAATAAAATCATCATAAATGAATGATCAAGTTAGAAAAAAAAACCCACATCATTTCTCAGGTGCATGTGGAATAGTCTGCTAAAAGAGGCAGACGTGAGACACTTTAAATACATCTTATGAACTTAAAACTGATATGACAGCAAGTACCCTTTCCAGCCACAATGGACTGAAACTAGAATTTAGCAAAAAGAGAACTGGAAAAGTGACAAATCTGTGGCCACTGAACAACACAACTGAACAAACAATGGAAGAATCACAGAGGGAAATTAGGAGCTATTCTGACAAATGGGAACAGACAAACATTCCCAGCATTTAGTAGGGTCGAAGGTGGTGGTAAGTGTCTGGCATCCCGTGTCTGGCATCCCGGCAAGCGGGAGGCTGAGCCAGGAGGATCAGGATTTCACCGCCAGCCATTGGTTCAACAGAAACTTAACAGCAGACAGGAAAAGCAGAACCTAGAGGAACGCAGAGGGAAGTGCCTCAGCAAAGCCAATCTGACTTTGTCCTTTCACCAGGCGCTCTTTTGGCATCTTAATTCTGCCTAAACCTAGAGGCTAAAAATTCCTTCTTAAGTTTTTCCTTTTTTATGTTTCAGTCTTAGGCATTTGAGCTAATCAAGTCGGTGTGAGATAAACAATGGGGGACTGGCCACAATAGCGGTGAAAGGAGCCTTGAAATCCTGGGGACCAGTTCCTCCCATTTTATTCTCTTTTGAAATGGTTCTTAACTTTGCCTTTTCATTGCCTCTTCATATGAACTGTAGAATCCAGTTCGCCCGTTTGGCTCTCTGTAGATTCTTCTTTCTTTCCCCTTTTTTGAGGGATGGTACGGGACAGGGTCTCCACTATAGTCCAGGCTAGCATTGGAGCCCACCATGTAAGACAGGCTGGTCTTCGAACTGGTGGCAATCTTCCTGCCTTAGTGCTAGGAATAGAGGTGCCTGTCCTCAGCTTTTTCATCAGCTGTTCTGCAGTGCCAAGGTTTGGCCCAGGGCCTTCTGCGTGCTAAGAAAGTGCTCCCCACTGAACTACATCCCTAGCCCTCTTCTACGTTTTATTTTGAGGCAGGGTCTCACAAGGCAGTCTGGCCTTGACTCACTTTGGAGACTAGACATGGCTTGAACTTTTGATCCTCCTGTCTCAGCCTCCCATGTAGTCAATTGTTTTTTTTTGTTGTTGTTGTTGTTGTTTTTTTCTTGTGCATCTGCTGATGTGGTCAAATGATTAACACCTTGACTGATTTTTGTATAGTAAACCAAGTACACACTACTTGGCTGTAACAAATAATTCTTTTTATATATTGTTGAATTTTATTTGCTATGAAATTTATATGTTTATGAGGAATACTCACCTGTTTTCTTTTTTAATACTGTCATCTGGTTTTATTTTAGTATGATAATTACTTCATTATGTAAGTCAGGAAATAATTTCCTCTATTATAGGGAAGAGGCTATGTAGAATTAATTTGATCTCTGTCTCTCTCTGAAACATGTGCCTTCGTTGTGTCTCTCAGCCTAACCTCGAACTCTTGAGTCTCCTGTCTCAGCCTCCTGACTGTCGAGAGCATAGACCTGGCTCGCTGTAGAATCCTTATTTACTTACTTTTAATTTTTTTTGTATATACAAATAAGAATATTTTTTCTCCATTTCGTATGCATGCTTTTATCCTAATTACTTTTTTCAGATATTGTGTTAATATCTTATAGCCTAATGTCCAAGACTTATAATTTCTGAGTCTTGTGCTGTTTTTTGAATTAGGTTGACGGTGATTTGGTGAGGGTAACGGATATTGAAAATACTGCATAAAATGCCCAGCATATAAAGATGTTATCAGTTGTTTGGAAATAAATGGTAAATTGGTTTGCCTCTTTGTCTCTGTCTCTCTCTATCTCTGTCTGTCTCTTTCTTCTTTCCTTCCTTGGAAGGATTCCCATGGCTGTTTGCTGGAAGAATGAATATATGATGACCTTGTGGTTTAGTTCTGTTATTTTTAGTGTTCCCTTGGTGGCTTCCAGACATAACATGCAACAAATAAGAGAAAAAAATTCTTCCTCCAAACATTCCATGGCCCGATCTTGATTTTAAAATAGTCCTAAGAGTAATAGGAAAAAGATTAATAAAGAATAATGTAATATGCTTATTATAGGCCAGGTTCCAAGCTCAAAACTCAAAGAATCAAGTAACTAACTCAAAAAAAAAAAAGCAAATTGAGCTGGTAGAAGACCCTGACTCAAAACTACTTTACCAAGTATTCACTTAACCTACAGGGAGAGGGAGAGAGCTAGGCAAGGGTCGATAGAAACCAGCTGCTGCGGGCAGGCCAGGCAAGGGTGGCTGCTTCCACTCTGTCATTGCAAACCAAAGGTGGCAGGAACAGCCTGCGTCAACCTTGCGCAACAGTAGCAGAGCTTATGTCTCCCTTATGGGCCTTGTCTTTGTTGTCAGAATATGGTTGGAGTCCAAGGGAAACACCTGGGCTTTCTCCCTGTGCTCGAGTCTTTCAGCTGGGGCCTGAGTCTGTAAGTGTCCCAGGAGGCTGTCCTGGCTGTCCCTACAGCTTGTCTCAGAGGAGAGAAAAAAGAGAGACAGAAAGGGAGAGAGGAGCAGGGAGGGGTAGTACCTTAGAGGAAATTCCCCGTGGAAAACATACTTTTTCTTTTAAAGACGTGAACCAGTTGTACAGTGGTGGGTGGGAAATGAGTTAATGAACGCAATTGCTGCAATTCCTTTGCTCTTGCCTGTGTCCTCCAGTGCGGTGGAGGCTGAGAGCGCATCCCTCGCAGCTGCAGCTGTGTGTTTGTGCATGAGTAAATCTGTCTGTATGCATTGCTCATAGCCCCTCCCGGTAGTTGATCTGGTCTTTGTGCTTTGCTCCTCATGGGCACAGTGTCCCTCAGGCAGCTTCTGAATGAGCTATGGAAGTGAGAGGAAAGAGTGCATGTGGGCTCGGGGGATGGGTCCCCCCAACCCTAGATAGTTTCAGGGTGATCTCCCAGGATGAGGGACAGCATAGCAAGGAGGAAGTGTCATCTCTGCTTACACACTTACTTACCTGATGCCAAGCTTTGAGCCTGGGCTCTGCGCCGAGCCCGACCTGGGCATTTACAGAGAGCAAGGAATATGCTTGGTTACATTCCAGGGGAAGCCAGAATTACAGAAGTAAGTGCAAGCAGAGTCCGTGGTAGGAGAGTGAGTTAGAGGGCAGCAAGGGGTGGGGATGTGTGGGACTCTCATAAGTCAAGGTCAATAAATCTTCTCTGAGGGGTGCATCCTGTGTGAAACGGGGCCCTGGACATACATGAGGGTAACAGTGTAGGCAGGAGAGTGAGCGCAATGCCTGGAAGAAGGCTGCCTGGTTCGGTCACACTCTTCTGAGGAAAGGCTACTGCTGAAGGGTCTTTACTCCTTAATGTAAAGGAGTTGAACTTGCTTAGACTTGTGTTATCAAAACTGTAAGTATTTGGTTCTAAGTCAGGTGAGATTACATTGATCCGCACCGTGGAACCGTCTGGATTCATGTGTTGGAAATCCGTCTCTGGTCTCTGGTTGAAAATGTAACCGTTCCAAGGCCGAGCAGGGCAGCAGAGGGCCAGGTTACACAGCTGGTGGGTCTTGCTGGTAAGCCACAGCTTGGCTTAGTCATGCGGGGAGCTGGGAGTACGTGAGGAGTCAGGCTCAAGACAGCTACGGTTGAAGGGTTGCCTTCCTTCCACGGCTCTGCTGCAGCCAGACAGCACAAGCCTTGGCTCAGTGAAAACCAGTCTCACAGTAGTGCCTGCCTCAGCTCGTCCTGGGGCATGCAGAGTGACAGGAGGAAGGGGGAGGCAAGGTCTGGCTTGCCTGCTCCCGGGGGTCTGAACCTTTACACAGAAAAGCACGCCAATGCTTCCTTCTCGCTGCAGTGCCTGTGGACGGGGCAGATCACGACTACTGCCTCCAGCTAGGGACACAGAGGCCTGAGCTCCATTCTGAATGACGAGGAGCGTCAGGAGGCATGAGAAGCCCTTTGACAGGGGGAATGAGAAAGACGAGGCTTCTGCTGGTTCAAGGACCCCAACACACACACACACACACACACACACACACACACACACACACACACACACGGACCCAGCCGAGCTTTAGTGGTCAGATTGTGGTTGGAATTTTTCCTCTTCAAAATTTTCTCTTGACATAATGTTGATTATGTAATTTAAAAAGAAGGGACAAATTCCCCATCTGTCCGAGTTTGCCAAAATGTAATTGAATTACAGAGACGATTTGGGAAAATAGCCTCTTACTGTATTAAAGTGGCAGCCAGCTCTGCCGACCAGGACCCATTATAACATTGTCCAGAGGGTTGGGGACATGGGATAATCGCTATCCGCTCTTTTCATAAGTGTGGGTTTGTCTGGGAGGGAGTGCCGGGTGGAGTTCTGAGCCTAACTTTCGACCCTTGTCCTAATGGGTTTCCAAACATTCTTCTTAGCTTGGATCAGCCTCATCCTTCAGGCAGCCTCATCATCGACAAGGAATCTGAGGTTTACAAGATGCTCCAGGAGAAGCAGGAGTTAAACGAGCCCCCCAAACAGTCCACCTCCTTCCTGCTTCTGCAGGAGATCCTGGAGACAGATGGAAAAGGTAAGGGGCCCTGTGGGAGTCTCGCTGCTAGAACACAGGTGAGCACAGCCCAGAGAGAGAGCAAGTGCAGCTTGCTGTGAAAAACTGGGGCTCTCTGTACAGACCTTATCTTCTTCCCGAGTCTGCTGTTATATGAGCACACACCACCACTTCTGCCCTGGCATTGATTTTGTTGTTGTTGTTCTTTGGGGGGGGAGGGAGGGTTTGAGACAGGATTTTTCTGTAGTTTTTGTAGCCTGTTCTGGAACTAGCTCTTGTAGACCAGGCTGACCTAGAACTCATAGAGATCCGCCTCATGAGTGTTGGGATTAAAGGTGTGAACCACCACTGCCCAGCTGGCATTGACTTTTTTAGATGACAAAGCATGTATTGAAAAGCGGAGGGAGAGAGGACTCGGATGCAGATCAGCTGTGGAATGCTTAAGGTAGAATCTATGTAATATACATAAAACCCTGGGTTCTGTTTTCAGCAGTTGGGGTGAACGGTTACAGGGTTAGGAGTGGATGTGAGTCTTGGCAGTAGGGGATGGTACAAGAGCGCCCCCTCTGGATTATACTTTCTGGCTCAGTCGTTACTTACAAGTATTTATTTAATTTTATTTTACAAGTGTGATTGCTTTGCCCACACATATGTCTGTTTACTATATGCACGAATTACCTCCAGAGGCGGGGAGAAAGCTGTAGTTGAGAACAGTAGTGAGTCACCATGTGGTCCTCTGCATGAGCAACAATTGCTTCTAAGTAACGAACCATCTCCCATCTCTCTACCCTAGCCAGTTGCCCAGTCTTTTCAGAGTTTGAAAAAATGTAGCTCTGGCTGTCCTGGGACTCGCTTTGTAGACCAGGCTGGTCTTGAGCTCTGTGAGGTCCACCTGGGTCTGTCCCCCAAGTGCTGAGATTAAAGGGGTGTGCCACCACCACCTGGCAAATGATTTAATTTTTAAAAAGAGATTTAGTTTGCTTTTATTTCTCTGTGTGTGTATGTGTATGTGGGAGATTGTGGAGGCAAAACTTGGTATCAGATCTCCTGGAACTAGAATTAATTTACAGGAAGTTGCTTTGATTCACCATAGGGGTGCCAAGAACTGAACTCGGTCCTCTGCAAAAGTAGCCAGAGCTCTTTGGCCCTGAGCCATATTTCCAGCCCTTATTTTACGTTGTTATAGATTCATTGTGCAAAATTATGGGTTTTATCACATACTTTGACCTTACTAAGCTCTCCTGCCCTTCCATACTCTAGTCAGTCATGTGTATCATATCTTCTTTACCTAGCATGGACATTTAGGTTGACTTTATAAGTTGGTTATTGATTGAACAGAGTGTTACAAAATAAACATGGATTACCAGTTGTCTGTTGTGCTGACTTAGGTTCTTTAGGGTTTATTACCACAAGTGGTATAGCTGGATCATATGTCCTATTTTTAATTTTTTGAGGGAACGCTTTACTGATTTTCCTAGCGGTTGCCTCAGTTTACATTCCCACAAGCAGAATATAAGGGTGCCTTTGTACCCCACATCCTTGCTAGCGTTGGTTGCTGCCTACTTTAATACAGACAGCCAGTCTGACAGGGGTGGGATGCAATCTCAGTGCAGCTTTAATTTTCATTTCCCCGATGACCAAGGATGCTGAGCACTGTTTTATGCCCTATTGGCCATCTCTACTTTGGCTTATTTATTGATTGGATGGTGGGTTTTTGGTTTTGGTGTTTTTATTTTTAGTTTATTGTATATTCTAAATATCAATCCCTTGTGGCATGCAGGCTTTATTTAAGCAGCTTTGTGTCCTGCACCCATGCGGTCGGTAGAGAGCTGAGGCTGTAGTGACCGTGACCTTTGTGAGATTCTGCCGATCTGTCCCTTGGCTGCTTTAATTTACATACCTTGCTCCCAAGATGGCAGGTGAGGAAGAGTACGTGGAGGCCACAGAATGAAGACTGTACCTGTAGGCCAATGAATCTGGGAGTCCTCCTTCGCCACGGGGACCCCCCAGGTTTGCTCTGGCTTTAGGGAAGATGGCCTTTCCTCATCGTGGAGGCCTTAGGGTAGCCACATCCTCAACCCTAGGCTAGTGTCTGAACTGCTCTAGGCTCAGAAATCACAAAGCGTACGAAACAGCCATCACTGTCCACAGAGTCAGCATTCCGTGGTTGTTATAGATGCTGGCACTTCATCAGGAGGCTCCAGGTCAGCTTCGCTTGGCCATGCATGACTTCTGATGCCTCTGCGGGTCTCCAGAGACAGCCCTCCTTGGAGACATTGCATAATAATAAATTCTAGACAAACCTTCATTACGTGGAACAGGCTCTCTGAGCCTGGATCACTGGCCAATGTTAACAAGGCACTCAGATGTGTGTTGCTGTGTTGGGCAGAGACCCATGGTTCAGAGAAGTCTATGGGTGGAAACACTGGCGTCTCGGGCCCACCTGTGACCTGCAGGACACCTAGAGCAGGCTGCTGGTCCCTCTGTGCTCTGGTGTTTGTACGTAACCCATGTAAGAGGGCCGCCCACTGCATCAGGGCTGTTTGAAGGGTTAAGTGAAAGTTTGTGAACTGCTCAGTGCAGCTAGGTGCCCAAACGGTCTGAGCAGTGTTGGTGATAGACCCCAGAAAATCCCACCAGAGCTGCTTGTTCTGAGTGCGGCTCATCCTCTGCTTTTTTCATGCTTCATCTTGCTGTGGGCAAATCATAACATTTGCGACAGAAGAGGCATGCACACTGTTTGAGCTGGGAAATACACATCCCATAAAGTTTCCCACTGTGTTCACTTTTCAGTGTTCAGTTACACCACATACATGTGTGAGGCACGGCCATTGCCACCATCCACCCTCAGAACTCTCTGTATGGTAGAACGGGAACTCTGATCCCATTAAACCCCACCTCCCTGTTCTCTGCTCCGGCCTCTGGCCACCACAGCACTACTGTCTACTCCATATACCTGTAAGAGCAGAATTGTGATTTCCCTTTTTGTGATGGACTCATTCCCTCAGTACAGCATCTATACATGTTGTAGCACACGCCAGAATTCCTTTCCTTAAAGTTTTAAAATCAGATTTGTTTATGTATATATTTATTGTGTGTGCGCACGCACACACATACACATGCATGCACGTATGCGTGCTTATGTGCCAATGGGCATATGGACAACTGAGTGTTGGTTTCCCCTTCCACCGTGTGGGTTCTGGGGATTGTTCTCAGGCTTATCCCCTGAACCATCATGATGGCCCCTTCTTGTCCTTTTAAAGTAGAATCATATTCCATTGTCTGTAAATATCTCGTTTTGCTTGTTCATTCATCTGTTAGTAGAAGGATATGGTGAAGGAGCCGAGGTTTGGAAGGAGACGATAAATGCAGAGGCAGCAGTGTTGGCTGCGGGCTCCCTCAGATGAAGAAGCTGGAGATGCAGTCAGCAAACTCCTAGGTCCATGCTGGCTGCTGTCAGGGGTTCCGGGGCCGCAGATGACCTGGAGACAGGTTCTAGAGAACTGCTGTTGTTAGGATCATGGGCTTTGTTCTGTAGGGATGGTGGAACCATGGAAGGTTAATCCGTGAAATGAGGCGAGAAACAGCTGTACTTTATTTGCCTGATTTCCCTTCCTCTTCAGAAACAACACACGACAAGCAAACAAATGGCACTTGGATGGCGGGTTTCCTGGAAGCAGAGACACTCGGGAATGTTTGTAGTTGTATGGAGTCGCCAAAAAAGAGAGAGAGAGGTCCCACGTCCAGGGCTGGCTCTCTAAGTGAGAGAAAACAATAGGCAGCCAGCAGGTGGCGCTGCAGGGCTGGGAATGAGGACTGCTGCAGCACACAGCTCCTCCAGGGCTCCCAACTCTAGTCTCTTTCAGTCTAGTTTCTACCATTTGCACTGTCTCTTATTTCCTGGTGGTTTTCCTGTTGACCGAGTGAGCTATGGGAGGAGGGTATCTTATATTTGAGACCCCAGCCTTTGCCGTGTTGGTCCCTTCTGTGGTCAGTTAGCCTCTCCACCCTGTCCATGAGTGCAGAGATGCTGCTCTTTCCTTGCAGACAACTCCCTTCAGTCAGGAAGTGAGGGAGTCTGTTTGCTATGCTTGGGGCAGAATGCCTGGAGCAGCTGCTCACTCTGGCCCTTCTGAGATGCCTTCAAGTAGGGCTGAGGTTGGGTGAGGTGAAGAGATTGATTGCCTTTGATAGAAAGCTAAAGGGGCCAGTGTGGTGGCACACACTTTTAATCCCAGCGCTTGGGAGGCAGAGGCAGGTGGAATTCTGAGAGTTCTACATAGTGAGTTCTGGGACAGGTAGGGCTACACACAGAGAGAGACCTTGTCTCAAAAAAAAAATCAGTCAATCAATCAATCAATCAATCAATCAATCAATCAATCATCAATCAGGGCTACATAGACCTTGTCTCAAAAATCAGTCAATCAATCAACCAAACAAACAAACAAAAACAACCCAAACCAAACTAAAGGGACCATCAATACACTCAGTTATAGGCTGGAAATTTAGCTCAGCTGTAGAGCTCTTTCCTAGCATGTGTGAGGTCTTGAGTTCAGTTCCAAACATTTTAGGGCTGGTGAAATGGCTCATCAGGCAAAAAAGCGTGCTGCTAAACCTGAGTTTGAACCCCATAACCCACATGGTAGAAGAAGAAAACCAAGTCCTACAAGTTGTCCCTTGAACTTCCTTCCCTCAGCATAGCACAGCATGCACACACCTGTACATACATGGGTGCACACACACACACACACACACACATACACACACACACACACACACATACACACACACATACACACACATACACACACATACACACACATACATACACCACACATACACACACACACTATACTAAATACATGTAACTTCTAAAATTAGATTTAAAGAATTATGTGTATGGGTGTTTTGCCTGCATTTATGTCTATGGCTATGTGTGTGCTTGGTGCCCACGGAAATTAGAAGAAGGCATCAGATCCCCTAGAACTGGATTCACAGAGAGTTGTGGGCCACTGTGGGGATGCTAGGAATTGAACCCGAGTCATTTTGAAGAGTAGCCAGTGCTCTTAAATACTGAGCCATCAAAAATTTTAAGCATAAAAACATTTTAATACCTAAGCAAATTAATATAAAAGTCTGCAATTACAGAATCTTGGACTGTGGACTTCTTCCAAAAGAAAGGAAGACTGTCCCCTGTGCTTTGGGGTATGGGATCATCAAGGTGAGGGCACGCTGAGCCTTCCCCAAGCTCACCTATAGATGATGTCTAAATCTTGCTCCTTCTTATGGGTTGTCAGATGGATATCTGGTCCCAATGTGAGAGGACCCAGTATTAATGAGAGAAACCCGAGAGTGTCATGTGTAGCCATGGAGGACAGATGAAAGTACAGGGTGCTTAGAAATACTCTCGTTGTTGTCCACAAGCCACCAAAGCCCTTCAAACTCACCCTCCAGTTGTGTAGCATCAGTGACTCATGCTGTAGGGGAGACACTGGTTAGTGGTGACTCAGCTTGCTGTGGCACCTCAAATCTTCTCATTCCAGATGCCTGAACAAAGTAGAGACCCCACTGAGGCTTGCTGTCCTCACGGTACAGGACAGAAACTCTATGGGGACAGGGCCAAGCCACACACATAAATTTCGGACTCATGTTTGCTCACGTTCACTAGACGAGGTCTTCAGCAAGAGCAGGATTTTGGCGCCTGGGAGCTGGTGACATTCCTGGCCGATGTCAGTATTTGCACATGTATGGGTTGTATGTTAGCGATTTATGTTGTGAGGGCTGATCATATGCTAGGCAATGTAGGAGGGCTTTCTGTATTGGGTTTTTAAAAAATGGTTTCTTTATAACAATGAAGGGGAAGCCGGGTGGTGGTGGCACACGCCTTTCATCTGAGCACTCAGGAGGCAGAGGCAGGTGGATCTCTGTAAGTTCGAGGCCAGCCTGGTCTACAAGAGCTAGTTCCAAGACAGGCACCAAACCTACAAAGAAACCTTGTCTCAAAAAAAAACAAAAACAAAAAATAACAATGAAGGGGGAAATGATTTATTATTTTTTTTTATAACATGGAAACTGAGAGATCACCAAAGATTAAACAACTGCCCCATAATTCACAGAGCCACCGACTGTCTGGTCCCAGGGGCTGCAACTTTGCTTGAGTATGCAGATACACAGGTGGTTCTGAGAGAACTCAGTGATACATACTGGCTTTTCACTTCCTGGTTAATGTGGATGTTTTCCTCCCTTCAGGGGATCCCAACAAGCCCTCAGGATTCAGAAGTGTTAAAGCTCCGGTCACCAAAGTAGCTGCATCAGTTGGAAACGCTCAGAAGCTGCCCATGTGTGACAAGTGTGGTACTGGCATTGTGTGAGTACTGACTGCGCCTGCTCTTAGAGGTTGGCCAAACCATGGACGTGTGGGAGTCTCCGGGTGTTGCATAGCTTGGGAGTAAAGTCAACAGATCAACCAGACCATGCAGAGCTGTTGTGTTGACATGGGAGACGCTTCTAGAATGATGAGCCCCATTCGCAGCCAGAGGCCTGTGGTGGGGCTTCTCCGGAAGCCTCAGCTCAGGAAGGACAATACAGGGCCCTCAGGTCACTAATGCAGCCCCATTTTCCCTCCCTCTTGCAGAGGAGTGTTTGTGAAGCTGAGGGACCATCACCGCCACCCTGAATGTTATGTGTGTACCGACTGTGGCACCAACTTGAAACAGAAGGGCCATTTCTTCGTAGAGGATCAGATTTACTGTGAAAAGCATGCCCGGGAACGTGTCACACCCCCTGAGGGCTATGATGTGGTTACCGTGTTCCCCAAGTGATTGAGAGGACCTGCCCTGTCTGCTGCCCTCCAGCCAGCCTGCTGTACCTGGTTCTCTGAATGTTCTGGCTTCTCCTCCCTGACAGTCCCGTGCTTACCTAGTGTTAGTCCTGCTCAGGGGACAGTGAGTTCCACCTGTGCTGACTCCGCCCAGCAGTGTGATGCCTGCTTTTACATTACTGGAGATGGTTTTGTCCCTTGTCCCCTCACCAGCACCACCATGCACTTCACTTGGGGTCTTCTCTGCTGCAAACGGACTTTGGTCACATTGAAATGAAGCCAAATGTAGCATCTCTCATGTTGATTTTGTTTTACTTAATAAATTTAGACTTTAAAGCGGTGTGTGGCCTCTTAGTTGTCCCTGCCTGTGTTCTGTACACTGTCTCATGAAGCCCTGGGTCTCTCTTTTGGTTTTGGTTTCTGCAGGCCTTTCCCCTGGACATGGAAAGATGCTGTGAATGTACTGTCTTCCTTTACATCTTTGAGGCTTGCTCTAAGCATCATTGGATAATGTTAATTATCTTCTTTGCTTTTCTGTCGCTGCAGTAAAGCTGATGAAGGCAGCTTATAGAAGAACACGTTCATTTGGGTTTATGGTCTTGGCAGGCAGGCACGACAGCTAGAGATGTGGCAGCTGGAGCAGAAAGCTGAGAGCTCATATTCTTAACGATAAGCAGAGACAGTGAACTAGAAACGGTGTGGACTCATTACATTCTCAAAGCCCACATCCAGTGACATACCTTCTCCAACAAGGCCATTCCCCTAAATCTCCCCCAAACAGCACCACCAACCGGAGACCAAGTTTCAGGGCCTTGGATGCCATTCTCAGTCAAGTAACTTCACTAATATATTATATTTGGTTCTGTTTTAGTGAAGTTGTTCTGGAGTTTGAGGGACTATAACTTCCTGTCCTAGTAACTTCTCTATTGCTGTGATAGAACTCCATGACTAAAGCAACTTATAGAAGAAATCTTTAATTTAACTTACAGTTGCCGGGCTTAGAATCTGTGATGGCAGAGCAAAGGAACAAGCCAGAGCTTACATCTTAGTCCACATGCATGAGGAAGAAAGATAGATGTACCAATGATGGTGTGAGTCTTTTGAAACCTCAAAGCCTGACCCCAGTGATACACTTCCTCCAAGACCACATCTCCTAATCCTTCCCCCAACAGTGCCACATCCTGGGAATAAGGTAGTCACACATATGAGCCTGTGGGGGCCATTCTCGGTTTTGAAGTATGCTTCAATAATCTATTTTCAGACTGTGTGAAGGTGTGATAACTCAGCAGTGTGCTCACCAGCCTCAGAGAGCTCAGAGCTGGGTAATAGGTGATTAGTATGTTCTTCAGCCTTTCTCCTCCGTGTGCTAATCAGATGTTTGCCATTAATCTAGTCCGGCTAGATGCTTGTGTATCCAGCTCTTTGACATTGTGACACGGTCTTGGCTTCTAAAGAATTCATGATTGAAATCATCGCAATCACATTACAACAATCACAGACAAATGGGCTAACTTGGTGCTTAGTCTAATAGTATTTCAGGGATGTTTAGGTCCCCACCTCCTAGTTAACTAGTCTTAACTTTAAACCTGATCTTTGTTAAAGTGTGTAAAAGGTGAGGTAGTTTAAATGTTGCAGTCCTAGAAAACCAAACAAGAACTGAAACCCAACTCCCAGGGATAGACTAGGTTTTTTGTTTTTGTTTTTGTCTCGCTATGCTATCTGTAATGACATTTGGCGCCCTCTTCTGGCCTGCAGGCATACATGCAGACAGAACACTATACATAATAAATAAGAGAATAAATCTTTAAAAGTTCTCCCACATCTGTAAGGACCACAACTCCCAAACAAACAAACAGACAAACAAACAAATAAATAAATAAACTTTTACATTTCATCGAAGAGGGTGTGGTTGGAACGGCACAATCATTGTCACTCTTAGAAACTCAAGGCTGCAGAAGTAACAGTCTGCAGTAATGTGCTTATTTTGTAGTGCTGGGTTTAAGCCTTGTGCTTGTTAGGCAAGTGTTCCGTCACTCATCTCTACTCCCCTTCTGGCCCTTGTGCAGATTAAGATGTAGAACTCTCAGTTCCTTCCCCAGCACTACGTCTGTCTGCATGTTACCATGTTCCACCATGATGATCATGGACTAAACCTCTGAACTGAAAACTAGCTCCAATTAAATGTTTTCCTTTATAAGAGTTGCCTTGGTCATGGTGTCTCTTCCCAGCCATGGACACCCTAACTGAAACAATCAATAAAGGGGAAAATGATTGCATCTTGTAATTATTGCATCTTATTATAGAGGAGGCTGTAAACATTGGAGCTCAGATGAAACGGTATCCTAGCAGTCAGGAGCCAAGGAAGACCACAGAGTCCCTGTAAGCATTGCAGCTTACAGCTCTGCTCCAGGGAAAGGTTTCCCCAGTGCAAGTGGGAAAACTGGGCTCCGGGAGTAGAGGGCTTCCCCTGCGAAGTTGTTTCAGCTCGGCTCTGCTGAAGAGTTACAGCTGTGCTCCACTAGGGGAAAGCTTCCCCAGTGTTGGTGTTACAATGCTGCTCTGCTCCTGCTCCAGCAAAAGCTGCTACAGCTGGGTTCCTCTCTTAGTTAGGGTTTACTATTGCTGGGAAGAGGCACCATGACCATGGCAATTTTTCTTTTGGGAGGGGGTTGTCCCAACAGAAAATCATTTTATTTCTTGGTGAATGTGTCTTAATAAGGCCTCAAAGTAAATAAAGCCAGGATTCCACTCACTGGAGCTCCAACCCCCACCCCACCCCAAACCTACCACCCTTCCTCATCATTTTTGTCTTGTCCTGAGGAAATTGCTTGTGAAGTAATTGTTGCCTGTTGTAGGAAGGCCGCTTGTTTGTTCCTGGCTGCCCAGACCTGAAATAATAACACAGAAACTATGTTATTTGCAACACTGCTTGGCCTATTAGCTTATGTGTATTTTTGGCTAACTCATATCTTAAATTAACCCATCTCCATTAATCTGTGTATCGCCATGAGGCTGTGGCTAACCAGGTAAAGTTCTGGCGTCTGCCACTGGTGGGGCTATGAGGCTTCTCCCTGACTCCGCCTTCTTTCTCCTAGCATTCAGTTTAGTTTTCCCTGCCTAGCCAAGTTCTGCCTTGCTATAGGCCAAAACAATTTCTTTATAACCAATAAAAGCAACACATAGAGAGAAGGACCTCCCAAGGAAAGCAACAAGTTGACTGGTAGACTATTGTTTGTTTTAGTTATTAAAGAAAGATGTTGCTATTCCCAGAATTCCCTACTGTCCAACCCCATCCTATGTGTGTACTGAAGATGGAACAAAGGACCCTGTGCCTATTAGACAAGGGCTCTACCTCCTTCAGCTCCCCAAGCCCCATCCCAAGCTATTTCTATGTGCTTCTGTCTGATCTGGAACTCATAGAGACACACTCCCCCTCTGCTTTCCAAGTGCATATGACCATGACAACTTTTATATAAAAAACATTTAATTGAGGTGATGGCTTGTAGTTTCAGAAGTTCAATCCATCAACATCATGATGGGGAACATGGCAGCGTGCAGGCAGATGTGGTGCTGGCTACATCTTGGCCAGAAGGCAACAAGAAGCCAACTAACTGTCACACTGCACAACAAACCTCTTTCAAGAAAGATATTGGGAAGGAGATGTCCAGGAAGGTCACTGCCTCTAGGGTGAGAAGCAGCAACAAACTGAACATTGAGAGCTTATATAGGGTTTCTTGTTGGGAGGGGGGATTGGGTAGTTTTTCCAGGGTGGTTTGGGATTGGTGGGATTTTGTAGCATGATTCTGGGGCAAGCTCAAGGATTGATGGAATTCTATGCTCAGGGATTGGTGGGATTTCATGCCCAGGAACAAAGGCCGCATTGGATTGTTGACATAGAATATTCCTCCCTTGGAACGCTGCCTTAACCCACACACTGGGCTGGCACTCAGCCTGCCAGCTTGGACATAGCTCACTGGGGGAAAGGCTGATGAAACAGGTTCAGGCTGTTTGTGCCACGGCCCAGCTCTTTGTGTCACATGATCTCACATACCCTCTGACCCCAGAGTTTTGATGATAGGATGTCAGTGGGAGAATCAAAAGGCAGCTACCGTGGGTTCCTGACCAAGGAGATTCAAAGAATTTTCCACTTTTCATAAAATACCCCCTGACATGCCATTACACAGTGTCAGGGGGCATACACCTTGACTGAGATACAACAAATGTCAGGATGATCAATTATGACCTGGATTCTGTTATCTCATCAGTCAAGTCAGGCATCTACAAGATCAATCGTTCATGAGGTGGAGGGGCTGAGGATATATACAAGCTACCTTAGCCTGAGCCCTTCTGTCACTACCGGATCTGTGCCTCCTCCTTGGCTCTTTCCTGCGACTGCTAAGCATCCCTTGTGTCCTTATGGAGGTGGAGGAAGCAGACCAAACTTGACTCATGGATGAGTTAATTTGGTATTTGGTAGTGCTTACAACTCAGTTGGGTTGACCCTATAAGGTCATAAATCCACTGGGCAGAGCTTCCAGTGGTGCATAGTGTGAATGTTCTACCTTGTGTGGGTGGAGAAACAGTTCAAGTTTATTGTGCATGGACTTGTAGGCATGGTAAATACATTGCCTATTAAGTGTCTAAAATCTTCAAGGTAATAAAAGACGTGTGGGGTAGAGGAATAGGAATAGACATTTGGTAACACTCATTTGTGAGGGACTTTTTGTGGTGGACAAGGGGTTGAATGACCAGGTTGACCAGATGAACCCAGGTTTATCTGTTATGACAAATAATCTGCAATGTTGAAATCCTGTTTTTTTTTTTAATGATCTCTGGAATATAAACTGGAAATCACAATGTTGGAAGGTTTAAATCTCAAATGTTGAAATTCTGAAAGTCCACATGTCCCAACAAGAATTTGCAGGTGGATCAAAAGCTATCAGAATGGGATGGGAAGCTGAGTTTTGAAGAATAGATTAGCCATGCTACACAGCTGCAAATTTCAGTTACAGGCGGCTGGAGAGATGGCCCAGTGGCTAAGAACATTTTATATACTTCCAGAAGACCTGGGTTCAGTTACTGGCACCCTGATGGCAGCTAATAACAATCTATGAGTTCCAGTTCCAGATGATCTGGTGTCCCCTTTGGATCGCATGGGCATTGCATGTATGTAGTACAGATACATGCATGCATGCAAAACACATGTGCATCAATAAAGTAAATGTTTTTAAAAAGGAAAAAAACCACCTTAGTTTCAAAATGTATTATTTGTCTTAACATTTATTCTAACTGATGAAATTCGGTAAGTTAAATGTGTGTTTGTGTGACGGAGCCAGCAGGGTTACTGATTGCTTTAAAAGTAATTATGGGACGGACATAGCAGGATGAGCCAGCATGTGAAGGTGTTGCTGTGAAGTCGGCAGTATTGTGTCTGTCATCTCTGCTGCAAGTATAGATCAAGGACATGCAGAATGGGTTCCCACATGTCCCAAACCCCTTTTTGTTTTGTTTTATGGCTTCTTTTTGCAATTTTCACCTTGTGTTTACTATTCATAACTATTTAGCTCTGGTTGCAGCACTAATGATCCAGCTGGCATTTCCCTGGGCAAGGGCCAAGATTCATACAATGATCTGATTGTTACCTTGTTTTCCAAACCATCTTTTCATATTAGTTTATGCTTGTTTTTTTAAGCCCAAGTAAATGGGTAAATAGGTTGAAAAATTGATTGTTAGTCTAATTCCTATAGCAATATAAAGAAGCACCTAACTGAAAAAGAAATTCTTTTTCATTTTTAAAATTCAAGGATTGAGTAAATTATGGTCAGATTGGAAAATGTAGGCGAACTCATACCTCTGGAGTAGCAATGTCCCAGTATTCCACAAGATGGTATGTGTTTCCTATTGCACCAGAGCTTGGAGGCTGAATGGACGTGGCCTTTTAGAAATCACATCTGCTTTGTGCTCCACTGAAGCAGGGAAACAAGACCTCTTCCCTGTTTTGTTTTTTCCCCCTGTTCGTAGTTTGGGGTTAAAATCTTATTTTATTTCTCATGTATAAAAGTGTAGCAAGGAGGCCCACTTGTTTATCCTGGCTGTCCGGCTAGTTTAGCCCCAAAATAACCACACAGAAATTGTATTAATTAAACCACTGCTTGGCCCATTAGCTCTAGCTTCTTTGGAGCCTGTCCTGGAACTAGCTCTTGTAGACCAGGCTGGCCTCGAACTCCCAGAGATCCACCTGCTTCTGCCTCCCGAGTGCTGGGATTAAAGTTGTGTGCCACCACTGTAGTAATATGGGCGACGGCGGGGCTGCGTCCCCAAACACCCCAGCCGCCTGGCTCGGCTAGCTTATGCCCCGAAATAATTACACAGATACTGTATTCTTTTAAACACTGCTTTGGCCCATTTCTAATCATCTGTGTAGCGCCCCTAGGTGCGCTTACCGGGAAGATTCTAGCCTAAGTCCATCCTGGGTCGGAGCTTCATAGCGTGCGTCTTCCCTGGAGCAGGTAGCATGGCGTCTCTCTGAAGGCGTCTGCTCTGGAGAGAAGAGCTGTGGAGTCTGAGCTCACTTCCTCTTCCTCCCGGCATTCTGTTCTGTTTACTCCACCCACCTAAGGGTGGGCCTATCCAATGGGCCTAGGAGTTTCTTTATTGCTTAGCCAATGAAATCAACAGATTGATATATGACACTCCCACATCACACCACCGCCCGGCTTAGCTCTAGCTTCTTATTGGCTAACTCTTACATCTTAATTTAACCCATCCCCATTAATCTGTGCATCACCATGAAGTTGTGACCTACCAGCAAAGTTTCAGCACATCTCTTTATGGTGGCTCCATGGTGTCTCTCTGACTCTAACTTCTTCCTCCCAGCATTCAGTCCAGTTTTCCCCACCTACCTAAGTTCTGCCCTATCAATAGGCCAAGCAGTTCCTTTATTCATTAATGGTAATCACGGCACACAGAGGGGACTCCCACATTATAAAAGTGAAAGAAAAATCTAACTTACTTTAAGTAACTTCTATTACTCATCTAACCTAGTTTTCTTCTGATACAACATAGAAATATCTTTTTTACAATTAACTTACAAAATTAAAATTTATGTTTCATTTGTATTCACTTTTGGCAATCAGGTTAATCTTTCAAATATCACAGTATCTTATCTCTTGGGCCTATATTTAGTTATTTAATAATTTTAGTAAATAAAAGTTTTATGATTTTAAAAAACCATTACAATATAACATGCCTCATTTATAGGGCTGATAATAACAATATATATTTTTCTCCTGGCCACCTGCCTTCTCATCTCCCCCAAGGAACAGATACCTGAGGTTTCCAGGATGGCAGTAAACATGATGCCTCTCCAACCACATCTCTCACTGAGTATGAGTCTACCAACACCCAACTCTCCCCTCTCCCAAGTTGCCCCATGCCTGCAGGAGGTAGCCAGATTTGAGCCAGCACCCCCTTTATCCAAAGAATCTGGAATGTTTGTTGAAAATATTGTTTGGGCCTTTGAGATGGGATTCTTCTCCTCTTCTATTCCTATTATTCTTAGGTTTTGTTTTTTCATAGTGTCTGGATTTTCTGAATGCTTTGTGTCAGGAATTCTTTTAGATTTAGCATTTTCTTTGGTAGATGTATCTATTTCTTCTCAATTTTTAATGCCTGAGATTCTGTCTTCTTTCTGTTGTATTGTATTGGTGATGCTCACGTCTTTAGTTCCTGTTCAAGTACTTAGATTTTCCATCTCCAGGATTCCCTCAATTTGTGTTTTCTTTATGATTTCTATTTCTTTCCATGTCTTGAATAGTTTTATTTCTTTCTTCTAACTATCTGTATGTTTTTTCCTTTGACTTTCCTTAAGGAATTTATTTTCTCCAATTGCATGTTTGTCTTTTCCTTGATTCTTTAAGGGATTTATTTACTGTAGCTCTGTAATAGAGTTTGAAGTCAGGGATGGTAATGCCTCCAGAAGATCCTTTATTGTATAGGATTGTTTTGGCTATCCTGGGTTTTTTGTTTTTCCATATAAAGTTGATTAATGTCCTCTCAAGATCTGTGAAGAATTTTGATGGGACCTTGATGGGGATTGCATTGAATCTATAAATTGCCTTTGGTAGAATTGCCATTTTTACTATGTTGATCCTCCCAATCCAAGAGCAAGGGAGGTCCTTCCATTTTCTGGTATCCTCCTCAATTTCTTTCTTCAATGCCTTAAAGTTCTTGTCAAATAGATCTTTCACTTCCTTGGTTAGAGTTACCCCAAGATATTTTATGCTATTTGTGGCTATCGTGAAAGGTGATGCTTCTCTGATTTCCCTCTCTGCTTCCATATCCTTTGTGTATAAGAGGGTGACTGATTTTTTTGGAGTTGATCTTGTATCCTGCCACATTACTAAAGGTGTTTATCAGCTGTAAAAGTTCTTTGGTGGAGTTTTTTGGGTCGCTTATGTACACTATCATATCATCTGCAAATAACGAAAGTTTAACTTCTTCCTTTCCAATTCGAATCCCCTTGATCCCCTTATGCTGCCTTATTGCTATTGCTAGAACTTCAAGCACTATATTGAAGAGGTATGGCGAGAGTGGGCAGCCTTGTCGTGTTCCTGAGTTCAGTGGGATGGCTTTGAGTTTCTCTCCGTTTAATTTGATGTTAGCTGTCGGCTTGCTGTATATAGCTTTTATTATATTTAGGTATGACCCTTGTATCCCTAATCTTGCCAATACTTTTATCATAAAGGGGTGTTGAACTTTGTCAAATGCTTTTTCAGCATCTAATGAAATGATCATATGGTTTTTTTCTTTCAGTTTATTTATATGGTGGATTACATTGATAGATTTTCGTATGTTGAACCAGCCCTGCATCTCTGGGGTGAAGCCTACTTGATCATAATGGATAATTTTTCCAATGTGTTCTTGGATTCAGTTTGCCAGTATTTTGTTGAGGATTTTTACGTCGATGTTCATGAGTGAGATTGGCCTATAATTCTCTTTCTTGGTTGAGTCTTTGTTCGGTTTTGGTATCAGAGTAACTGTAGCTTCATAAAAGGAATTTGGCAATGACTCTTCTGTTTCTATATTGTGAAATACATTAAGGAGTATAGGTATTAGGTCCTCTTGGAAGTTCTGGTAGAATTCCGCATTGAAACCATCTGGTCTTGGGCTTTTTTTGGTAGGGAGGTTTTTGATAACCGTTTCTAATTCTTCATGACTAACAGGTCTATTTAGATTGTTCACCTGGTCCTGGTTTAACTTTGGTATATGGTATTTATCTAAAAAAGTGTCCATTTCTTTTACATTTTCCAGTTTTGTGGCATACAGGCTTTTTTAGTAAGATCTAATGATTCTCTGAATTTCTTCTGTGTCTGTGGTTATGTCCCCTTTTCATTTCTGATCTTATTAATTTGCAAATTCTCTCTCTGCCCTTTGATTAGTTTGGATAGGGGTTTATCAATCTTGTTGATTTTCTCCAGGAACCAGCTTTTTGTTTCATTGATTCTTTGGATTGTTTTCTGTGTTTCTATTTTGTTGATTTCAGCCCTCAGTTTGATTATTTCCAGTCTTCTACTCCTCTGAGGTGAGTCTGCTTCTTTTTTTTCTAGAGCTTTCAGGTGGGCTGTTAGGTTTCCAATGTGAGCTTTCTCTGTTTTCTTTAAGTGGGCACTTAGTGCTATGAACTTTCCTCTTAGCACTGCTTTCATAGTATCCCATAAGTTTGAGTATGTTATTTCTTTATTTTCATTGAATTCCAGGAAGACTTTAATTTCTTTCTTTATTTCTTCCTTAATCCAGGTATGGTTCAGTAGTTGACTGTTCAGTTTCCATGAGTTTGTAGGCTTTCTGGGGGTAGCATTTTTGTTGAATTCTAACTTTAATCCATGGTGATCTGATAAGACAGAAGTGGTTACTAATATTATTTTGTAACTGTGGATGTTTGTTTTGTTACCGACTATGTGGTCGATTTTCGAGAAGGTTCCATGAGCTGCAGAGAAGAAGGTATATTCTTTCCTATTTGGGTGGAATGTTCTATAGATGTCTGTTAAGTCCATTTGCTTCATTACCTCCATTAATTCTCTTATTTCTCTGTTAGGTTTCTGTCTGAATGACCTGTCCATTGGTGAGAGAGGAGTGTTGAAGTCTCCTACTATTAGTGTGTGCGGTTTGATGGTTGCCTTGAGTTTTAGCAATGTTTCTTTTATGTACGTGGGTGCTTTTATATTAGGGGCATAGATGTTCAGGATTGAGACTTAATCCTGATGAACTGTTCCTGTTATGAGTATAAAATGCCCCTCTCCATCTCTTCTGATTGATTTAAGTTTGAAGTCAACTTTGTTAGAAATTAGTATGGCCACACATGCTTGTTTCTTAGGTCCATTTGCTTGATAAGCCTTTTCCCAGCCCTTTACTCTGAGTAGGTGCCTGTCTTTGTGGTTGAGGTGTGTTTCTTGTAAATAGCAGAATGTTGGATCCTGCTTTCTTATCCAATCTCTTAGCCTGTGCCTTTTTATAGGTGAGTTGAGTCCATTGACATTAAGTGATATTAATGACCAGTGGTTGTTAACTCCGGTCACTTTTTTAGTCGTAGAGTTTGTGTGTTTCCATTCTTTGAGTTGTGTTGGTGAAGGGTCTCTAGATGTCTGAGTTATTGTGGTCATTGTTGGACTCCTTGGATAGTGATTTTCCTTCTATTACTTTCTGTAAAGCTGGATTTGTGGCTGCGTATTGTTTAAATTTGTTTTTATCCTGGAAAATTTTATTTTCTCCATTTATAGTGAACGAAAGCTTGGCTGGGTATAGTAGTCTGGGCTTGCATCCATGGTCTCTCAGTTTCTGCAGTACATCTATCCAGAACCTTCTGGCTTTCATGGTTTCCTTGGAGAAGTCAGGTGTAAGTCTGATGGGTTTACCTTTATAAGTAATCACTTATTTCCTTTGCAGCTCTTAAAATTCTTTCCTTATTCCGTATGCTTTGTGTCTTGATTATTATATGGCGAGGGGATGTTTTTTTTGATCCAGCCTATTCGGTGTTCTGTATGCTTCTTGAACCTTCGTAGGTATATCTTTCTTTAGGTTGGGAAAGTTTTCTTCTATAATTTTATTAAATATGTTTTCTGGACCATTCAGCTGCACTTCTTCTTTTTCTTCTTCTCCTATTATTCTTAGGTTTGGTCTTTTTATTGTGTCCCAGATTTCCTGAATGTTTTGTGATGAGAGTTTGTTGGACTTGCTGTTTTCTTTGATCATTGTGTTTATTTTCTCTATGGTATCTTCAAAATCTGAGATTCTTTCTTCTATCTCTTGTATTCTGTTGGTTATACTTGTTTCTGTAGACTCTGTTTGTTTATTTAAATTTTCCATGTCCAGCCGGCCCTCTGTTTGTGTTTTCTTCTTTGCCTCCATTTCAGTTTTCAAGTCTTGAACTGTTCCCATTATCTGGTTGATTGTTTTTCCTTGGTTTTCTAGGGTATCATTCACTGATTTATTCAATTCTTCAAACTTTCTGTTATATTTCTCATCCATTTCTATAAGGGTGTTCTTTACATGCTGTTTAAGGGCATCAATCACTTTCATGAAGTCAATCTTTTCTACTTCTTCTTGATTAAGGTGTTCATGTCCTCCCGTTGTGAGGCCGCTGGTTTCTGGTGGCTTCATGTTGCTTTTCAGATTGTTGGGTGAATTCTTGCATTGGCGTCTGCCTGAGTTATTGTAGGCAGTGTTAGCTATGTTGGATTCCATGGGTTGTTATTTTCCTTCTATTACTTTCTGTAGTGCTGGGTTTGTGGCTACGTATTGTTTAAATTTGTTCTTAATCTGGAATGTCTTGTTTTCGTCATTGATAGTGAACGATAGCTTGGCTGGGTATAGTAGTTTGGGTTTGCATCCTTGGTCTCTTAGTTTCTAAAGTACCTCTATCCAGGACCTTCTGGCTTTCATGGTTTCCATAGAGAAGTCAGGTGTAAGTCTGATTGGTTTACCTTTATAAGTTACTTGCCCTTTTTCCTTTGCAGCTCTTAATATTCTTTCTTTAATCTGTATATTTTGTGTTTTGATTATTATATGGTGAGGGGATGTTTTTTTTTTGATCCAGTCTGTTTGGTGTTCTGTATGCTTCTTGAACCTTCAAAGGAATATCTTTCTTTAGGTTGGGAAAGTTTTCTTCCCTAATTTTGTTAAAAATATTTTCTGGGCCTTTGAGCTGTGCCTCTTCTCCTTCTTCTATCCCTATTAGTCTTAGGTTTGGTCTTTTTATTATATGTGAATATTCATTCTTAAGTCTATGATAACAAAACTATAATACCTATAACCATAGAAGGTAAGTATAAAGTAAGGTACTAGAGCATACGAATAGACCTCACTAAGAAAGGGAAATAGAATAGATAATTATGGAGGGATGGTGGGTGCTGTAACAGAGGATAAAATGGGGGAGGAGTATAGGGTTGAAGGAGAGAATATGGAGATAAATAGTTAAACTTTAAGGACAATTGAGAGGTAGTATAGAAACCTAATACAGTAGAAACTTCCACAAACATATACATTTATGATCGCGATCTAAATGATGTCACCAAATAGTGGGGGAGTCAGAGTACAAACTAGCCATCTCTTGTCACCAAATGAAGTTTCTAGTACCTGGATTGGGTTGTTGACCAAAGGAGTAGAGAGAGATAAATGGACATAGTTGTTGAGAAAGGTCAAATTCTGCAGACTAGTTTTCACGCAATTGCTAGTATTTTATACTAATCTATCCCTCAATATCTTTCTTTAATTCTGATACTTATTCACAACTGATTCACTTCTTGAAAGTTATGAATTTTATTATTTTTTCTCTTAGATGTTTCTAAATTCCAGTTAAAAGAGGTTTAACAATGACCCTTTTGTTATCATTTGCTTTATTCTATAGGACTTCCAGGCTTGCACACAAAAGTATCAATTTTGGAGCATCAAATATATTCCCTAAAGAGGGAACTGTAAGTCTTGGTTAAAGCTCTCTATTTTTTTTTTTTACAAACTTGTAAGAAGAAAATCCATAGTCACGATACATACCACAGGTTGGAGTTCCTGATGGTGAATATATGTGAATACTTCCTCCTTCTTCAAATATGTGTCTCCCATTTCCTCCTATAAAACTGTAGCTTTTTCTATGCCAGGTATGGAATGTGCTTTATGGCTCAGGCTTATGGGATTGGCCTTTGGGACTAACTATCTCAGGTATCATCTTAGTATCATTCCCTCCTGTAGTGTCATTGGTAAACCTACGTGTTTTACAGGGACATGAGCATGACCAAACTCTTCTGTATATTCTGGGACAAGACATTGAAGTTCTTTCTAGGCTGAGAACACTACTGTGTTTTGTTGGATTCACTGTGGGGATTTGTATATATAAAGATTCTGTATATTTCATGTTCGTCTAGCAGCCACTCACCACCCTGTTGGATTGGTCCCTCATATTTTTAAGGATGTTTCTCATCAGATGCTTAAGAAATTCCTAAGTGGAAGGGAACCTGGTGTCAAGAAGAAGTCATGGGCAGGAATGCAGAAATAGATATTTGAAGAGTATCAGGAGACAAAGGGCAATGAGCAAATCAAACACTGAACACACGAAATCAAGACAAACCAAACAGAAACTAGAATGCCTTCAAAGTTCTAAGAACCAATGAAACCGAAAACAAAATGCTCCGGAAGCACACAAAGCAGAAACTTGAAACAATTGCTTTGTAAGCAAAACAAGCATCCCAAAGAATAGGATCCTACAAAAATCACAGCTCAAAGTACAACATTGGGCTAATGACCAAATCTAAGGTGTAACCAGCTCCCAGAAAGGACTCACATACTTTTAAACAAGAAGATAAGACTACATAGCTGGCAACAAGGGATCTCTTGTAATGGTGTCTGGTGCCAGTGCAGTTGAGTCCTTTGGGGAAGAGCAGGCCATTCTTTTGAGGCCCCACATTGGTCATCAGGAAAGACACAACTCATTACTCTTAATTTTCAAAGGGAAAAGAGACATTATTCTAGGGCCAAATATGAGTGACAGTGGCCTGAGAAAAGACTTAAATTTGTCAAATGGCAAGTCTCTGTGTGGTTCTACTTCCATGAATTTTTACAGTAACAGAACAAAGAAAATCATAAATCAAGACATTTTTCTTTTTCTTTTTTGTTTTTAAATCTTTTTTTATTGAGAAAATGAAAAAAAAAAACAAGTTTCCACCTCCTCCCAGCCTCCCATTTCCCTCCCCCTCCTCCCACCCTTCTCCCCCTCCTCCCTCCCTTCTCCCCCTCCCCCCACTCCTTTCCCCCTCCCTCTCCAGTCCAAAGAGCTGTCAGGGTTCCCTGCCCTGTGGTAAGTCCTAGGTCCTCCCCCCTCCGTCCATATCTAGGAAGGTGAACATCCAAACTGGGTAGGCTCCCACAAAGCCAGCACATTACGTAGGATCAAAACCCCTTGCCATTGTCCTTGGCGTCTCATCATCTCTCATTGTTCGCAATGTTCAGAGAGTCCAGTTTTATCCCATGCTTTTTGGGCAGCTGGGGATAGGGAACCTGAAATGACCCTATCCTATAGCAATACTGACGAATATCTTGAATATCATCATAGAACCTTCATCTGGTGATGGATGGAGATAGAGACAGAGACCCACACTGGAGCACTGGACTGAGCTCCCAAGGTCCCAATGAGGAGCAGAAGGAGGGAGAACAAGAGCAAAGAAGTCGGGACCACGAGGGGTGCACCCACCCACTGAGACAGCGGAGCTGATCTATTGGGAGCTCACCAAGGCCAGCTGGACTGTGACTGAAAGACATTTTTCAAGTACATTGATGAGTGCCTCAAATAGATGGGCTACAAAAAAATGGGAAATTCTTAACCTACATAGGCCTCAGACACAGTCTGATGACATTCTTGGTGTAATGACTGATAGAAGTTAGAGTATATGCTTTTACATCCAAAGGATTTATCTATTAGTCACAAATTTGTTAGGTCTCAGACAGAATGAGGCAGTAATTGTCTATTAAAGGGATTAAAAGTATTCTAAAGTAATTTGGCTCTGATTTGCAGCATCCTTATATCCTTACACCATTGAAGTTCTAATCAGTCAATTAGCTTTCTAAGTTCAATGATCTTTCTAAGAGTTCTTATTCATAAAGACAAGCTCTTGGAATGCAAAGGTGATACCCAGGACTTTATATTTTCCCTTCTAGACTGAAGTTCCTTGTGATATTCTAATACTTTGCAGATCATAGTTTTAATGGTCTGTTGATTAAATGGAGGGCCACATACATCTCTGTTTAGAGTATCTTCACTCTTGCCAGGAAAGTAACAAATAGTGTTTAAATTTATTGTTAAAATACAGCCATCCATGGGATTAGGTGGGGGATGGAATGATAGAGGGAGAGAGCATGGGGAGATATGACTGGAATTGGGGGTCATATGAGTGTTGAGTGGAAACTTCCTGAAACCTATGAGGTGACTATAGCAAGGATTCCTAGTAGTGGAGGCTATGGACCAGCCATCTTCAAGGTAAGGCTTCAAGTGGTGGGATTGGAACATTAACTCACAGTCTTTGACCTACAATATGTCCTGCCTGCAAGATATCCTGAAGCAATGGTGGCTCAGAGTTTGTGGGAGTGGCCAATCAATGGCTAATCTCATTGAATACCCACCCCAGGAGAGGGAGCCCTTGCCTGACACTACTTAAGTGATCAGGAACTAGAAGCTGGACAGCTGAGAGACCTAGAGAAGAAACAAACATGAAATGATTTTTAATGTTACTCATAGATCAGTGCCTAGCCCAATAATCATCAGAGAGACTTCCTCAGCTACTACTAGGAGCGGATGTGTAGACCCACAGTCAAACATTAGGTAGATTTTGGGGACACCTGAGGAAGATGCGAAGGAAGTATTGTAGGGGAAGAGGGGTTAAAGATGCAGGGAGAATAAGGCCTACAGAACCAACTAAGCAGGTTCATAGAGACTGAAGCATGATTCTTTCACCAGCTCTTGGGACCCCTTTCCTCCTGCTGAGTTGCCCTGTCCAGCCTTGATATGAGGGTTTGTGCCTATCTCAGTCTATCTTCTTATGCTGTGTTCAGTTGCTATCCCTGGGAAGCCTCTTCTTTTCTGAAAAAAAAATGGTGAAGTAGTAAATCTGGGGAAGGGACAGGGGAGGTGTGGTGGGAACTAGGAAGAGTGGAGGGAGGAGAAGCTGTTGTCAGAATGTATTGTATAAGAGATGAATGAATAAAAAGAAAAAAACCCAGCCATTTATGACACACTTTAAAAAAGGGAGTGTTGTGTAAAAATGAAATGGCAAACACACAGAAAAGTGTTAGGAAATGGGCAGTTTTGTTTATACAGACCAAAGTGTACTAAAGAGAGATGTTCCACCCCCAGTACAAATACTGTGTACTTTTTGGAGCTGCATTTATAGACTCTTGGAGAGCAAACTTTCCATTGCATTTGTTCAACGTGAGCCAATGGCTCTTTTTACCATTTTGGGGATTTGCCTGTCTTGTTTGATCTTTTTCTTCCTATGGAATCAGCACCGGAGCAAAGGGAAGCTCCCACCTGGACCCACTCCTCTTCCAATTGTTGGAAATATTTTGCAAGTGGATGTTAAAAATATCAGCAAATCTCTGAGAACGGTAAGAGTGATTAGCTTCCTCTCAGTGGTTTTCAATGCGTGAATTATACATCCTCAACACAAATAAAATGTGATCCTAGACTCCTGGAGATGCTACCAGGAATGAAGAAGAAAACCCTAACATTTGGGGTCCCAACTTAATAGTCTTAGCCACTTGTCTTAACAGAAGTGTGGGTACAGAAGTTAACTGTACAGCAAGAAAAGGTATTTTACTATTACTGTGACCGCTCTGAAAGAGAGAAATCCAGAGGCTTTCTTTGTGTTGACAGTCTCGAGGGTTTTTGCATGTGAAAAAACAAAGACAAGACTTGAGTTTGCATAACACAGTTTTAAAAATTTATCAGTGTTGAATTTTCTGGTCCTTGATGGTAGAGGACAATGCTCATTTGGCACTGAGGAAGCTGATTTCATTTTGTGTTCAGGAAGTTGTTCAACTGGTCATGGGCAATCTCCTGGTTTTCTGGAAGGGGTACTATAGTTCCCATAATATAACTGCCCTTTTTGGAGGTATCTCCTTCATAGAGGGAGCTGCCTACAGAGCTCTGTTAATTTTGGTGGTTTAGGATAATTATGGATGGTTTGTAGGGTGCTATAGAGGCTCTAACAGAACCTGTGAGGTTGAAAAGACTTCAATCATGTCAATGGCTTCAACATTGAAGTAGGAGGATTAGCCACTTCATATAAACACTTGAGTGCTTACCGAGTCCAACAGTAACTGAATCACAATTTAAGGCCATGGAGAGAGGTATAAGCTGAAGGCAGAGCTGTTAATATTTATCTTGGTTTTAGTTACCCACCAGACCCAAGTGAAGAGTGAATGTTATGTTTGATGTGTATCCATGTATATGTGTGTGCATATGTGTGTTTGATGTGTATCCATGTATATGTGTGTGCATATGTGTGTTTGATGTGTATCCATGTATATGTGTGTGCATATGTGTGTTTGATGTGTATCCATGTATATGTGTGTGCATATGTGTGTTTGATGTGTATCCATGTATATGTGTGTGCATATGTGTGTTTGATGTGTATCCATGTATATGTGTGTGCATATGTGTGTTTGATGTGTATCCATGTATATGTGTGTGCATATGTGTGTTTGATGTGTATCCATGTATATGTGCGTGCACATGTGTGTTTGATGTGTATACATATATGTGTATGTGCACATGTGTGTTTGATGTGTATACATGTATATGTGTGTGCATATGTGTGTTTGATGTGTATACATATATGTGTGTGTGCACATGTGTGTTTGATGTGTATACATGTATATGTGTGTATATGTGTGTTTGATGTGTATACATATATGTGTGTGTGCACATGTGTGTTTGATGTGTATACATGTATATGTGTGTGCATATGTGTGTTTGATGTGTATACATATATGTGTGTGTGTGCATATGTGTGTTTGAGTTAAGGGAGCCACCTTAGGGTTGGCAAGAGTCTCGAACCTAGAGTGGCTCCCAGGTGCCCCGGGCGATGTCCCCAGTTAGTTCCTTGGGCAGCTGAGGATAGGGAACCTGAAATGACCCTATCCTATAGCCATACTGATGAATATCTTGCATATCAGCATAGAACCTTCATCTGGCGATGGATGGAAATAGAGACAGAGACCCACACTGGAGCACCAGACTGAGCTCCCAAGGTCCCAATGAGGAGCAGAAGGAGGGAGAACATGAGCAAGGAAGTCAGGACTACAAGGGGTGCACCCACCCACTGAGACAGTGGGGCTGATCTATTGGGAGCTCACCAAGGCCAGCTGGTCTGTGACTGAAAAAGCAAGGGATAAAACCGGACTCTCTGAACATGGCGGACAATGAGGGCTGATGAGAAGCCAAGGACAATGGCACGGGGTTTTGATCCTACTTAATGTGCTGGCTTTGTGGGAGCCTAGCCAGTTTGGATGTTCACCTTCCTAGACATGGACGGAGGTTGGAGGACCTTGGACTTTCCACAGGGCAGGGAACCCTGACTGCTCTTTGGACTGGAGAGGGAGGAGGAGAAAAGTGTGGGGAGGGGGAGAGGGGCTGGAGGAGGGGGAGGGAAATGGGAGGCTGGGAGGAGGCAGAATTTTTTTTTCTTTTCAATAAAAAAAAGAATAGGCTGGAAGAGAAATCTAATGCAAATGTAGATTTGACAAGAAAGCATAAAAGTAAAATTTGAGCAAATACATATCACAATCTCTATTGTATAGAAGAGGACTAGTAACAATGTCGGCAAGAGCATAATGATAATGGCTGTTAACTGTCATTTGTTATTAAACTATTGGGTCTAAAGTCAATGAACATGCGATTATTGAAACGTCTCTTCAGTATGAATGAAAATATTTCCCTCACTGACCACTTATACTCTGTTTGCAGCTAGCAAAAGAATATGGCCCCGTGTTCACCGTTTATCTGGGCATGAAACCCACGGTGGTGCTGTATGGATACGATGTATTGAAGGAAGCTCTGATTGACCGGGGAGATGAGTTTTCTGGCAAAACACAATCGTCAATATTCAGTCAAGTAAACCAAGGGTTAGGTATGTCTCTGTGTTGGGGCACATTCAGGTCTACACATGTGGCAGTAAAGTTGCAAAGGCAAGGAAATTTATAAATTCTTGAGTTATTTGTAAGAATTCAAAACAATTTAAATATAGCACAGGAAAAGCATTTCCTTATGTCATATTTGTGAAACCTCTGTTCTTTCTGATTTGTCATCTGCCCACTGATCTCCCTCTTCTTGTCTGTGTTACTGATTCCCTTTTCCTCCCCAATAGCCCATCTCTGCTTCCACATATTAGCCTCTCTTTTTATCCCCTCCTCCTAGATCTCTCGTTCCTCTCTCACAGTCTTTCTTCTTTCATTACATGCACACACTCACACACAACACACACACACACTTGCATACTCACGCAGGCACACACTCACACACAACACACACACACTTGCATACTCACGCAGGCACACACTCACATGCATAGGTGCGGCCACCTATGTACACTCTAGAACTTTATAACAGAAAACTGCTGGTTTTTTGTTTTGTTTTGTTTTTGAGTCTGGCTTCCTTTACTTGAAACAAATAATTTACAGTTAGGCCTTCTATTGCTACAATATGACCAAAAGTAAGTTGGGGAGGAAAGGGTTTATTTGACTTAAACTTTCAATTTGCTATTTATTATTGAATGAAGTCAGGATAGGAACTCAAACAGGGCAGGATCCTAGAGGCAGGAACGATGCAGATGCCACGGCAGGGAGTTGGGGATGGTGGTGCTGCTTACTGGCTCGTTTCTCATGGCTTGCTCAGCCTGCTTTCTGATAGGACCCAGAACCACCAGCCCAGGGATGGCACCACCCACCATGGACTGGGCCCTCCTGCACTGCTAGTTGAGAAAATGCCTTACAGCTGGATCTCATTGAGTCAGTTCCTCAACTGAGTCTCCTCTGATAACTCTAGCTTGTGTCAAGTTGACACACTGAACTACTGAATACACCTTGTAAATGTGTTCATTTTCTTTATGTTTGGCAAATTTTGATTATAATGCATTATTAGATGTAAGTTGCATTTGGTGTGACATTTCAGCAAACAGATATAGCACCTACTGATGAATTTGGCTCATTTTTCTCACCATTCCCGGCCCTCCTCTGACCTCTAGTGATCATTAATGATATGTGCTGCTTATAAGGGATCTTTAAACCATTTTCAGAATTGATTAACTTTACACACAGTGTCCCCATGAAATATTAAGTTTGAACTTATGACTCCAGCGTACTCATTTTATATTAAAGTCAAGGCATAATGATAAAGACACTGACACAGAGAAAAGAAATGAAAGGGACAAACTATCTTAGTCACCAAATGTTCTGTCTCCTGGTCTGAGTATGAATCTAGTTGATTTTATGTGTGTATAGCGTGAGGACCAGTATAAATATGAATATTTCCACACTTGTATTCAGTCTTTTATGTTTAAAAGTCATAAGGAATATTTGAAGACCATGCAAAGGAATAATAAAACACAGCCGTAGTACCCTGAGAGTACCTCAGGGACACTCAGTGTTTGTGTACTTCCCTGATATTGGAAACGCTCTTTTCCTTTTAAATTATTTTTCACATTATTATAATATAATTACAAAATTTCTCCTTCCAAATCTTCCCATATACTCCCCCTTGTTATTTTTCAAATTCATTAACTTTTTTGGTAGTTGTCATTATATGAATATATATATGCATATATATAAAATCTAAATATATATATGTCTCTATATATATCCTGCTAAGTCTGTATGATGTTACTTGTATATATATTATCAGGGCTAACCATTTGCTATTGAATAACTAGTTAATACTCAGGGTTGTGGAACCCAGTCCTAATGGAAACATCTACAAAATATTTCTGCACCCAAGGTCTAGGGAACACTGTGGAGAGGAGCTAGAAAGAATGGAAGAACCGCAGGATTAGGGAGTTTGCTGTGAGAATGTGTCTCTTAATAGTGTCAGAAGTCTTACTAACATGACTTCCCTAATATGAGGTGAAAAAGGATGTCACCAATAGACATGCCAAAGTGAATGGTGAGGGGAACCGTAAATCCTCAACACTACACACAGAACTTCATGCACCTGAGGAATGTTCAGAGTGGAAGAAATTGTCTTCCCTTAGGAAACTGTTTCCATCAATTGGAAATGCTTTTAAAACAAGAAGTTTCTCAGGTCACACTGAGATTACATCCCTGCAAATCCATCTAAATGAAAACTAGTCTAAGTTGGAAATGTACTTACTACTCACCGTAGTTAATCTAACAAACACCACGGTCTCACATGGCACATTGGAGAGTATGGGTTACTATCTTCCATGGTTGTGTGGCTGATTAGGAAGTCTGGCTTGCTGTCCAACATTAGGGGAACATATTATAATAGAATATAATAACCAAAGAAAGAGGAGCATTCAATATTCACATTATGGTTTATACCAATCATGTAGATATTTTCTACTAACTCATTGCAGAGAAGCCAGAAGTTGAAACACTGAGAGTTGGAAACTAACTGTATATCAGTTATTGATTTTGAGTCTGGCATAAAACTGTCCAGTCTTCTGTCGGAGCACTGAGTTATGGCAAAAGTGACAAGGGATCTTTGGCTCCTCTGTATTGTTGTCTAAAACTTCCTTGACCAGTTTATTTTAATGGGCTTACCTTTTGCCTTGATCACGTTTTTAATGTAGAGAATTTATGTTGAACTTGTAGATGCACAGATCACACAATACATGCAAGAATTTAAGCAAGCACAAGAGTCGATATCATTTACTGTGATGAATACTCTCCACTAGAATTCACATCATTTTTTCCCCAACAGGCATCATTTTCAGCGATGGGGAAATATGGAAACAAACGCGGCGTTTCTCCCTCATGGTCTTACGGTCTATGGGAATGGGAAAGAAAACTATTGAAGACCAAATTCAGGAGGAAGTCTCTCATCTATTGGAAGCACTGAGAAAAACCAATGGTGAGTATCTATTTCTAGAATTACTAGATGAGCAAGATGAACTCTTATTATAAGTAGGCTTTTTATAAATGTCATGGAGTCAGAAGTATAATTGAAGGTTACTCTAATCACATAAGGACGGTAAGAAATGATGCTGCCTGCCTTCCCAGGACCCAGGCTCACCAGCTTTTGCCCAATTAACTTCCAGTATTATCCATGGTTCCTGGTTTCATGTGATTCTGGAAGGAGAGAAAAGTTACAGGAACAGGAAATGCTTTTTAGATTAGCTATGAAGGCAGCACTGAGAATTCATCTTACATAGGCAGGCTCTCTCTAGAAACAGGACCACACTGACCTGCACGAGGAGGGTAAAAACATGACCAGTTATGCACCTGGGAGGAAAAGAAGTAAGAAAGTTGTTCAACAACTTTTTGAGAAGCGTTAAAGGGTGACCAAATTATCTAGTGTGTCAGGAGCAATGATTCACATGGGAAAACATGAAATGATGGCGCTGCCTCAGAAGTCTCAGTGCATAAGTGAGTGTGCACATGTAGGTTTGGGGTACGGAGGAGGAGAAAGTGTGGGCAGGAGAGCAGGTAGAAGGGGATGGAGTCAGGGTTGCAAGATATATACGACTTTGAACTTCAGTATCTAAATGCTTTTAAGAACACCACTAACACTGGGTGGTGATGGAGCATGCCTTTAATTCCAGCACAGAGAAACCCTGTCTCAAAAGAAAGACCATGATTAACATCATGTTACTTTATTTTCTGTGGTGAATCGTTGTGTTTTAAGCCAATATTCTGTAATTTTGAAAGCATTTTAACAGTTAAAATTAACAGTTTTTTGGTAGTACATGAAATACAATGATTACAGGTAGCATTTGTATAATCTGGTTGATATGAGGATAGATATGTGGAAATGAATGGAGCGTGTCAATGAAGCTAATCTGGGTGGTCCAAAGCAACATGTTATGCTCCACATGTGCAGAAATGGAAAAGAACATGCTGCATGCATTGTGCATATTATTTGTGTGAGTTCATTTCAAATGTTATATGTTGATTATCCTTTCGAGGAACTCTAGAGTGTTGGTAGCTATATAATACAGAACTGTGCTGATTCAGATGCAGTGTAGTTTATTCCATTGCTTTACTTCTGGCTAATAGACTTATTTTAGCCTTTCTATCAACCTTACATAAGGAAAATCCCTTTGAATTATCCTAAGTGTGCTTTCCTAAACGTAGTTGTAAGTTCCCTCTGCCAGTTGATCTCCCCGCCCCACCTCCCCAAAATTATTGATGTCTTTCTTTTATGAGAGATTATGTGGACTTTGGAATTTGGAAGTTCATAAGTTTAAAAACTCTTTTTTGAGAATTTGATACATGAGTCCTAGTCTATATCATTTCCCTAGCCTTCCCCAATTAAAGATTTCTTCTTCTGTAATTTTTGATAATATGTATGTATATATCAATTACGTATACACATCTGCTTAGTCTATTTAGCATTGCTTGTATATACTTGCGTCCAGAGCTGAATACTTGGGATTGGATAACCTCTGAAGGAATTTTTCCTTGGAGGAAGGATTCTCCATCTCTCAATAGCTGTTGATTGCTTGTAAACTGGGCTGACACAGGGACTCCTCAGCCTCTACCAACTTCTTAATCAATCCAGAAATTGGAATTCATCTAGAGCTAGGAACATGTGTTATTTCTCCTCTTGCTTGTCATGCCAACTGGTGTCATTATGCTCTTCTTATTCAGGAAACCATATTGTTGAGAAGTCATGAGAGCATCTCCCATATTATGCTTGGGACTCTCTCTAGCAGCTGGTGTCCTTGTCCTCTGGTTCTCACCACTCTCTCCCCTTCCTTTTCCATAAGTTTTCCCGAGTCTATGTGTAGAGGCTGCATTGCAGATGTATCAGTTAGGGTTGGGTACCCCACAATCACTTATTCTCTGCAATTTGGCTGGTTGTAGATATCTGTAACAGTTTCTACCTGTTAAAAAAGAAGTTTCTATGAATTATAAGGGTAAACACCTATGATACAGTTAGAAATTAATTTAAAACTAATTGAGATTTGTATTTACAAGATAATTATAAGTTGATATATTCACTTTCTGTAATACAGAAGGCTCTCACTTGCTAGCTCAGCTTTCCCACAAATAGAAGGAGTTGTATTTCTTTCTGCAACGCAGATTTCAGTCAGTGTGCCTCATGTGCTTCATGGCAACCCCCGCTTAGTGCCCTTCCATCTTCCCTAGGAAATTGAGGAGCCATCATTCTTATGGAACTGCCTGGGGCATTGTGAATGCAGATAAGCTGCAAATTTAAGATGTATCATGGGTTTGCCAAGATTGTGAATGTCTCATTCACAAATTTAAAATATTTCACACCTGTTGGCTGTTTTGAATGTTTGGGATTTAATAAAATATACCATTGACAGAAGCATTTTCATCTTGCTTCCTCTGCATCTGGGTGGTGACTGCAGACTTAGCCTTTCCTCTTCCCAGAATTCTCCTAGTCTGGTTGTTCCACCTGTACTCCCTGCCTGGCTACTGGTCAAACAGCATCTTATTAAACCAATACAGTGACAAATATTTTCAGGGTACAAGAACGTTGGCCCACAGCAACATACTGTAAATTTTTAGAAGAAAAGAAATTGATTTAAAAAAAATGAAGTTACTAAAATTTATATGTGTACTGTGAGGAACTTCCACACATAGATTAAAATTTCACCCGTTTATAAATATTTTTAAATGATCTAAGTTCCTGCTTTTTCCTCTTTAGAATGAGGACTTTAGGAGCCCAGTAAAAAGAAGAGAACATTTTTAAGCTGCAAATTAGATGAAGTACATCAGATAGATTGTTTGGGGGGAAAGAGAATAAAATGTCTCTCAAGCTTACAGAGGTCACAGTGATGATTCCTCTCGAGGTCGCTCACATGCCCTACTGTTTTAATTTCAAAGTTCTGGGTCTGTCTGAGGATTGCATGTTAACTTCTGACTTCCTTTGTTCTAGGATCTCCTTGCGACCCCAGCTACCTTCTGACCTGTGTTCCCTGCAATGTAATCTCTGCTGTCATTTTCCAGCACCGTTTTGACTACAATGATGAGATATTGCGAGAGTTCGTGGAACGTATTTATAGAATTCTTAAAGTTTTAGCCTCACCTTGGGTTCAGGTGAGATCCAATTCTATTTCTATGTGAAAACATTATGTGACCCAAATCTGTTCCGTTACCATCCAAAAGCTTTATGTGTCTTGATATCAGGTTTATTGGAGAGTTGGCTTTCTGAGCTGAGGCGGTTTTCAGCTTCAAAAAAAGGGCATATGTGTGAATTTGCGAAAATGAGAGGACTTTTGCAGGTGTGGAGTGCAATAAGAAGGCTGTGTCCTGACTTGTGCATTTTGTCTTCTAGGTGTCCCTGTTTCTTAGAACATCTTCCCTTTTAGTCTTTTCTTCTCTCTCTCCTTCCTCCATCCCTCCATCCTTTATTTCCTTCCTTTCTTCTTTCTTCCCATTATATAGCTCAGGCTAGCCTTGAACTCATAACTTTTCTGATCCGCCTTCTGAGCTGCTGCAATAACAGATACGTGCCTGCTTAATGAATTCAACAGTTTGAATTTTTTTTATAATGTACCAGTTCAGCTGTAGTGCAGCAGCGGTTGATATAATCATTCTCATAAGTACAGCAATGAGCAGTTCTATCATGAGACAAGTTCTTATGAGCACTCTTTCAGTGAGCTGCTGTACTAGAATCATCGCATGTGAGTCTTGCCATGGCCTCAACAGTTTTACTAGCTTCTAGAAGGCTGGCTTTGCCCTTTCTGAGGTGACAAATAAGGTAACAGAACACATGCTACCAAAAGGTTATTCTGATCTAAGTTAAAGGACAAAGTATATTTACTATTATTTATGTTCTACTTTCTTTACCATGCTTTAAGAGGTCAAAAGGTACTTACTAATTTCCACAAATTAATTTGAACTGCCAGATTCCAAAAGGGAGCTTGACATTTCAACACCATGCCATTGAACAGGTTATTCAAAGTAGAACTGATTTCCACAGTTTCATTCAAACTATACCATTGCCACCTCATTTCTGAGAATACTTGCCTTGAGGGAAGCCATTCAGGTTCCAATCAATTAACTTCTCCATGGTAGATATTATTTAGCACCCAAGGGTCTCACTTTCACATTTTTGCCAATGTAAACACTCAGATTCCTTGTTGTAACCCACATGTCACAAAACAGCAGGTTTATGGATCTGGTGACATGAATCTCCTATCCTCTAAAACCAGATGCATGAACCATATATAAAACACATAAAAATCCTGTGTAGTATTAAACATAGGCAGCTATACCTGAAAGTTATATTTAGATATTGAGTTCCATTACCTATACAAATAGGAATTACTTAAACTTCCGTGGTATAATTTATGATTTCCTTACCCTCCGCCATATGCTCAGCAGGTCCTTGGTTTTCATAAGGACCGAGAAGAGCCATTAACTGCCAGTAGGATATCCATATCTTCCAAATTTACTCCTATGCAAGTTAGAGGATTAAGAATACAGATCCCATATGTGTGATTGGTTCTTTTTACCTGTATGGTTACCATGGACAGCATAGCAAGAAATAGAGTTGTAACTTTCACAGGTTTCTCAGCCAGTCAAACCATTGTTTCCCTTACCAGACAATTTCTTTAGCTGTCTCCAGGTAAGAGGGGCAGCCTTCTACTTTAAGGTCTTTCTGCATCTCTTTCTTCACCACTTTACGTCTCCTGGAGAAACATAAGCATAACTGTGGCCCAGTCATAACACCTTCCTTGGTTTCCATTCTGATGTTAAAACATTCTTGTAGTATACAGGCTGACTCAGTTCAGTTTTTTTTTTCACAGTCCAATGCCTTTCAGCAGCTGTGGTCCCTACTTTATTAGCATTTAAAAATTTAAAGTTAGTAAACATTATGCAATCTATCCTTGGGAGCCCTCATATCCCCCTTCTGTCTAAAAAAGCATCTCTAATTGAATTTTTGTTAACCTGAGTATACCTTCATAACATTAGGAATTTATCATCATACGAAAATCTATTTTAACCCAAAATAATAATCAGAGGTTCATTAGGACTAAGAAATTTTATAGGTACCACCTTTTACCAATAATGGCCGCCACTGTTCCTGGCTATTTTCCTATGTGCTCTTTTTCCTGATAGTATTTTTTAGTAGCTGAGGTGACTGCAGTTCGTATTATACTGTCATGCTTCAATAAAGTTTGATTGATTTATTTACTTTTAAAGCAAGGAAACTGAGCTGAAGGAGCACACTAACCCTTCTTCACACTTATTTCCATTTTCATTTCTGTCACAAACCACTTAAGCTCCTTCCATTCCAGCTTCTTGTTAACTGGTCTCCATCCTCAAGTAACTCACTGCAAATGTTTCTTTCTTGTTAACTAGTCTCCAGCCTCAAGTACCTCATTACAAATGTTTCCTTCTTGTTAACTAGTCTCCATCCTCAAGTGCCTCGTTGCAAATGTTTCCTTCTTGTTAACTAGTCTCCAGCCTCAAGTAACTCACTGCAAATGTTTCTTTCTTGTTAACTAGTCTCCAGCCTCAAGTGCCTCGCTGTAAATGTTTCTTTCTACTACATCTTTTCTACATCCACAATCCTTCTTCTCCTTTTCTTTCCAGTTAGGTCACTTTCTATTCTCAGTGCATCTCTATCCTTCATGTGTTGATTTATGTGTGAGGTCAATTAATGTTGAGCCTCAATCTTTCTTAGAGATACCCATTTTGGATGTGGATGGTGCAAACCATTATTACCACAAGGCTGAACTGTTTCTTAGCCCACTCAATAAACTTGTCTGTAGTAATATGGGCGGCGGCGGGGCTGCATCCCCAACACCCCAGCCGCCTGCTCGGCTAGCTTTTGCCCCGAAATAACAACACACAAACTGTATTCATTTAAACACTGCTTGGCTCATTTCTACCTAGCCTCTTCTAGGCTAACTCTCGCACCTGGACTAGCCCATTTCTTATCATCTGTATAGCACCAGTCTTACCGGGAAGATTCTAGCCTAAGTCCATCCTGGGTCGGAGCTTCATAGCGTGCATCTTGCCTGGAGCGGGGAGCATGGTGTCTCTGAGGTGTCTGCTCTGGAGAGGAGAGCTGTCGAGTCTGACCTCACTTCCTCTTCCTCTCAGCATTTTGTTCTGTTTACTCCTCCCACCTATCTTCTAACCAATGAAATGGGCCAAGGCAGTTCCTTTATTAGCCAATGACCTTCCTCCATCACTTGTCTTCCAAATTTAAATAAACAACAGAATCAGTAAAAGTAGTCAATAGATTAGGAACATTTAATGAGGCTGACTGATTACAGTGAATTTAATTTTTTGAGCTGTATAACTCAGTGTGGGTACAATCTTTTTGTGGAGCGTGTGGAATTTGCATGTAAATATACTCTTTGTCCTTTTCAAATGCTGTCTAAAAAAAGCACTAAAAGAAACCCTATAGGATATTAGGAGGTAACTTTGGGCAACACCCATGGAGTTCATAATGGATTTGCTGCGGGTCCCCAGCAGCTTGCTGTGGGGTAGAGACCACGTGGCAGGTCCCCAAACCAAGGTGGCTGGTCTCCAGCCATGTGGTGGCTGGCTGGTCCCCGGCAGCAGTGTGGGCAGGCGGCAGGTGGGAGGCACAGAGATAGACACACCATACAAAATAAAATTGGACATTTATTTGGTGTTATGGAGGGGAAGGAAAAGGGGGGAAGGGGAGAGAGAGAGAGAGAGAGAAAGAAAAAGAAAGAGAGAGAGAAGAGAGAAAGGGGGGAAGGGGAGAAGTGGGGAGAGAGGGGACTGGAGAAAGAGAGAGAATAGGGGTCTGACGCTGAAAGCAGGGAGTGGGGGTGGCTTGTCTCTTAAAGAGACAGAACATTACAGTAGTCATAAAAGAGGAGTTATTTCATTTTTATAGATCGCAAGTAACATGTTAATGTGACCTGTCAATTATTAATATTAATGTGACCTGTCAATTATTAATAGTGTGGAATAAACAATTTACTTGCACCCTGTTTAGTGGAAAAATAATTTGGGTAGGCTCTTTATAGGTAAGAGAACATTTCTATGAGCTACTACCTTAGAATATTTAGTAAGTTAATAACCTGTTCTGTTTCAGGTGTTCCATTTTTTATAGAATTGATCTGAGCCTTTCCAGAAAGTAACTTAGAAGAACAGAGCCAGATCCTCAGGAGTGATGAAAAGATAAGAGAATACCTAATGATAATATGTTGAAAATTATGAATTTTTCACTTTCATTTATCTACTATGATAATCAGACATTCGTTTAGGCATTAATTAGATGATCCAGAGAAGAGGAGATCACACAGAAACTATATTAATTACAATACTCTTTGGCCTAAAGGTCAGGTGTATTTCTAGCTAGCTCTTATATCTTTAATTAACCAATTTCTATTATTTTGTATTTTACCACGAGGTTCATGGTTTGTTACCTCTTGCTTTTTGGGCAGTTACACGGTGGCTGCCTCCCTTGGCAGTTACATGGCATCTCCCTGACTCCACCTACTCTCTCCCTATACCTCATCCAGTCTGGCTATATACTGCCCTGCCAAAGGTCAAAACAGCTTTGTTCATTCACCAATGAAAGCAACATGTATACAGAAACACATCCCACATTTCCCCTCCCCCGCCAGACCACAATCTGTAAACATAGACCGCTGATTTATTTAGTGTTGCTTGGATGGGTATAATTTCAGGCTAACCATTTAGTGTTAGGAGACATTCCCCAGAGACCACATATTCTCCCTCTCCCAGCAGTCCTGACTCATCCCTGAGTGGAACCTCATGAGATGTCCCCCTTCCACTTCCTCATGTCTATTGGAGTTGCAGTTTTCAGGTGACTGGAGAAACATACGCAGGATATACAACTGGGATAAAAACCAAAACCACTCTATCCATGCTATCACTGATATGTGTTCTCAGAATTTGACTAGCCATTGTGCATCTCAGAGTTCTCAGTACAACAGAGGGGACACGTGGATTAGCCTACACATTCTGCTGGAGATTTGCTGCCAGGAATTGAATGTGATCAGTATTTGCTGCGCAAGCGGTGCACATGGCAACTCTGATCATTTGATCGATGCTGTGCCTCCTTCTCTAAATGCCAGGCACATAGGAACACAGGAGACATGGGGAACTCACTTTTTTGGAGTGTTGGACAGATAACCAAAGCCTAGAAGGTGTATTGTTTACACTGATGCAACTTTCTTTCTCTTCCAGCTGTGCAGTGCCTACCCTATTTTATACTCTCTCCCAGGAAGCCATAAAATCTTCTTTAAATATACAGCTGAACAAAAAGAGTTTATTTTGAAGGAAATAAAAAGTCATCAAGAATCTCTGAGCCTCAGTAGCCCTCAGGACTTCATTGACTATTTTCTGATCAGAATGGAAAAGGTATAAGAGATCCTGACTTGCTACTTCATATTTGTGGGAATTTTGACTCAGTTTTCTTTTTCTTGGTAAAAGCGGGATGTTCAAACTAATGTTCCTTCTAGTGATACATTCATTGCTCATTGAACTAATTTCTTAAGGCAAATCATTTAGAATATATTGGGATCATTAAGATTCTCAGTCATTTAGAATTAGGAAGTCTACCTTTACCGTGTGCTAGGTTTGTTTTTTACTTTGAGGCAAATGAAAACACACACACACACCCATTCAAGAGTGATGAGTACTTGCCCTTATATGTAAACAAACCTCCATAAACAACTGGTGTAAATACTCATGGAACACAGGATTTTTCTTTAAAGAGACTCTAGGAAATCTTTGCAGGTGAGTTCAGATTTGAGGAAACTTCAGTTTAGCCTAACAGGAGGATAAGCTAGAGGATGGTAACTGCAGTCTTCAGCTGAGCTATCTTTGAGAAGGTGACATAGATTTTAATTATGGTGGTGGGCATAAGAACTGAATTGGTCAAAAATAGCAATGGAGTTTGTATGTGTATAGTTCCTGAGACTTTAAATGTAATAAAGTTTTACTGGGGCTAGAACTGATGGAACCAGTAACTGATTTGATAAACACTTTTTGTGGGCTTTCAGGACCAGTCTTAAACTACCCCCGTGGTCCAAAAGAGACACCACATAAGTGAAGTAAAAGGAGTCTCTATTATGGACTTTTCTGCATCAGTTTGTTTATTCTTCTGCCGTCCTCCAAAGTTTCCAGCTTGTATACACATAAAGACACAATCAGCAATTCTCTGGCAATAGGAAGGATATAAGGCATGCATTTCTTAGGGCCATGACGACAGATAGCTTACCTATAAAAATTTTTTTCATATTGAATTATTTTATGACCTGTAAGCCTTTAAAACTAACAAATATTCAAACAAGCAAAACTAATTCTTATAAACTATAATTGTTAGGAAAAAGACAATAAAAAGTCAGAATTTACCATGGAAAACCTGGTCACCACCATATTGGATCTTTTTGGTGCGGGCACAGAGACAACAAGTTCCACAATGAAATATGGGCTTTTACTCCTGCTGAAGCACCCAGAGGTCACAGGTATGATCATAGATGGACAGATGAATGTCCACGTAGAAATGGGCAGATAGCACTAGCAACTCTCTCACTATTTCCTAGAATGGACATTGTATTAGCAACATTTGCATAATTGGTGCACTTACCTCCTGCTGGATTAATTCACTTCAAACTAGATCATAATAAAGATAAAATAAAATATTCAAGCTGCAGCAGGGGATGAAAGGGCAGTGATCACTATTCTCCCTGCTATGATTCAGAATTCTTGATTAGGTTGAGACAAATATATAGCAGTTTTCTTATGGTCCAAATAGAACTAGCCTCTCCTTACATTTTCCCTACATCATAATAAATAGTTATTTATTTTACAGAAAGTATATATCATATAAATGTTTTTAGCATATATTAATTATAGACAATGATGTGTGTTATTACAACAGTTTCATACACATATAGTTATTTTGATTATACTCCACCGCACTTTCTTTCTCCCCTTCTCTCCCAGTAATAGCCTTACTCTTCCTTACTGGTCCCTTTTACTTTATGTCTGATTTTTGTCTTTTTACCATCAGCCAAAATTAGTTAGGTTTATTTACCTGATCATTGGTAAGGTTTTATGTAAATGGAGATTGCTCATTCATTTCCCGGCTGCCCAGATCCTAATAATCAAACAGAAACTATATTAATTACAACACTGGCCAATAGCTTAGGCATATTCCTAGCTAGCTCTTAAATCTTAAATTAACCAATTAATTAATTGGATACCACTAATGTATTAATCTATTAATCTGTGTATCACCATGAGGCTGTGGCCTACCAGTTCGTCTCTGGTGTCTTTCTCCTTCAGCAGCTACATGACATCTCTCTGACTCAGCGTTCTTTCTTTCTGCATTCAGTTTAGTTTTCCTACCTAGCACCATTCTAACCTGCCATTGGCCAAAGCCGTTTCTTTATTAACCAATGGTAATAAAACATTCATGGCATACAGAAGGGAATCCCACATCAGTGTTATTTACTAGATTATCAACAACTGACCAGTGGCTACATTACTCAAGAGAATCTCTCTTTACATCCCAGGAAACATTAACTCCCCATAGATCCTCCAGAGGGAAGGTTGATGGGACCAGTCTTGTACAGATGTTTTGTGGGTTATCATAGCTGTTGACAGTTTACAGGTGAAAGGGCCATGTCTCATAGGGTTTCTATTACTGTGAAAAAGCACCATGACCACTGCAACTCTTATACAGGAAAGCATTTACTTGGGATTGCTTTACAGTTCAGAGGTGTAGTTTGTTATCAACATGGTGGGAAATATGGTGGCAGAAATGGTACTGGAGAGGTGGCAGACAGTTCTACATCTGGATGTCAGGCAATGGGAAGAGAGAGTGATCCACTGTGTTTGCTTTGAGCTTCTGAATCCTCCAAGCCCATCCCCACCACCACGGCAAACTTCTCCTAGTAAGACCATACCTACTTCAACAAGGTTACACCTTTAATACTACTACTCCCTATGAGTCTATGAAAGCCATTTTCATTCAAACCACTACACAAGACTTTATAAAATGTTTACAAGCTTCTTGTGCTTCATTTCTTAAGAACTCTGTTCAGAACTATAGCCCATGTTTGATTGGATTATTTGTTTCGTGTTTAGAGTTTCATGTTCATGTGTATTCTAGATATCAATCCTGCATCAGATGTGTAGTTGAAAATGACTTTCTCTTATTCTATTGAGTGCCTCTTCATTTGATCAACCATTTCCTTTGCTGCAAAGAAGAGGCTTTTTAATTTCATGAAGTTCTTATCAATTGCTGACTTTATTTCATTAGCAACTGGAGTCCTATTTATTAAGTCCTTTGTTTCTCCAAGCATCTTTTCCTCCATCAAGCCCATGTGCTCCTTTTATTAGATTCTGTTGGTGGAGGCGGCTTGTTGGTTCCTGGCTGCCTGGCTATCTTAAACCCGAAATAATCACACAGAAACTGTATTAATTAAATCATTGCTTGGCCCATTATCTCTCTAGCTTCATATTGGCTAACTCTTATATTAAGTTAACCCATTTCTATTAATCTGTGTATTGCCACGTGGCTGTGGCTTACCAGGTAGTTTCCAGCATCTGTCTCCAGCAGCTCAATGGCTTCTCTTTGTCTCTGCCCTCTTTCTCCCAGCATTTAGCCTAGGTTTCCCCACATAGTGCTGTTCTGCCCTGTCATAGATTCAAAGCAGTTCTTCATTAATCGATGGTAATCATAGCATACAGAGGGAAATCCCACATCAATTTTCTGTTTTCTTTCATCACCTAATAATACCCCTGCTTTATCTCTACATGCCACAACTGTTTACATGTATACACATAGACACAGTAGGTTAGGGTTCCCCTATGAGGGAGAACATGCGGTTTCTCATTTCTGAGTTTAGTCTACTTCAATACTATATTTTCCTTATCCATTTTTTTTACTGAACAATTTTATGTTGTTATTTCTTTTACAGCTGAAAACTCTTCCATTCTGTATATGTAGACATTTTCACCATCCATTCACTGGTTGATGGGCATCTAGGCCAGCTCCATTTTTTGTTATCAATAAACAAGGATATATAAATGTGTCAGTGGTAACATATGGGGTTCTTGGATATATATCTGGGAGTATTCATGTGACACATCTCTCTTTAGCTTATTGAGGAACTGCCATAATGTTTTCCATAATGGCTGTACTAATTTGCACTCCCATCAGCAAGGCAAAGGGTCCCTTTTCTCACATCCACAGCAACATCTGTTGTCAGATTCCTTAATGATAGTCATTCTGACTTGTGTAAGATGCTATCTCAAAGTAATTTTAATTTACATTTTCCTGATGACTAGGGTTGTTAATCACCTAAACAAACACTTTTAGCCAGTTGTGATTCTTCTTATGAGAACTTTATATTCATTTAATCTATCCACTTGCTGACTGATAAATTTTTTTGTTTAGCAATTAGTGATTATAGTTCTTCATAATTTCTGAATTTCTGAAACTTAGTCTGAAAGATAGTTGGCCAAGAGTTTGTCCTATTCTGGGAATTCTGTGTTTACTCTTCTATTAGTTTTTTTTTAAACTTTTTTTTTTTTGCTATGTAGACTCTTTTGATTTCATTTGGTCCCATATGTTAATTCTTGAGGACAATGCCCTGTTCTCAGAACTCTGTTCAAAGAGTTATTTCCTATACCTATTTCTTTAAGTTTATCTTTGAAGTTTTTCCTAGAAGTCTCAACATTTCGGGCATTAATGAAAGGATTTGACTTACTTTGATTTTTGCATAGAGTGAAAGACATGTAATTTAATTCTCCTGCAAATAGATATTCAGTTTAGCTGACAACATTTATTGGAAAGACAGTCTTATTTTTTCCCCACTGCTTGTTTCTCCCTGTGTGTGTGTGTGTGTGTGTATGAGGATAGTGTGAATGTGTTTATTTCATTAATTTATTTCTCAGTATGTTTGTTATTGATATATGGGAAAGGTATTGGTTTTATATGTTAACTTTATATTCTGATGCTTTGCTGAAAGTGTTTATAGTCTTAAGCATTTTATGTTATATGCACTAGTATCTTATACTTAGACTCTTGTCATCTGTGTGTTAGGTTTTCTAGTCTTGCAGAAATATTGGAATTTGTTTTCCTCCTCTCTCCACTTCCTTCTACAACTTGAAAATGACCAAGAATTATATAAAAGATAATTCTTTTCCTTTTTATAAAAACCATGATTTCTGCCCTGGTAGCTAAAATTCAGGAAGAAATTGCACGTGTGATTGGCAGACATCGGAGGCCCTGCATGCAGCACAGGAACCACATGCCCTACACAGAAGCTGTGCTGCATGAGATCCAGAGATACATTGATTTTGTTCCCATTCCCTTGCCTCGTAAAACAACACAGGACGTGAAATTCAGAGGATACCACATTCCCAAGGTGAGATCTATTTCATCTGTGTTCCGCACCATGCATCTTTGCCTGTCAACAATTAAGTAATATGATTACATAAAACCTGACCTTCCGCAAAGATGCCAGAATCACACACCAGCCCCCTCAGCCCCCTCATGCTCTTCTCCTTTGTTTGACATTTGTTGATATGGTTTTCTAGCATGATTGGGTTCTCACAGTCTTTTCAGTCCATTGATATGTCCATATGCTTCCTGCCTGTTAGTTCAATCTGCTGTCCACATTCTTGCTTTCCAGGGGGTTTTACTACTCTTGTCAATTAACCACAATTCTGTATTCCCTCCTCCCTCTGTGCTTTCTGTTTGACTTATTTAGAAGAAATACAATCCAGCAATATCTTTCCCTTTCCTTGATTTGGTGGAACTCATCTATGTAGCTCAGTAAGTTGAGTACTGGTATTGTTTTTATAAACACAATTTATTTTGAGACCTGGTCTTATTCTGGACTTAAAAATAATATCCCAGCTCCAACCTCCTGAGTACTGGCATTTACAGGCTTGAGCCACCGTTTTCTATTTAGTTTTAACCAGCACTTAGTATTTGGTTTACCAATAATAAATTCATTCTATTACAATTAACTGCAGATTAAAAGCATCACAGAGCTAGTTTAAGGAATCAAGTCAAATACAAGCCCAGTCCTCACAGTTGCTTGGCGAGTACTTTCTCCACTGAACCATCTCACCGGACTCTATATTATAAATTCTAATGATTAATGTTAGTTGAGCCCCAAATTTTTTTGGAGATAACGACATAACTTCTCTCTGTCTGAAGTTGTTTTTGTATTAGCTAGTGGTATTAGTGGATGTTTTGAATAATTCATTATACAATTTTAATGTTTGTCCTAAGTACGCTTAGTTCATGAAGTTGCCAAATATTTTGTTGATCTCACCATCAAACTTTAGGGTTCTCCTACTCTGGTCTTTCTGTTTCTGGAAGGTACCTTTTTTTCCTTTGGCTTCTGTGTGGGTGTATAGGGCAGGCTTGACACTGGTTGTTTAATAAGGGAGACTAAAGCTATAGAGCCAAGATAAAGTCTTTCAATCCTTTCTCCTGGAACCTGCCCTCTGGATAATACCAAGATAATGAAAATCCCATTCTGTAATATTTTAATTTTTCAAGAACTTTCCATGTTCAAGATTATTCACAGTTTTTCCAAATTCTACTCTAATAACATGTATATGTGTTATGATTATAGATCATCATGTGGAGTCTCTCAGCTGACTCCCTATTTACTAATATTTGATACTTTGTAGTAATTGGATATATTAATAAGAACTTCCTTCACTTAGAAATGTAGTGTCTCCTGTATTCTTTTACAGTTATTTTTTCAAGTGCTCAAATATATATATAATAGCTATATTTTGAAGTTTTGTATGACCACTCTAAATTTATACAATCATACTGGCTCATAGCTTTTCATTTGTTATGGCTTGCATTTCTCCTTTTCCAAGTTTACTAATAGGAGGTTCTTAATCTTATGCAACATTGAAGGTTGTTGAAGAAAATGGCAATGAGGTTTTCAAAAATGACGCACATTCATTCTTCCAGAATGAAAAAATGAGATAAATTTACCTTTCTTAAATTAAAGCATATTTTTTCATATAATGTATTTTAATTATGGGTTTCCCTCCCCCAACTCCTTGCAGATCTCTTTACCTCACAACCCACCCAAATCTATACACTTTCTTTCTCTCTCTCATTAGATAATGAACTCATTAGATAAAACCAAAAGCAAGCTGGGCGGTGGTGGCACACAGCTTTAATTCTGGCACTCAGGAGGCAGAGGGAGGTGGATCTCTGTGAGTTTGAGGCCAGCCTAGTCTACAGACCAAGTTCCAGTACACACACCAAAGCTAGACAGAGAAACCCTGTCTCAAAAAATCAAATCAAAACAAAAACCAAAACAGCAATCCCCCAAAACAAACAAAAGCAAACAATAACAACAATAACAAGAAAAACCCAAACAAGTAGCAACAAAAACGAACAAACCAGAATAGAACAAACCAGAGAACAAAGTTCCAAATGAAAAGCTCATGGAACGCATACAGATGAATGCACAAATTCACATGCACAGAAACCACTTAAAAACAAAATCAGATACCATACTATATAAACCAAAGACCTGAAAGTAAAAAAAAAGAATTCCCAGAGAAAGCATTAAAAAACAAACAAACAAACAAACAAGCCTTCCACAAACACCTGAGTTCTTCTTGCATTGGGCATCTACTGCTTGACATTGGTCCTGCCTAAAGTGCGGTTTGTTTCCCTACTGAGACTGTTGGAGGAAACTAATTTTTCCTAAGTGAATAGTTGTTAATTTAAGATAGTTTCTGGGTTAGGGATTGGGACTTATGTCTGCTTATCCCTTCAGTGCTGAGAACTCACCTGGCTTAGACCTGTTAAAGTACTGTTCATGCTGCTGTGGTCTCTGTGACTTCATATAATATGCCAGCTCTGTTTGTCTAGAAGGCCTTGTTTCCTTGGTGTCCTCCATCCCCACTGGATCTTACGATCTTTCTCTCTACTCCTCCACCAAGTTCAGATGAATTTTCAGTGGCGTTTCCCTGTGGGATGACACTGTTGAATGTGTCAAGACGGATGCACTTCAGGGAGCTTCTTCAATTCTGTAGATTCCTGGCATCAGAGCACAAACTAGAGATGTTGGTTGTGATGAGGTCAATGCACAAAGTCCCTGAATGAGAATTATTGGATACAAAATCTGTCAGTACTGGTATTGATGTTTTTTGACAAGAACAAATGACTTCTCTCTCTTTCCCTCTTTGCCTCAATCTGCTCATCATCCACAGAACAAAGAGATTTTTTCAGGTTCCAAGGCCAAACTTTTGTTCTTTTTCTTTCAGGGCACAAGTGTAATGACATGTCTGACTTCTGTCCTACATGATGACAAAGAATTTCCCCACCCGGAGAAGTTTGACCCTGGTCACTTTCTGGATGAAAAAGGCAACTTCAAGAAGAGTGACTACTTCTTGGCTTTCTCAGCAGGCAAGTGAGCTTTGTTTCCATGTGTGTTAGGACCCATGTGAGGTGAAAAGGGTCATGTATGGAGGCTCCTGTGGGTGGCATGAAGAGCCATTTGTATGAGGCCAGAGGCAGCAACCCCAAGATAAAGGCTTCTTCTCATTGGATTACAGGCTCCACCTACTGGCCTTGCTTCTGAACCTATAGCTGAGTTTCTCAAGAGCTCTTTCTGAAAGAAATCCTATTCTTCTGAGGCATTTCTCTCTACCCAGAGGAGTCAGGTCACTGTGAATCCAAGGAACACTTTAATGTAGCAACTCAGTGCTCAGATCCAGGGGTTCAGTGTTGGAAAGAAACGAAGAGGATAAACGAATAGGAGAAGACAGTACCCTGTGAAAATGTGCTTTTCTCAGGTCTCCAGGGGAGTCCAGGGAGAGTAGTTTGCAGAGTTGGTGTTTTTGAAGGACAGCAGGCTGAATGGTCAGACTGCAGAAGTTGCTCGCAGGAAGTAGCATTTAAGTGTCTTCTTTCCATTTGAAAGGGTCTAAGAAAAGAAAAAATTGATACACTCTAAGGTATGATTAAAATGTTAAAATGATGATTAAAGTAACAAAAAAGGAAGAGACTGTTCCCTTGGGAACAGAGGAAACGACAAGTCTGACACAAGCAAGTGGGCTTCAATGGACCAAGAACCAGGCAGGACTGGAACCTGTTCTGCTGAGGCAGAATTTCATGTTCCAGGAGAGCCAGGGCTATTACATAGAGAAACACTGTCTCAAAAAAAAAAAAAAGAAAGAAAGAAAGAAAAGAAAAGAATGTTTTGTATTTGAGAGTGAGGTGGGACACAGAAAAACTTGGAGTGGGAAAGGAAGGCTTAAAAATGATGTAAATATATTAATTTATGAAGTATAAAAATGTAAAATTACTTCCCCGAAAAGAAATAGCTGAAAAGAATAGAAAAGCAAAGCAAAGAAAAAAGAAAAGAAAAAAAGAGATTTGTCTTGAGGAATGGAAGGACGGGAAAGAAAACAGAACAGTACAAAAATACAGTCAGGGGGGCTGGAGAGATGGCTCAGTGGTTAAGAGCATTGACTGTTCTTCCAGAGGTCCTGAGTTCAATTCCCAGCAACCACATGGTGGCTCACAACCACCTATAATGAGATCTGGTGCCCTCTTCTGGCCTACAGGCAGGATACTGTATAAATAAATAAATCTTTAAAAAAAATACAGTCAGTTGTCTGGTAATTAGTCTGGGTTAATTAGTTATCATTATCATGTGTTCTATGTGTGTTAACTCAAAATCAGAATTAAACGACTTACCAGTTGTTATGTCTTTTTTAGGAAAAAGGGCTTGTATTGGAGAAGGTCTGGCCCGCATGGAGATGTTTTTAATCCTGACTAGCATTTTACAGAATTTTACTTTAAAACCTCTCGTCAATCCAGAGGACATCGACACCACCCCAGTTCAAACTGGCTTATTGTCTTTGCCTCCATCTTATGAACTCTGTTTCACTCCAATCTGAAGTGGGTGGTCTTTCTCATTGATGACTGAGACTCTGCTTTTACTTGTCAGCAAACAGTCCTATGTGCCTGCATTCTGCAGCTCTTCTTAGTGGCAGACCTGCTACTTCTGAAATATTCTAAAATTTCTTCATAAAATTCTTTATGAACAAGTTCCAGTTTCCACATATGAAAAAAAAGCCTCTCCGATTCAGTAATAATAAAATTTTTGTTGTAGTGTGTGTCAGATCATTAGTTACATTTTCATTTGAGTGCAATCCAAATTGAAAGTGCATTATCAAATCATGTCATTCTAGTAAGAGTTAGCAAGCAGACTTATTCTGTGCTTTTACAGGACAACTAATGGACAATGGAACTGAACTGCCATTCATTCCTGTGTCATTATCTAGGAGAAGATCTCTTGACAGTGTGTCATGTATACACTTTGTCTTTTTTCTATAAATTATAAAAGTGGTGTGCATGGTTATGTTTGTAAACATATAGGCAGATAAATATGTATGCACATAAGGAGATAACAGTGGAAAATCATGCTTACCAAGGGGAGTAGCATGAGATAAACTTAACTTTCCCAGTTTCCAAGGATACCCTTTTCTTATCTTCTTCCAGAGATACCTCTACACACTTGATGTATGATTCCATATAACCTCATATATACAAACCGAAATATCTGTATATGTGGGTTTTAAGTGAACTATGATTTAGAATTGCCATTTGTATAACAACATATCATAGATGTTTTTAAAAACACATAAACATAACTCATAATATTTTACTCTTTGTCTATTACGTAACTTTCAAACTTATTTCCTATTTAAATACATATCCATATTTAATAATTTTTAGATTAGTTTTGAAATAGTACCTTCATATGTTACTATAGCCACATATCTTTAATGACTTCAATACTATTTTTAAGTGGCTTGCTAGCTGTGCAATGGCCCCTCAACAGTAAATATAAATTGTTATTTTTGAAATACTGAATATTTATTAAATTAAATTTATTACATTAAAAATTATGTAATTATTCATCTAAGTTATAGACCTATTTAAAAACTACTTGATCAAACATGTGAGCATGCTAAAAATTGAATTCTTTGATATATTTTTAATGTTGGTTGCCTTGCAGTGACATTTTCCAGTACAAAAATCTTGTCATATGCAAACGATATTTTATTTAAAGTTTTAGAAATTGTTTTACATGTTTGTCTGTATATGCTCTTCCTCTGTGAACACTTACATGTACATGTATATAAATACTGCCCCTTATGCATTCTTACATACCTTTGCCCCCACACCATTGCTTGTGTACATATATCAGTGATAGAAATTGTAAGTCCTGTGAAGACAAATAGAACAGAGTGATTGGGAAATTCTTCTTGGGAAACCTAATCTTAGTCTAAAATTTAGATCTAGATGACTGGATTGAGATCAGGAGATGAGAAGCTGAAAAAAATGATTGTAAAATGGCATTTTGGGATGTTAGGACAGAAATAATGTTTGTTAGTTTGGTAGCTTGAATGTAATTGGCCCCCATATTCTCATAGGAAGTAGTACTATTAGGAGGTGTGGCTTTGTTGTGATATCACCACAAATCAGTTTTTTATTAGTCCAATTAGGTGCTTTAAGCAGCCACAGAAAATATCTTTACACAGGAACTGCCAAATGACAGATATCTCCAAGGCTGTACAAGAGTTAAATGGACTCTTGTAGAAATACTAGATTTAGGAAGACTCAAGGAAGCGATAGTCTCATATGGCATCATTCACCTTTTGTGAAACAGATGTTAAACTTGTGATAGACTTATCCCTAGAGACTGGAGAGACTTGATTAAAGTGGTCTTGGAGTCTGGTCCTCAAATACAGTGGACTCACCTTAGAAAGAAGAGGCTAAGACCATTGGACAATGTAGTAGGGCTAGAGGTATGGAAATCTCCCAAAGTCAGCTTCTTAGAGAATGATATTGTACTGATGTACAAAGGCAATCTCTACACCATGACCACATCCTAGATTCATGTCACACAGCAGCTTTGAATGCTTGGTACAGAATTTGAGAAGTAGGAAAGAAAACTGAGTCACTTACTAAACTTATCCAGGGCTCAAAGAAAACTTTCATGGATTTCTTACAAAGACTAATTTTAGCAGAAAATAGAATGATACCAGATTATGAAGCTAGAAAAATAATAATTGAATCTCTGGCATTGAAAATGATAATTCTCAATGCATAAATGGTAATTAGAACTTTAATGGAAAGATCAGTGCCCTGGAGAAATGAATTCAAGATACAGTCAATATTGATTTCATGACTATGATGATGCTTGGATAGGAGAGGTGATTTCCAGAGATTTAAAGAAAAACCAAAATGTCAAGTGTTTCAGTTGTGGCAAACATAGTCACTTAAAAAGGGATTTTTAAACAGAGTGTTCCTAGAAACAATCTGCCTTGGCCTGTGATAGGATAGAGCAGAGCTGGGTGGGGAAAACTAAGTTGAATGCTGGGAGAAATATAGACAGACAGGTTAAAAATTTGCAAGTAAGTCACAGCCACGTGATGATACACAGACTAATGGAGATGGATTAGGTTAGGATATGAGTTAGCTGGAAATATACTTAAGCTATTGGCCAAACAGTATTGCAAATAATATAGTTTCTGTGTGGTTATTTCAGGAGTCTGGGCAGCTGGGAATACACAAGCAGACTCTCCTACAACAGGGAGAGTGAGCTTGAGATGCTTTGTTGGTTTATGGGCAACAACAAGAGTAATTTTTCTTTTTCTGAGCATGTTCTGTACTTTCCTTTGCCCTCCCTGGCTACATATAACAGTCTCTCAGGTTTCCCTTATTACTACTGGGTTCTCTCACACTGGGACCAGATATCCATCTGACAACCCATGAGAGGGAGCAAGGTTAAGAGATCATCTATAGATGAGCTTGGGGAAGGCTCATCATGCCCTCATCTTGATGGTCCTGCACTCCAAATCACAGGAGACATTCTTTCTTTCTTTGGAAGAACTCTACAGTCTAAGCTTCTGTAATTGCATTATATTAATTTGCTTATTTATTAAAATGCTCGATTAAAATGTTTGCATGCTTAAAAACTTTTGATGGCTTAGTGCTTGAGAGCAAATTTGCTCTTCCAGACAACCCAGGTTCAATTCCTAGCATCCTCGTGGTAGCTCAAAACTGCCTGTGAATCCAGTTCTAGGGAATCTGGTGACTTCTTCTACTTCTTTGGGCACCATGCTCACACATATCCATAGACACAAATGCAGGCAAAACATTCATAAACACAATTTTTAGGTTTAATTTCAAAAGTTCCATGTATTTAGTGTGTATGTGTGCACCCATGTATGTACAGGTGTGTGCATGCTGTGCTATGCTGAGGGAAGGAAGATCTAAGGACAACCTGTAAGACTTGGTTTACTTCCTCTCCCGTGTATGTTGTGGGGTTCAAACTCAGGTTTGGCAGCAAGTTACTTTGCCTGATGAGCCATTTCACCAGTTCTAAAATGTTTGGAACTCAAGACCTCACACATGCTAGAAAAGAGCTCTACAGCTGAGCTAGATTTCCAGTCCATAATTGAGTATTTTAATGGTTCCTTTAGTTTGATTTTTTTGGATTGGTTTTGATTTGGCGTTTTTTTTGTTTGTTTGCTTGCTTGGTTGGTTTATTGGTTGGTTGATTGATTGATTTTTGAGACACGGTCTCTCCATGTTGCCCTGACTGTCCTGGAAGTCGCTATGTAGAACTCTCAGAACTCCACCTGCCTCTGCCTCCCAAGCGCTGGGATTAAAGGTGTGTGCCACCACACTGGCCCCTTTAGCTTTCTATCAAAGGCAATCAATCTCTTCACCTCACCTAACCTCAGCCCTACATGAAGGCATCTCAGAAGGGCCAGAGTGAGCAGCTGCTCCAGGCATTCTGCCCCAAGCATAGCAAACAGACTCCCTCACTTCCTGACTGAAGGGGGTTGTCTGCAAGGGAAGAGCAGCATCTCTGCACTCATGGACAGGGTGGAGAGGCTAACTGACCACAGAAGGGACCAACACAGCAAAGGCTGGGGTCTCAAATATAAGATACCCTCCTCCCATAGCTCACTCGGTCAACAGGAAAACCACCAGGAAATAAGAGACAGTGCAAATGGTAGAAACTAGACTGAAAGAGACTAGAGTTGGGAGCCCTGGAGGAGCTGTGTGCTGCTGCAGCCCTCATTCCCAGCCCTGCAGCGCCACCTGCTGGATCCAGGTTGTTAGGAGAAAAGCGTTTGAGAAAGCAACCTCAGTTCAGCACTTCCTGCCTGAGCAAGCAGGTGGATCAAATCTGCTAGGAGTGCAGAGGCAAGTGAGCATGGCTGATTCCCGCCGCCATAAACAGTACGCTGCATGGCAGACTTAGCTTTAAAAAAACCCCCAAAACCTATCTTTTCTCATTTTTCATACCAATCCCAGTTCCCACTCCCTGCCTCCCTCCCACTCCCCCCACTTTCCTCCCACCCCAACACAACCTCCATCCCCTCAGAGAGGGTAAGGTTTCCCATGGGAAATCAATAAAGTCTAGCACATCGCTTTGAGACAGGACTACCACGGCCCTACCCACTATATCTAGGCTGAGCAAGGTATCCCTCCAAAGAGAATGGGTTCCAAAATGCTAGTACAAGCAATAGGGATAAGTCCTGATGTCACTGTCGGTAGCCTGACAGTCTGCCCCAGCCATACAACTGTCACCCCCATTCAGAGGACCTAGATCGGTCCTATGCTGGTTCCCCACTGTCAGACCAGAGTCAATGAGCTCCCATTAGCTCAGGCAAGCTGTTTCAGTGGGTGTCCCATCATGGTCTTGACCCCTTTGCTCATATTACTGCTCCTCTCTCTCCTCAATTGGACTTTGGGAGCTCAGCCCAGTGCTCCACATCTGTTTTCATCAGTTGCTGGATGAAGATTCTATGACGACAATTGAGGTAGTAATCAGTCTGACGACAGGGCAAGGCCAGTTCAGGCACCCTCTCCACACTTGTTTAAGGTCTTAGCTGAGGTCATCCTTGTGGATTCCTCAGAATCTCCCTAGAGCTAGGTTTCTTGCTATCCTCATAATGGCTCCCTCAATCAAGTTATCTCTTTCTTTGCTCTCCATCTCTGTCCTTTCCCTATTTTGACCATCCTGTTCCCTCAAGTTCTTCTCCACCTCCCCCTTTCCCCTCCTCCCCTTCCACAGTCCCTTCTTTCCCCATGCCCCTGATCTCAATTTCCTCAGGAGATCTTGTCTATTTCTCCTTCCCAGGGAATTCATTTATGTTTTTCTTAGGGTCCTCTCTGTTACTTAGCTTCTCTGGGGTTGCGGATTATAGGCTCATTATTCATTGCCTTATGTCTAATATTCACTTATGAGTGAGTACATATGATGTTTGTCTTTCTGGGTCTGGGTTACTTCACTCAGAATGTTTTTATTCTAGTTCCATCCATTTGCCTGCAAATTTCAAGATGTCATTGTCCCCCCCCCCCCCGTCAAGTAGTACCCTGTGTAAATGTACCATATTTTCTTTATCCATTCTTCGGCGGAGGAAATTTAGGTTGTTTCCAGGTTCTGGCTTGTCTGCTACCTGACTAGTGAAGATAAGTTAGATGGGGGAGGAGCCTGCATTTGTGCCCCAGGACCTAGGGCCTAGTGACTGGGCTGCCCTGCTCCAGAGCTGATTACTCAGCTCTTGGTCTGGTGTGTGCAGTCATAATCTGTACATCAGAGTTCCTCTGAGGTTGCGGGTGATGGGTGGTTTGGGGGTGGAGTGGAACTTGTAGCTTACAGGGTCCAATTGATAGGGGTGAATAGAACAGCCTACCTGCCAAAGACTTGCTTGCTGGCTGGCTAGGGAACCAGAGGCAGGTGGGTGGTGCCCACTCTCCTCTTGTGCTGTGCTGTGCCACCACATTTTCTTCATCCATTCCTTGGTTGAGGGGCATCTAGGTTGTTTCCATGTTCTGTCTGTTATGAATAAAGCTGTTATGAACACAGTTGTGCAAGGGTCTCTGTGGTATGATTGGGCATGTTTTGAGTCTATTCTGTGCCCAAGAGTGGTAATGCTGGGTCTTGAGGTAGATTGATTTTCAATTTTCTTAGAAACCACTATATTGATTTCCAAAATGACTGTACAAGCTTGCACTCCCACTAACAGTGGAGGATTGTCCCTTTATATCACATCCTCTCCAACATAGCCTGTTATCAGTGTTTTTGATTTTAGCCATTTTGACAGGTGTAAGATGGCATCTCAGAGTCATTTTGATTTGTGTTTCCCTGATGACCTAGGATGTTAAGCAATTTCTTAAATGTCTTTCAGCCATTTGAGATTCTTTTGTTGAGAATTCTCTGTTTAGATCTGTACTCTATCTTTTAATTGGATTATTTGGTATTTTGATGTCTAGTTTCTTGAATTCTTGTTATATTTTGGAGATCAATCCTCTGTCAGATGTGGGGTTTGTGAGGATTTTTTTCTGATTCTGTAGGCTAGCGTTTTGTCTTTTTGACCATGTCCTTTGCCTTATGGGAGCTTTTCAGTTTTCGGGGGTCTCATTTATTAATAATCACTCTTAGTGTCTGTGCTACTGGTGCTATATTTAGCACTGGAGAGAGAGAGCTGAGTTTTTAAAGGCTAGTTCACAACCAAAAATAAAGTTTCAACCTTGACTGTTATAACCTGCCTAAGCCAGGGCTCAGTGTGGCATCATGTTGGTTGGGTACCATAAAACCTTTAATTCCTGTTTCTCCGAGTAAATAGAATCTGTCCTAGGGCTCTACTCCTTTTATGGCCTTTGTTGCCTCTTGACAACCCTGAGACCTCTCACTTGAAGATAACACATGTCCACTTGGCATTGGTCTCCACCCTGACTATTAGGACAACATATAAGAACAAATTAATATAACAGCCCAGCCATGGACACATTATACTTGATCAGAGAAACAGACTATACCCATAAGTTGTTATAGGATCAAACAACATACACTGGTCACCAAGGAAGCTTGGATCCCAATCTGAAGTTGCTGAATTAACGAGAACCAAACAAAAATGGCTGTCTGTACTCTGCCTTTTTAATGACTTTGTTTCATTTTTTATATAATTTACTTCTTTTCCAACTCTCTATACTCTTTTTCTTCTCTCTCTCAATCCTATGTATATATTTTAAACACACTGTTTCTCATTTAGAGGTCTTTTATGTCTTAGTCTTTTCTATTGTGTATAAATAGAAAAGACTGTCCAGAAGCACTTTTTAAAATGCTAAGCATCTTGGTCTCACCAGCCCTGGGTGCTGTCTCACCTCTCTCAGGTTTAAAATATGGTGGAGATAGTTCACCACAGGCTCCAGGACCTCTGAGTGGGAGCCATCCTCACCACTTCAACACTGGATAGTACCGTGCAGCGTATAAACACTTTTTATCTGAGAAAAAGCTAAACCTGCTGTGCAGCAAACTGTGTGGTCTGGAAATATCTCTGTGTATGGCAACAGGAATCTGCCACGCTCTCCTGCTTATTGTGCATGCCCACTAGACACAATCTGCTGCCTGCTCAGGCTGGGAGCGCTGAGCCATGGGCATAGTCTCAGCTACTTTCCTCGTAACCCCTAGTAGGCACACAAGCATTCGGGCCCACAAACTCCATTCAAGTGCTAGGCCTCCTGAAAGAGTCAGAGCTGTTTGTGCTGATGTTTTGAAACCACACGTGTTTTGTTGTTGTTGTTGTTTTTTGTTTGTTTGTTTTGGTTGATACAAAATGGATACAAAAAGAGGACCCATTTTTCTTTTGCATCTAAGAAATATTCCTCAACATTAGGGTGGCATTCACAGACATATCTTCAAGGTACAGGCTTGGAAAAGTTATTCCAAACCAATGGACCTAACAAGAAATCTCTTGTTATCAGTGTAAGCTGTAACTAATTAGACCTCATACCTAACTTAATTAAAAGAGATAGGTAAGAACAGGAGATGCTCATCTGCAGCAAACTTTCTTTTAGACTACCTACTAGCTCCCAAATCATGACACCGAGACTTCTTATAAGTTATGAATACTCAACATTATTTTTGCTCTCATTTTATTCTGTTTCTCTTCATCCATGTTTTGTCTTGGGGCTTTATACTTCTCTCTCTCTCTCTCTCTCTCTCTCTCTCTCTCTCTCTCTCTCTCTCTCTCTCTGGTTTATATTTAGAATATGGCCTACTGTGCCCATGCATTGAAGGCTACTTCTCACTTTCTCTTCTATCAGGTTTAGTGCAGTCAGATTTATATTGAGGTCTTTAATTCATCTGGGCTTGAGTTTTGTACACGGGGATAGATATGGACATATTTTCATTTTTCTACAGGTTGACATCCAGTTTTGAAAGCACCATTTATTGAAAATGCTTTTTTTCCATTGTAAAATTTTAGCTTCTTTGTCAAAAATCAGGTGTTCATAGGTGTTTAGATTAATATCTGTGTCTTCAATTTGGTTCCATTGGTCAACCTCTCTGTTTTTAGGCCAATACCAAGCTTAGTAATTGAGCTTGATGTCAGGAATTGTGATGCCTCCAGAAGTTCCTTTATTGTGTAGGATTGTTTTGGCTATCCTGGGATTTTTGTTTTTCATTATGAAGTTGAGTATTGTTCTTTCAAGGTCTGTAAAGAATTGTCGTGGGATTTTGATGGGGTATTGCATTGAAAGTAGAGATAGATTTTGGTATGATTGTCTTTTTTATTACGAAGATCTTACCTATTCAAGAACAAGCAGAATCCTTCCATTTTTGATATCTTCTTCAATTTCTTTTTCCAAAGACTTAAAGTTTTTGTGAAATAGGTCTTTAACTATTTTGGTTTTTGTTACCTCACGATATTTTATGTTATTTGTGGCTATTATGAAAAGTGATGTTTCTCTGATTTCCCTCTCAGCCCCTTGATCATTTGTATATAGGAGGGCTACTGATTTTTTTTGAGTTGCTCTTGTATCCTCCCACATTACTGAATGTATTTATCAACTGTAGGAATTTCCTGGTAGAGTTTTTGAGGACACACACACACACACACACACACACACACACACACACACACTATTATATCATCTACAAATAATGAAGTTTTGACTTCTTCCTTTTCAATTCAAAGCCCCTTGGTCTCCTTTTGTTGTCTTATTGCTATAGCCAGAGCTTGAAGAACTATGTTGAATAGATATGGAGAGAATTAATAGGCTTGTCTTGTTCCTGATTTTAGAGGAATTGCTTTGAAATTTTCTCCATTAAATTTGATGTTGGTTGTCAGCTTGCTGTATATTGCTTTTTATTACGCTTAGATATGGAAGCAGGGGCACAAATCAAAACAAATCAAAGTCAGGACTAAAAGAGTATCAGAAAAATTTCAAATCATAAAACCGAATAATTGACGAATCTCCACTAATAATACCAGATTCCCAAGAACAATATATTTGTTCACTAATTTATCAGAATGAGTTGACAGGGATATAATAATAGAGTGACAGGGTATTACTAAGATTCATAATTATGCCTATTCCTTTGTTTATTCTTGATTGTTAGAAGCCCAAGCTGTTCCTAAGTACTTAGGTCCATGATACTGCTGCCTTAATTTCTTTTCTTTTCTTTTCTTTTCTTTCTTTCTTTCTTTCTTTCTTTCTTTCTTTCTTTCTTTCTTTCTTTCTTTCTCTCTCTCTCTCTCTCTCTCTCTCTCTCTCTCTCTCTCTCTCTCTCTCTCTCTCTTTCTTTCTTTCTTTTAAGCATCAGGAGTGAATTTCAGTGAGTACTGTTGTAGGAGCTGCGGGCCTCTTCCCACAGCCCGGCTCCTGCACGGCTAGCTTTACACCAGAAATAACAACACACAAATTGTATTCATTTAAACACTGCTTGGCCCATTAACTCTAGCCCTTACAGGCTAATTCTCATATCCCGATCAACCCATCTCTTATAATCTGCGTAGCATCAGTCTTACTGGGAAAGATTCAGCATGTCTGACCTGGCAGCTTGCTTCATGGTGTCTGCCCGGGAGAGGGGAGCATGGCCTCTGAGCTCATTTCCTCTTCCTCTCAGCATTCTGTTCTGTTTACTCCTCCCACCTATGCTTTAACCTATGAGGCCAAGCAGTTTCTTTATTACTTAACCAATGATCTTCCTCCATCAGAGTACTGAAGAGTCACCCACGTTTAATTTCCAACTGCATAAAATACTCCTGAACCAAAAGGGTAGGATTAAGACAAAAGACTGCATTAACATGATACAAGGAAATGAACATATCAATTGAAAGTTGCCTACATCCATAGTTAAACATTCTGTTGCTGGAACAAAACAAGTCACCAGCTTGGACCAAAACATTTGAGGATTGTGAGAGATCTGAGTACCTTATTTTTGTTTGTTTGTTTACAGTTTGTACTGTTTTGGATATTTTGTTATAAAAACGCCAAGTATCAAAAATATTTTTTAAAGTTCTAAATTTTTTCTCATAGTGAAATACAAAGGAAGAATGTATGAGATAATGAATAACAGATGTTGACTATATGTGACAGATAACAGTGTATTACATATAGAATTAAATAAAGTACATTATTTCACATGCAAGAATAATAAACATTATTATTTGATGTGGGAGGTGTAATGGTTGCTCTGTCCTTTTAAGAGACAAACCACGCCCACTCCCTCTCAGCCCACTAAGCTGATCTTTAGCTTCCAGCCTTATTCCCTTCTTTTTGGTCTCGCTCTTAAGAAGGCTGTTTCTGTCTCTCCCCCACTTCTCCTCTTCCTCCTTCTCTCTCTCTCTCTCTCTCTCTCTCTCTCTCTCTCTCTCTCTCTGTCCTCTCTCTGCTCTTTTCCCTTCTCCCCTTCCTTTCCATAACCCACTTAATAAATATCCAACCTCACTCTGCATGGTGTGCAGCTATCTCCTTCATTGTTCTTCCTCTCTGTCCCTCCTCCAAATCACACATCTCATTTCCTCATGTTCCCAGCTTCCATTCCTCCCTGAGTTTACCCAGAAAAGCTCATCTACTTCTTCCTAAGACAGCCATGTGTCTCTTTTAGAGTCCTCCTTGTTAGCTAGCTTCTCCAGGATGTTGATTGTATCTAATATCCACTTATGAGAACAATGTAGATGAAGTGGGCTGATCCAGCTTTCACTGTGTTGTCATTCTTCCGAAGGTAATGAGGACAAACCACAAGGCATGCTCCCACTCTGTACACCCAAGAGAGCATGCACAACCTTTCTCCCACATTATATCCCATCACATCTGCATAGAAAACCATGCCCATGGCAAATCATCCCAAAATATATTGGCCAAACAGATCAAGCTCCACTGTAGTTTTTGGCTAATAAAAAGGGCTCTAATTCAACATCAGTTATATATAGTAAGAATTATCAAGTATTGTCCAAAATACTTGATTGTGCTTCTAGTAACTGTAGGGGATCCCCAGCTAAAGAGCTTTCTCACCCCAACCTCTTCTATAATTTCTTTTGCATATGTGTGTTCCGGTGAAGAGTATAGGCCTGTGTGTTTACATGATAACAGACTGCTTGTACAATAGTGAGTATTTGCCTCTTTGTGTGTTGTGTGTGTAAGTGTATGCACCTGCATTATCATGTGGAGGTCTGAGTTCAGTCTTTGGTGTTGTTACAGGGTATCCCAGTGTGACTCAAGGCTTGGCAATTATACTGGATGGGTTGGCTCTATCCAGGGATGCTTTTGACTCAGTCTCCCACTGTGGTATAAATAGTAATCAGCACCAGGTCTGACCTTTAGGTTTTGTTTTGAATATAAACGTATATACTTGAGCCCTGTATGACAAGAACATTGCTGTCTGAGCCATCTCAACAGTATTCCCACTTTACATTCTGAAAATCTCTTGTTATACAGTCCAGAAGGACCTTTGGGAACTCCTATTTATTTCATCTCTTATGAAAACTGATGGAAAATCTGTTAAAATCAGAAATAAATGATTATGTTATTGTCAAGGACAAACAGGAGAAACAAACATGACTGTGAATTATTATATAGTTGGACACTATTTATTTTATTGGGGAGCCATGTTAATTATAGGTTTAGCTACAAGTGAGTACAAGAGATAGTAACAGTGCTACGGAGAATAGAAAATGGCAATTATCTTTGACAATTACTTCAGAGACTATAAAATGGAGACCGGATGATGTTCATGGGAAATAGGGAACAGAAGTTGTGAGAGTGTGGAAGGACACTGTATGCCTTCCAGGAAAGTGTTAAATACAAGGTTTGAGGGTGATTTCAGTAAAGAACAGAGCAGGAACCAGGCATCTGATCTTCATTAGACAGGAATGAAGCAGAGCTGGAAAAAGGGAGGTAATACAGCAAATCCATTGTACACTGGGACATCATTGATTTCATTTGGGGGAACCAGAGATTTCAGCTTGAAGTTCTGTAAAATGGTGGTCAGGAACAGAAACAGCTCCATGCGGGCCAGACCTTCTCCTAAACACACTCGTTTTCCTGTAGGGGAAAAAAGTCAAAAAAGGTAACTATGCCTTGTATGTGAGTGAGTGTGGGATGCAGTATGTTAGGAACTAGCATAAGAGACTAATGTAAGTGCTGAGTTATTGGATGGTTGGTTAGCTGTAGGGGTTGGTTAGAGGACAATTGTTTAAGCAAATAAATAAAGATGGCGTGTCAGGAGCTGTGTATTCCAGACTCAGATCAGTATATATAAGCAAGTCCTATGGGTCTCTGCAAGGGAATTCCAGTGGAGATAGTATATAACTTGTCAGGAAACAGTGGATCTGGGCACATAGAAGGATAGTGACATATTTGCTAGGCTTGTGTGCACTTTTCTCTTTCATTATATTGATGAATATTTTGGTGATTTTTAGCTCTTTCAGCAAAGTGGCAGGATAAAAAGTTAACACAGAAAAATCAGCTTGTTTTTGATGTACAACTGAGAATTGTACTTAGAGAGAAATTAATGAAAAAATGCTTTTCGCAATATTCTAAAACCATGAGAACAAGAACAACACACATAAAATACCCCAAACTAACAAAATCAAAAAAACATACAAGTGAGCAAACAAACAAACAATTTTAGGATATTTCTAACAAAATAAGTGAAAGTTTTGTAACCTAAAAACTTCAAGACATTGAAGAAATAGACGAAGATATCAAAAGATGGAATGTTCTCATTTGCCTAAGGGTCAGCATGATTAATATAGTAAAATCGAACCCATATTAAAACAATCTATAGATTCAATGGCATCCTCATAAAAATTCCAACGGAAGTGTTTATGAAAACTGAGAGGAGAATTTTCAGCTTTACATAGAATCACAAAAGAGCCAGGATAACTAAAAGTATACTGAATGATAAAAGAATGACTACAGGAATCACTATCTCTAATTAAAAAATTATACTGTAGAGCTATAGCAATAAAAGTCAGCATGATATCTGCACAAAAAGAAAGAGGTTGAAGTGATCATATTATGAGTTTGTTGTCAAAATCACTTGATCCATGAAGTATCATCCATGTCAAGCTCCATATCAGACAGAACATGCTCTGTAAGTGTGAAAATGCAATATTTGTGACCAGCACCCTTCTTAATGAAGTAGCAGGGACCCAAAGATTCCAATAGAGTCTCCTTCCACAACTACAGGACTCCATGACATCACGGTGACCTGGAATTTCTTACACCTAGACCTAGGAAACCACACACACACACACACACACACACACACACACACACACACACACACATTATTCACTATTTTCTTTTAAACAATTAAACATGTTTGAATGTGTGGGTGAATGAATATGTCAAAGTTACTTGTTTAGGAAGTTCAGAGGATGGCTCCAGGTCTCCTGGAGCAGGGAAGCCAGGTGGTTCTGAGCTTCCCAGGATTAGTGCTGGGCAATTGACTCAGGATTATGGCAAAGGAAGCAAGTTCTTTTAATTGCTGATTCATTTACCCAGCCCTTTATCACCTTTGCCAAAATGGCTAACATTACCCAAAATTCGAGCCAGGACTGGGAATATGCTCAAATAGTCTTCCCCTCTAATAAAGAGATATGGGCAGCTAGAGGCTACTCAAGAGTTGATCCAGTTTTCAATCATGAATTTGGCCACCTGTAGTTTATTCCTGCTTCACAGCATGTCACTAAACTTGAAGCACACCAGCAGGACATAGTGCACTTGGCGCTTTAAGAAAGTGTTGTATGGCTGGGGAGGACTGACGGGGTCACTGGCAGTGGCACTAAGACCACAAAAATTACAAGCAAATAACTCAAGGAAGAGAGGGGGTTTAAAACAGCGATTAACTTGTTTTCCTGTAAGAAACTTATTTTATGTCAGGGATGAAATAAGTTCAATAAAACTTATCTGCAATACCTGAAAAAAAAAAACAAAAACAAAACAACAACAACAACAAAAAAGATTTATCCCTACTGCATGCCCTTGCTTTTTGGTGTCCTATTCTTTTTGGATGTATACATTGTTCAGGCTAAGGAGGGCCTTGGACTTTCCACAAGGCAATGTGCCTTGCCCTTTCTGAAGATGGGTTGGGGGTGAGGTTATTGTGGGGGGAATGGGAGGAGGGGAGAGAGTGGGTACTTGGATTGGTAATTTTTTAGTTTTTATTTTTTTTAAATCTAATGAATTAAAAAAGAATGAGAAGAGGGGTGGAAAAAGGAAGACGAATGGAAGTAATGTATAAAAAAGGAACCTATATGAAGTTGTAATAAGAGAGAATAGTGCAGTGCAAGAATTAAAGGCACTTGACGATTGGTTGAAATATAGGTGTGTCATTGTATGCATATTAAAACTCAATAAGAATGAGATTGTAAAATGATATTAATTTTTGGTTTTGTGTTTCATTTATGTCCTTTGTGTCAGATAGAAAGTCATAAATTACAATATTGACTCATATTTGTGTTTTATATATGAAGTATTAGAGAGTAAACTTTTACATATTTCTCCTTAGCAACTGTCTTGGTCAGGGATGGGTGATTCTCTCAACCCCAAGTCCAAGCATATCAACCTCTTTTTCATCTGCTTCCCTGAGTGGGTTTCATCCCATCGGAGCTTTTCTGTATTTTTTTAATGTGTTTCTACATAGCTGAGCCTGGAGAAGTGTGAAACAACAAAAAAAGTAACATTATGGCAGTCTTTATTTAATGGTGATTGTTCAAAGGCTAGGTTACATTTATTCTCTATGATGATGTCTTTTGTATCCATGAGATGAACACATAAAGGAAGACTGCAAATTGTATAACTACTAGCATTCTTTACTTTATTGAAGTGTGTAAGTGTAACCTCCAAATTTGATCCTAGCAGGGAAGAGGTGTCAACGACAGTGCATAGGTTCTAATCATGCACAAAATACAATTCTATGAGTCCCTTAGGTGTCACTGTAAAATTTCCCACAGTTCCTCTTTTCACCAAAGTCGTGAAAATGAGGTTATATTACCTGCTGAGAAAGGCATAAAGTAGTCACTTTTCTTAAAGTTTCCTTTTGCATCCAGAAAATGACCAGGATCAAACGTCTCTGGATTGGGGAATTCGTTGCTGTCATGCAAAACTGATGATAGTGATGTTAATATGGTTGTTCCCTACAAAAAATTCACACAAAGCCACCAAGTTACAAAGATATCATGGCTCCATAAAGTAGGTACAAAGAAGATCAGGGGCATCTCAACAGACAGAACATGCAGGGAACAGGGAGGAGTCTGAGAGAAGCCACAGTGCTATGGCTAATGTGCCTCTACTGAATATGAAGTCAGCACTTAGGTTTGGTACTAATCCTTTGAGTCTGTTCCCTATCCCTGCACACTTGGACATGGGTGTTTCAACACCTGCTGCTCCAGTTTATCAGTTGCTTTATATACGTCACATTGGTCATGATATCATGTGGAGAGCTGGACTGTATGTAAATAGTATAGGAACTCATTCATGATGGGACACAAACAAAGTCTAGACACACAAACATCAATTGGTTTCTCTCATGGACAGAATTCAGATATTGATGCATTCCTACAGGTCAACGATGGAACAGCCTCTTCTCACATATACTGTCTATGTATATAAACATGCATATACAAGCAGGAGGGATGCTGTTTATGAGGGACCAGAACTAATGGAACATGAAAGGAAGCAATGTAATTTTTTTATTCATTCTTCTTTCATATTCTGTATCCTCATCTCCTTCCAATCCCCCTATTCCCACAATCAACCCTGTCTTTCAGAACCACTGCCACTCTGTTTCCCTTCAGAAAAGGCAGGCCTCACAGAGATATCACCTGAGCAAGGGATAACAAGATGCAATACAGCTATGCAAAATATCCATGTCAAGGCAGGAAGATAAAACATAATAGGAGGAAAAGTGTACCAAGAGCAAGAAAAAGTGCCAAAGAAGCCTGCACCGCCAGTGTTTGGAGTTTCACTAGAAACCCAAGATAAACAACCAAAGCTACTTTCAGAGGACATAGTGCAGATCCATACAGGCTCCATGATGGCTGCTTCGGTCTCTGTGAGCACCTGTCAGACATCCTGAGCTAATTCTGTGTGCTGTGTGCTCCTGGTACCCGTGATTCCTCAGACTCCTACCATCCTCCCTCCTCTTCCATAAGAACCAAAACTCTGCCTAAGGTTTCACTGTCAGTCTGCATGTGTTCACATCAACTGCCAGAGGAAGTCTCTCTGATGATAACTGATCTATATAGCAGATTATCTTCAAAGAGCATCTATTATTTATTATTTTTGTTTTTTGCCAGTTCTTTTTCATTCTACCCCATGTCTCTGGGTCATTTAATTGTTTCCTGTGCACCCATCCAGGCAGCATTTGACTTGGGTCTCCTCTCCTGGCATGGGCCTCAATTAGACAAGTCATTGGTTGGCCACTCCCACAAGTTCAGAGTTATCACTACCCCATAATATCTTGTAGGTAGGACAAATTGTTGGTTAAAGTTTTTGTGGCTGAGTTAGTATTCCAGCCCCTCACTGGAAGCTTTGCCTGCTAACAGAAGATGGATGGTTTAGGCTCCTTAGCCCCTGTTAATAAGAGTCCTAAGAACACACTTTTAGATTCCAAGGATTTCCCCCTTAACTAGGTTTCCACCACGATCCACAAATGCTACCAAATTTTAGCCATCTTGCCCCATGAACTCTTCTTCCATCATCCCACACATATTATCCCTCCTTTTCCCATTCCCATTGGCCTTCAGAACCCACCAAATCTATTCTACTTCTCTTCCCAGTTGATTCATGTATTGCCCTTGAGCACTTCTTGTTATTTGCCTCTCTGGGTCTGTGGATTAACAGTTATCCATTAATTAATAGCTACTATCAATTTATAATTGAGCAAATACCATGTTTGTCTTCTCTGAGCCTGGGTTACTTGGGATGAGTTTTTTTAGTTGCATCCTTTTGTTTGCAAATTTTATGATATAATATTTATAGCAACTGATAATACTCTACTAGGTCAACAGACCACACTTTTTGTATGGATTCTTAAAGTAGGGGCAACTTATATTTTTTCCTGTTAATGGATCTTATAAATAAAACTTCTATGAACATAGTTGTGCAAGTGTAGTTTTGGTAGGATCGATCATCTTTGAATATTTGACTATCAGTGGAAAATTTGGTTCTTGAGGTAGACTGATTAACAATATTCACAGAAGCATGCATATTAATTTCTGTAGTGTATTTAAAAGTTTGTGCCCCCACTATCAATGTAGAAGCATCACTATTGCTCCACATTCTTGCCAACATGAGCTGTCTCTTGTGTTATTGATCTGACATTCTAACAGGTATAAGATGTGATCTCAAAATTATTTTGGTTTACATTTCCATGATGGCCAGGGATCTTGAAAATTTAAGGTTTGCTCAGTCACTTGTGATTCCTCTACTGAGAATTTTATGTTTACTCATGTGTCCTATATTTTAGTGGACTTTTTTATTTCTTCTTTATAGCTTTTGAATTCTTTATATATCTTTGATTTTGGCTATTTGTTAGATGTGGAATAGGTGAAAATCTTTTTCCATTCTGTAAACTTCTGTTTTCTCCTATTGAGGGTGTCCTTTGCCTTAGAGAATTTTTTCAGTTTCATGAGGTCCCATTTATTAATTTTCAATCTTAGTGCCTGAGCTATCAGTGTCCTGTTTAGAAAATTGTCTCTTGTGCCAGTATGTTAAAGGCTAATACGTATTTTCTCTTGTATCAGGTTTAGTGTGTCTGGTTTTATCTTGAAGTCTTTACCACCACTTGTTTTGGTAATAAGTCATTGCTGTTCCACTTTTTAGTCTATTTACTATTTAGTCATATAAAGAGTCATAAATTGAGTGTTATATTATGCTAGACCTCAGTACTAAAAACCACAATTCATATCTCAGGAATATCCTTTTGCCACAACTTAATTAGATAAAAATACTTCTTTAATTATCCAAAGACAGTGATTTGACTGTTGGATATTGCATTTACATTGATCAGAAATGAAATGTGTGTTCCTTTAGATCAGTCGTACCTATTCACTCACTCAACTTTATCACATATTTATGTCAACTTCATCTATGCTCTAAATGAATCATGAATTGAAAGCATAATTTACATTTTGAGTTCCCTTACTCCTTTCTAGTCTCTAATTGCTCAAGCATTCTAAGTGTACTGATAAAAATTTAAAAACATTGTATTTCAGTGAGGTTAGAAATTGAAACCCAGTTTTATTTCATGCTATCTGAAATTTATCAATGACTTCAATAATAACATAAGCAATAGTGAATAAAAAAGGATTAAAAATAAAAGTATACATAAAATATTATGTGGAAAAGTTAAGTATAATTTACATTCTACATACATTTTCAGATAAAGCATTTGTTCAACTAGGAAAATATATGAGTTTTGTAAAGAAAGATCATTATAAGGATTAAATTAATTTTTACATCCTTATCTAAATATACAATATCAAGAATGTTCATTATTCATTGGAACTCAAAGAAAATATTTCCAAACTCACCAGTGAAAACAAATCATTATAGAGAAAAAACAAAGCACAGGTAAAAGTATAATATATTTTTTCTTTTGCTTGAATAATACAGGATACAACCTCCTTCAACATTTTCATTAATTTTTTCTTCATGAGAAAAACCACAAAATGTTCTAGGGTGAATTTGAAAGAAAATTGAAAAATACATGTGAAAATTTAAAACCCCAATCTTCGTCCAAGCAAAACGTGAAAGGCAGAGTAAAAGTGGAATTATCACTACTGTTCCCTGAACTGCCTTCCTGGTTATGAAGCAGCATAAGGAACCCAAAAAACAGTGTGACTCAGACACCGGAACCACACTGTGACCTGGGAGCATCACTAGCACAGAAGAAGAGTAAAAAAGAAACTAGTTTACCTTGGGGATGAAGAAGTTCCTGAATTTGACATCGCAGGTCACTTCATGGGGTAGGCTGTTGGGGGCGATATCAATGAATCTCTGAACCTCATGAATCATGGCATCTGTGTAGGGCATTTGCTTCCTGTCCAGCAAGCAGGGGCTGCGATGTCTGCCAATCACACGGTCAATCTCTTCCTGGACTTTAGCTGGTTAGGAGCAATGACAAATGTTGAAATAGGAGAAAAGTAGCAGGGTATGTGTGGGTCTTTGTTTGTACAATTTTACTCCAGTTACCTTATTAATCATCAGTGGGCAGGTTCAACACCAAACATTACTAAGAAATACATTTGTATTTTAACAACAACTGTTTTTTATATACTCAAGTATAAATAATATTGAATTTTTGGTATAGAAAAAGAAACCCTCAATTAAGCCTACATCCTATTTATAAATGCATATCTGTTAATAATGAACACAAACACATCACACACATGTCAGTACACATGTCCACATGCATCCTTTCGCTTCTCGATAATAGATCTTAGATTATCATACTCAGTAATATGGATACTCATTGTGGAAAGAATTGCAGATCATAAATATTCCCTATAACAAATATTAGAGTTAGGTTTTATTTTTGATATATATTTTTATTAATGCATGTCTTTTAATTTTAGTTTGCACTTTTCCTTTTTGTCAGTTCCAATTACTTAAAGGCATGTACCAGGCCGACCAGACAGGAAAACATATGTTATCAATGAAAGAAAATATTGTTCAGCAGAACTTTTATGGATTCTGGTAAAACTTCCAAATACTGATCTGAAATCATAATTTCAACACAATTCAAAATATACTTCTAATTGTCCAAACAGTCTTGATTTCTTCAAAGATTGTAAGATTTCACAGGAAAAAGCATAAAATACTAGAATTACTTATTAACTTTTGTGATAAGTTAATCACAAAACTATTTTCCTTACCACATAACTAAATTTTTCAGAATGAAGAAAGTAACTACAAGAATTCATCTTTTCTAAAAGCCTGAATTTGGGGAAGAAGTCAATATTCAGCCACAGCTCCATATATGCTTTAGGAGCCTAGAACAGACTGCCTGCCAGGAAGCACAAACAAAGGACAATTTTTGATGGACATTTCTTCAGCTGTGGTTTCTTCATTTTTCTCAGTTGTGCGCCCCTTTGCAGCCAGTGGAACTGCAAGTTAAACACTGAGATTTTTGAATAACACCACACAGGATGCTGGCAGCATCTTGCCAGCAGCTTCCCAGAATGCTTTGATTTACCACATACAATCTCACCTGTGACATGTGGGTGCTTCAGCAGGAGCAGGAGAGCAAATCTCATTGTTGTCTTTAAAGTATCTGTTCCACCATGAATCATATTACTCAACGTGGCTGTCAGGTTTTCATGTGTATATATCGATTGCTGATTGTGATTTTCCTAAGGATGATATGATACCATTATCTAACAAATTATCTCTTGCCATATCTAAGCAACAATTGAATATACAGTATTGCACAATTCTAAATTGTTGATAGCACAGAATCTAGAGGTACAGCAATGGCTGAAACTAAATGGCATTTCAGAGACTGTGGTATAGATATCTAAACTTCATCATTCATACATATATTTCCTGTTTGTCAAAATTGCACTTCCAAGATTATATACCTGTGTGTATGTATGTGTGTGTGTGTGTGTGTGTGTTTGTGTTGTGTATGTACAATGTTGACCTGTAAGACTGTAGAAAATATAAAGAGAAGCTGATTTTGTTTGTTGTCTCTTTTCTCAAATTAAACACATGTGTTTGAAGAATTTATGTTTCATTTTATATGGACATAAGAAGACTCATTTATAAAAGGAAAGCCTATATATTAAACATGGTAAAAACATTGACAAGTTGACTCTAATGCTTCATGTCTACTGTATGACAATAACTTGAGGGTTACAAATATCTTCATACCTGAGTTCAGTAGACATTTGATTTAAGGCCTTCATAACTAGATTTTCCCTTAAATAAGGAAGCACAATTTGAATTAGAATAAACAGGAGAATTGGGGACATAATGTTACCTTTTCAAAGCTCTATCAAGAACTTTCTTATCAAATATTCTCAAATATTTTTATGGACTAAGTATAGCTGTACACTCATTACTGAGTTCAAAGTATTTAAAATAGATGAAGCACAGCTAGCAAGATTAGGTTCCCAGTCAAGATGATCTATCTCCATTCCATTAAGGAGTCAAATAGCAACATGATCTATGAATTATGGAAGGGTAAAAGATATATGTCCAATGAGATATCATGGCCTACATGGAATAAATCAAAAGGCTGAATAATGATTTGACGAAGCTGTAAAGATGCTGTGCTACAGGATTGTCAACAAAGTTACATCTTGAAATGTTGAGGCAAGTTCAGAAATAAATCATCATTATTTTACAATTATCAAACTGATATCATTTCATGATTACTAGATGGTCTCCAGTGTATTAATATTGTATAGCTAACACTATTAAAATAATTTACATTCCCTTTACTGCAACTGCCAAAGAAGCTCATCTGTTTCCCTTCATAATAGAGCTTCATATGATTTTCTAATCATAAACTGACATTGCTTATGTCCATATTAACTTTAATTAACTCTAGAGGATTATACTTAAAAAACTAACAATTAAACTAACAATTATATTTATATATGCTTAAATGCATTTGGAGATTGACAGTGGTGCAGTTTTGGTTCATATCTTGTTGGTAAAACCACTTATTGAGTGTAAGGGTTGCTCAACAAAGGGAACACATGCGTGCTAGTGGAACCCTAGCTTCCTACTCTAGTGAGGAAATAGTTCTAAGAGAATAGCACCCTAAGTGCATTTTGACAAGCCAGTAAATTTCTTAACTGTGTTAAAAATATTTATCCTAATACCCACATAGTAGTGATGTGGGATATCCTTCTGTATATATGTTGGTTTTATTGGGCAATGAATAAAGCTACTTTGGCCCATGGCAGGGCAGAATATAGCCAGGGTTGAAGAGCTACACACACACACAAGCATATGAGAGAGAGAGAGAGAGAGAGAGAGAGAGAGAGAGAGAGAGAGAGAGAGAGAGGCAGAAGGAGAGGATGCCACAAACTTACTGGCAGGTTACAGCCTCATGATGATACACAGATTAATACAAATGGGTTAATTTAAGATGTAAAAGTTAGCTAATAAGAATCTTGAGGTAACCGGGCAGTGGTGGTACATTTCTTTAATCTCAGCACTCAGAAATCAGAGGCAGGCATATCTCTGTGTGCTTGAGGCCAGCCTGGTCTACAAGAGTGAGTTCCAGGACATGCTCTAAAACTACAGAGAAACCCTGTCTCAAAAAGAAAAAAAAGAAAAGAAAAAAAAACAGAAAAAAAATCCTGAGTTAATGGGACTACTGTGATGTAATTACTGTAATTAATATAGTTTTAGTGTGGTTATTAGGGTGTATGCACCCAGAAAACAAATATACAGTTCCTGTTTACAAAATGGCACCCACTCTCTGGGACATGGATCCATATAAGTCCTAAAAAAACTTAAAGAAAAATAGGGCTTCTAGACAAAATGGGAGCCAAGCACAGCTTTTGGGTAGTCATTTTTTTTCAATTTTTTTCTGCTGCTGGCAGTGAGCAGAGGCACAACTAGGCTCTTGCAATAGAAGGCTTCCTGACAAACATTAGCAGCAAAATCTTCAGGGTTCTTTTAAGAGCCAACATCCTGGTTCATATTGGCAGCACAAGTAGCTCTGTTTTTGATGGAAGGTCTTGTTATGGAGCATTTAAATGGGGTTTGTAAGCAGAGTGCTTCAAATTGCTTAATGGCAACATAGACCCACTGTTTCCCTAGAGCTGGGGTAGTAAGCATGGCTGACAGAGCCTGTGAACATGATTCCACCATGTTGGACTTGGCAGAGCAAACAGGCAGGGTCATGAAATTGGTCCTAGCCATGCCTGCTTAACATTAAATAAAAGTGCTTCTGCTCAGAAAATGACTACAGATACACACTAAAGATAGATGCAGACAGAAATAAAACTCTGAATGGATCATAGTGTATTTTAAAAATGTTCATAGGTTTAAAAAAGAGAAGGAAAAGAGTGTAGAGAATTATAAAAAGAAATAGTTTCAAAAATAAAACAAAGTCTATAAAGAGACAGTAAAAGTAATATAAAAGAGTATAGACAGTTGTAGATTAAAGAAGTAAAGAAAAATAAAATAATCTACATAATGATGGAATATACACAGACAATCTAGATGATATATATTATTGTGTTTTCCTTGGAATTTTTGACTGAAGAGAAACATTTGATTCTGGGGGCTTCTAAAATAAACCAACATAAGGTATATTGAATTGAAAATTTGGTTCTAAGATTATGTGTCTTTGGAAAGAGGTTCTGCTTTTGTTTCTACACAATATGAGAACCTGTGGATTCCTTTCAGGCTAATGGGTTTTGATGGGACAAGATTCCCTGAAAGGTCTCTGTGAACCCTAAAAATACATTTCCAAATGAATAGTAGGAAACAGTTTGGAGAAAACTATGCCCATATTTCCCAAATGATTGTTTATAAATGTTTGTTTTCATTTAAAGGGGGATATAATATAAAGATGAACACTTTGCTTTGGTATGGATCTTGGTCTATTGATACAAATTTAAGGTTGATTTTGTTATGCTTTGTACATGTATTTCTGCTTTTGTTTAAAATAATGTATTTGTGCAGCTAATTTAAAAATATATTAAATAATTAAGAAATACAAGTTAATGGATTGTCACCTCCAATAATCAAACTTCAGTCTTATTAGTTAGTTTTCTAGATATATAGAAATATATTTCATTTAGATAGACAATCTTAAATAATTCAAAGACCTACAGAATATAGAAATTAAAATGTTTGAAGAAATTTAACTTTTCTTGATAATGATATTTGTCTGTTTGTGGCAGCAACAATCTACTTAAAGAGGTTGATGGTCCTTGAAGAGACTTGCTATGGAATTTGCCCTTCAGTGTGACAAGGCTAGCTCTTTGGATAAGAAACTGCTCTTGCCTGAACTTCATGATGGTAGCTATATGATCTGTACATGCAGGACCCAGAGAAAAAGGATTGCTGATCTTGCTAAAAGAGGATGAGACAGTACTTCAGTGTTTCACCAAAGAAAATGCCAGACATTCTGATGGACACAAAAGAAAGTGACTGGTGATGTACCAATATAGACTAAATAGTCTTTCAAATTTCCTGCTTCATGGAAGAGTCTGCTGGATACTATGGATCTATAAGCTGAAAGTGGATGCCTCAACATTACAGAAGAAATCTGGGTGATTGTCCAGGCAGCAAGATGTCTCTGTCATTTCTACAAGTTTGGAAGTTACTTACAATGCACTTCCTGCTTACTTAGGTAAAATTATATCCTTCTGGGGTCTTTGAAAATTTGAAGACAGTTATAGTTATGGTTTTCCTAAGTTATAATAAAGGATAAGTTAAGTATAAAACTTTTTAGACTCACAAATATAAGTTAGATAATAGAGTATTTTTGTTAATTTGCCAAATATAAATGGACTAAATATTGTAAATATAATTCTTTCTTGATAAATATTTTATTTTTACTATGTTAAAATTAAAACTTTCCTTGTTAATTAGACAGAAAAGGGGTGATGATGTGGGATGTCCTCCTGTATATGTGTTTCTTTTATTGGTTAATGAATAAAGCTGCTTTGGCTTGTGGCAAGGCAGAATATAATCAGGCTGGAAAAGAAATAGAGACAGTATAGTCAGAGCAAGGGAGACATCATGTAGTTGCTGAAGGAGAAGGATACCAGAAACTTAGCAGTAGGCAACAGCCTTGTAGTAATATACAGATTAATAGAAATAGGTTAATTTAAAACGTAAAAGTTAGTTAATAAAAATCTGGAGCTAATAGGGCAAATTGTTTTGTAATTAATATAGTTTCTGTGTGATCATTTGTATCTGGGCAGCTAGGAAACAAATGAACTGTTTCTATTTACACAGTGGTATAGGATTCACATCCACAAGTGATGTATTTTTTTTTTACAGAAGAAGAAGAAATTATCACCTATTAGCTTGTGGAGAACAACTGTCTATGGGATGTTCAGTCCCAGTTATAACATTCATGATAAACCCATTACACTTGAGGCTCAGTGTACATCTTAGAATATGAGGGAGAATGATAGCAATAATCAGATGGTAAGGAAGTTTTCTGCAAGATGGCTTTTCTTGATATGACAGGGAAGCTACACTCATGAGATGTCTAAAATAGGGCTATTGAATATAATCGAAATAGTTATAAAATCAAGTGAATTATGATGTTGCTGAGAAGAGTTACTTGGGATGACAAGCCCAGATGATGAGTTGCAATTAAAAACTGTGGAGAAAGAGAGATGCAGTCTTTCTCAAAGTTGAGCACCAGAAAAGGTTATCCAATGTTAAGTGGTCAGTCCTAAAATATACAGATGGTCAATACTGAATGTTCTCACATTGTTGAATTTATGTACTTATCCTTATACACTTACACATGTAGCAATAATCATTAAAGAACATTGGATCATGAATATCAAGGGAAGCGTGGTGCATGGTAGGTATAGGTAGAGGGAAAGGGCAGGAAGTAGTGGTGTAATTATATTATATTTAAATAACATACTAAAAATAACACTGACATTTTTTAGATAGTTCAGTTAAAAATAAAGCACAAAAAGGAGTAGAGGAGTTAGATAACTCTCTAAAGGCCTATGATAAATTAAAGAAGATATATAAAGATAAACGAAGAGAGCACTTGAGCAATGGGAAGAGACCCAACCTTCAGGAAGTGTATATAGAAAAAGAATAACATCATAGATCACATGCTTTAGAATATCTTGGTAGAAATTTTCCAAAAACTAGAGAAGGATATTAACATCTATATATAATAGGTGTACAGATATGGAAATACAGAGACAAGAACAGGATCTAGCATGAAAATACACTCAAAGTATTACCCTTTATGAGGAGTGGATGGGTGTGGGTTAGTGGGTGTTGGAGGAACAGAAAGATGGGGAACTGTGGTTGGTATATAAAATTAACAAAAAATAAACAGAAAAAGATAAAATTACAAAACCTAACAAATTACATCAGTGCAATTTGAAGTAAAAAATTAAACTTAGGTATGACTCTGTACAACAGAAATTAGTAAACGAAAATGAAATCAAATAAATAATAACATTTAAATTGTCGTAAAATATTTAATATTGTATAATTACATGCATGAAAGATTGACACACTTAGAACCATTTCTGGAACTAAGAAGCAGAATATAAGTAAATAAGTGGAAAACCAATTCATACACAAGCCCTGAAATTTGAAAAAGCTTTAAAATGGAGGTATTATGTAGAAAGAGGAGAGTGGGCCGCATCCAGCTGCCCAGCTAGCTTAACCCCCAAAATAACCACACAGAAATTGTATTAATTAAAACACTGCCTGACCCATAAGCTATAGCCTCTTATTGGTTAACTCTCACATTGTAATTGAACTTATTTATAATAACCTGTATGTCACCGCGAGGTCGTGGCTTACCGGGAAAGATTCAGTATGTCTGACCTGGCAGCTGCATGGTGGCTCGGCTCTATCTGCTGCTTTCTTTTTCCCAGAATACAGTTCTGCCTTCTCTGCCTATCTAAGTTCTGTTCTATCAGGCCAAGCAGTTTCTTTATTGATTAACCAATGAAAGCAATACAAATACAGAAGGACCTCCTACAACATTATTATTCCTCAAAGTAATCTAATGAGCCACTTCTATCTGTACTAAAAATCAAATAGGAAAACAAGTCCACAGATTCAAATGAAACTATGGAGAAAGATCTGAACCCTCAAAATGGAAACCTACATCAATGAATGCAAGTGTGGTTTTGGCACACACATCAAGATGCAAAATACTTTGATATCCAGATATACAGAATAATATGTAGGCGAGTAAAAAGGCAAAAATCCCTTACACATGAAAGAAAACTCAAAAAATAAAGATTCTGAAAGCTATGAATCTTAAACAGTTAGTTGAAAATTTTGTGTGTTCTTCACAAAGATAAATATGAAATGAGTTTGAAACAGAAACTCCATGTTGGGGATATGCACAAAAAACATGAAAACCTGCTATCAAGGAACACATGCACACATGTTTCTAAACGAATAGCTCAGAAGAGTCAGGGGTAGAAATAATGCAAATACACAGGATGGTGAATGAGTGTGTTGTTATCATTCTTGTAAACCAAGGTTGCAGTAACAGGTGACCACAGTACAGAAACAAGCTGAACTAGAAGAAGCATCCAAGATTGTATGCATGTGCAGGTAGAGAAAACTAAATCCCTTCTACTGAGAACTGGTTTAGATGTCAGTATACTCTGTCAGAAAGATACAGGAAAGTCCATGAAGAGAAAAATTACACTCACAGTTATTGATAATGCCATAGATTTTGGAGAGAAATTGTTAATGGCATGGTGCATTTTGTAAAGTGATGCAACATTTTGAAACTAGAAGGTTGTCAGTGCTTCAAATTGGTGACTGGCAACATATGTTAATATTACCTCTGTTTTAAATGATTGACATTTAAGTGCAGTCTCTGTGTGAATTTCCACTGGCCTCTCTACAAATATTGACACCATATTTTAAATTCATATGGAAATTTAAAGGATTCAGAATGGTAAAGCAGTCTGTCAGAAACATGTAGCAAAGTTCAGGATTTTAAATACTGATATAATATTTCAATAACAAAGACCTCGGATACTGAACTACCAATAAAATATACAAACCATAAAAATGGAAGTACAACTGACTCCCATCACACCAGAATATTTATCATTAGTTTTTTTTCTTAACAAGAGTGCAAACTAAATTGTGGAGAAACTCTTTCTGAAATTACACAATGCCAACAGTAATCCTGACAGCAACCCAATTTCTAACCGCACTGGTATTAATTCATTAACACATGAGAAATTTTACTCAAAGCTTTAGTCTTTCATCCACCTACTATTCCCCATGGTACACATCATTCATCCTTTAGAAGTCAATATTGTGTTGATCAGTGCAAATGTGTACAGATTTCTTTTAATCTGTATGATATGCAAGTGATCAAAACACAGTCATTGATGATATTCATGTTCAAGTTAAGACAGAAAATTTGTGATTTATTACTATATTGAAATTTGTTTCCTTTTGTTTGCCTTTTGTGTTGTCTTTCTATCATGCTAGATTTTTTGAGTTTTTCTTTTTTGGTTTTAATTAAAAGAATGGCATCAATGTGCTCTTATTAACGATATTAACCATTTTTTTTCAGGCTTTCACACACATAAACAATACTAACTTGTTTTTCAAATGATACTGACATGGTTTTAAACATCACTTCAATGAAGTATAAAATATTTTACCAATTTAATAATTGAATAAATGAATATTAACACTTTACCTGCCTTCTTTTAATTAGGAAATAATCAATAAAGTTCCGAGGGTTGGTAGCATCCAAGGAATCCTCATTTTCTTTTATTTTTGCCGAAAGGTAACTCTGAATAGAAGTCAAGTTTTCATAATATGTATTATGGATCCCTGGACAATAATCAATCAGAACAGGGAACATATTGCAAAGCTGCAAGAAAATGCAAGAATTTACAAAAAATAGACACTGTATTGACCTAAGAAAGATATATTAGTAATGTGTCACATGAATGATTTGAATTGCTAGATAGAGGAATGATTCATATTCATCATAAGAAGGTGTATTGATTACTTCTTTATTTAAATAGACTTGATGAAGAAATTTCTCAATTTTCCAATAATTGTTAATGACCTTAGTAAAATTTCCATAGTCACCTATCTTTTATCATAAATTTTGTTCATATAAACTCATTGTAGGCTCAAATAAATTCTGTCCTACAGTTTGAAATACATGTGATTTAAACACTCACAGCCTTTCAATGTGACAATAGAAGTTAAAATTTTTGGGGTGACATTTACAGAAAAATCTAGTGCCCCAGGTTCACTATCTATCAACCATCTTTTGAAATGCAATGATTCTTTAGTGTTGGGTTTGGCTCAAAGAAATGGGTGTGTAGTAAAATCAATTGCACCACATAGGCCTTAGGGATTTCTCTTTGATCAAACAATCATTTTGTATGCAGAGAGCAAGAAACTTTTGTTCATACTAGAACAATTCTATGAGGATATTTATGGTCCACATAGCATCAAAACATACATCTTTCCATTTTTACTGACGATCTATAAACTAGAATCCCAACTGACCCATTGAATGACAGGAGTACTCAGTGTTTACTGTCAGCTTTCTTTGCCATTAGTATTCTTCCTCCTTTCAGAGAAAATTCTGTCTATACTGAAATAAAGTTCCCAGTAATATGTTCAGAATGTGTTTGATGAAAAATAGATACAGTATTTGATTAGTAAAACATTCTGTGAATGACTGATCACTCTTATAGAAACAGATGCAGTATTTTAACAATTCTGTATTAATCGACAGGAAGATTCATTGATAAGAAACAATCAGGCTTCACTCAGTTGGCATCTGCCTCTAGGTTTTTGCTATTTGTACACTTATGGGTTGAGTCCTCCCTCCAGAGAATTATTTCCATAATACATTATCCCTTGTCAGCTGGTCACGTCCCTCCTTCCTGATCCATATTGATTTGAGCTGTAAGGAAAAAAGACCATAAGTGTGTTCTCAGAAGGAAAGGATATTGGCTTTACCTGTACCCAGCGAGAGCTCAGAATCTTAGAGTTCGCATTCAGTTTTTCTATCAAGCTAACAAAAACTTGATCTTTATACTCAAAACGATTTTGGAAAATAATGGAGCAAATGACATTGCAGGGAGCACAGGTCAAGATGAAGGAGGGATCATAGGGTGAACCTGAAGAGTTGGAAACAAATGCCAAATGTTACTAAAATATATGAAGAAGAAATGCTGCTTTTGTTAACTAGTTAAAGTAGTTTAAACATTTTAAATGGAATTATAATTTTGAATATTCTTAACAACTATATATTTATCTGGTGAATAATACACAGCCATATTGACATTACATTTCAGTCCATCTTCAAACTCACTAGTTAAATAAGAAGAGATCATGTCTATTTTACTGGCTGGTTTAACCTTAAGCATGTGCTATTATCTGCAAAATGATTTTTATTTACTTATTTAATTCTGACTTTGGTTTTTCCTTCAAAAAAGACAATTGGGGATCGTGGAGTAAATAGTACTCAGTAACAATTATTTTGGCAAGATTGTAACCCAAACCTGAAATATAGGCTATTATATATAAACATAAAAGGCATTAAATTGTAAGTTATTCTAGGGAATAAAGGGGGAGCATACCATACACAACATACAGTTTGTCTAAAACATATTGAAATTCTATTATGAGATTAAAATGTGAAAAACTCTACTCACTTCTGCTAGAGAGTAAATGCTCCTTTTTCTGGACTCCCCTAAGTAGTAGTATAAGAGTTTATGTTTAACCACACATCAAACCTTTACTCTCAGTACAAAGCAACCACAGAACACATGCAAAATGCTTGTTGGTTTATAATTTCCCTGGATCATCTAATGTGCAATGAACACAGTTACAATCATACTTTGGGGTGGCCGTATACCAACTGAAAAGTCATAACTCGATGACTAAAAATTTCGTATTAAAATAAGCAGATCATTTTTACTTCTCGTGAGGATGTCATACTGCCATTTGATCATCTGACTTCCTTAGACTGACAGGAATTACCAGTTGCCCATTTGAAAGGATACTGATGACACTTTTAGAGAACTCTGTAGCCTAATAGGTAAGGTCACTAAAAAGTTTTTGTTTGTATTCTGCAGTTTGTATAACAGAACAATCTACCAAGTTCCAGGATCTTACAATAAATGACACTACATCCAAAAAATTAGCCAATTATGTTAACATTGACTATTAATAGTCCAAAGTTTGAACAATGATCAATATTAATTATTTATTTTTATAGCTATTAAATGAGGTATGATGAGTCCAATAATAGTGTTCTAAAACATTTATCAGTTGAGCAAACTTCCATTACTCAGTGATATGGAAGGACTCTCTAGCTATCTTATTGGGCTTAATCACAGATCATTCACAATAATAGCATTTTTATGTGAATTGTAGCATGATATTAAACCATTTCAGCTCTTGTATGTACATGGTGCACTACTGGCTGATAATAGAAAAAGTTTTCTGGCAGTACGTTTTTAAGTTAAGTTACATCCGTCTATATATGTGTCACCAACATCAATGTCTTCATCTCATCTTTGGCAGATAACACCATTTTAATCTTTGGTACACTAACAATTTTTGAATATAACACTTAAATATTTTCACCACAACCTTTCTTTTATCACAAGAAGATACTTCCTTCATGTCCATCAAAATTTTATTAATGATTCTATTTGAACACAAATAACTTTGGCAAATTCTTTTGAGATATATTTTATAGAGTATTTCTATCCATCTGGGGAAAATTTGTATCACTAAAGGTCTGCATCATACATCTCTTTTAAGATATGTCAAATCCTTTCCTTCTTCACCTTTCTTTTACTCCTTGAATTGTTATCACCCTTCTCACTTGGGTTTTTGATAATGAATGTCCAGAATTTATGACATATATCAAACAAATTTGATACCCACAGACATTATAAGAATCAGCTATTGTTTGCTCCTTTGGTGTGACATGCAGATCTCTTTCAAGATTCTCACACTCAGGACAGAAAAAAAAACTTTTATGAATCTATCAAAAAGTCTTGCAGCTTATTTGTCTCATAAGATCCATTGAAAATATAGTAGTGATTCTTGACATCAAAATGGGTCTGTGCTCCAAGGTCACAAACAAAATATTTAGGTGGAACTAATGGAGGCCTTTGAAATGTCATCCATGTGGATTATAACTGATTGACATAAAACTGAATTGATTATAACTCTTTTGATTCTAGTCTTATCCTTCATCCTTAGCAATCAAACGAAGAAAGTTGTTGTAATAGGAGTTTGACATAGTTTGATTGACAGTGACAAGTATTTGGGCATATCATTTTCTCTAATATTCAGGTGAATGTTTCTTTCATTGTATTTTTTTTGGTTTGTTTTTCTGGATAATAATAACTGATATAATTTACTGCAAGAGTTCTTTCTTATATGAAAACATCTTTACCACTAAAATTTAATCTTTTTGCTTCTGTGAAATGTTTTCTGAGAATAGGTACCAGTGACTACTCAACATCTTCTTTCTCAAATAAAGATATAAGCCCTTGGGGCTCATCATTGATAGAGAAAAGAGTCCCTGGAATCTGTATGGATTGACAGTTTTTCTGTGCTTGTGTGTGCAGGGCTGAGAAGCCTATGAGCCAATCTCAGCAATGCTCCCATCTGAGTCAGTAGTGCCTAATCCTGGAAAACTGGAGAGGACAATTGTGTGAGTCTGAGTGAGAGGGTGAACTGAGTTCCAGGCAAGCCTTGTCTACAGATCTACTTACAGGCCATTCAGTTTTACACAGAGAAATCCTATTCCAATAAACTAAAAAACAGAAAAACAAAACAAAAATTAATAATCTATTGTGCTAGTATTTTGGACTAGAGGGATCATGTAGAAACATCCAAGAATTAGGAGGAAAAGAAACTTGAAAAATGGGATAAGTCAGTGTTCCATGGGAAGAAAGTGTAAAAGCAACAACTTTAACTATTACCTGACCTGTTTACATAACTAAATTATATGAGAGCCTATATTTCCAAAGTCCATTACAGATAAAGCAAAAATCATGAGGAAACTACTGAAGACTTTTCTTTTCACATATTCATGTTTAAAACAGTGAATTTTGCTGTTTAAAAAATTATTTCATGTTAATACCTGTAGTGAAAGTATGATAAAAGCAAAACTGAATGTAAGTGGAAATAATGGAAGAAAAAGGAGGAGAAAAACCATCAGTGTGACAAAGTTCATGATCTGTCATTAGAAACTTGTCTCCACTATGTCATCCAGAATCCAGTGGATTTTCAACAATGCTATTTTCTGGAAAGAAAATAATATTTATCATGGCCAAACTTCGCATTCAATACATTTGAGCAAAACTTACAGTTGTGGATATTTTCATTGCTACTTTAGAGTAAGTATCAAGATAGTATATCACAAAAATGATTAAAATGTATGCATTACATATATCATGTGATTGATTTCACAAGTAAAAAAGTGAGTAATCAGTTTCTGTGTTGATTAGTTTAAGTCAAGTTGACACAAACCACAGTTAGCACAAAAGAAGAAAACTCAGAAGAGTAAATGCTCCATCAACCTAAACTGAGTTCTTATCTCTCATGCTCTTCCTGCATTTCTGATGATGAGGGAGGACTCAACATACTATGGGTGATATGACTCACTTGGGTGGATTATTTTTAGGACAACACAGAAAAGAATAAAATAGATAGGAGAAAATGATTATTTCCTTTTATTCCTTTCAGTGGTGAATTTGCTGTGACCAAGAGACCAATATTGTTTGTATTGAAGTTGACCCTAATTTATGTAAACTCAAATAATTTAACAAATTTGGACTAGTGAGCATAAGAAATTCCTTGAACTTACTGATATTTTTACCATACAATTAATATAATGCAGTACTCTAAGCAATACCAAGTGTTTAAGCAAAACATTGGAAGCTAAGACTTTGAGATTGTTATTGCATGTGTGCATGCCATTCATATATAAAATCTGATAGGCAATCTTTTATTATATTTGTCAAGAATGCGAAAACAAATTCACTTAGGGATGCACAGCCATAATAAGATTCTTCATTCATAAGTAACAGGAGTAGCATCCAGAGTGTTGGCAAAGTAACAACCATCACTTTTCTAAAACAAAAAAATTTTTTTTATTGGAAAAAAAATTTCTGCCTCCTCCCAGACTCCCATTTCCCTCCCCCTCCTCCCGCCCCTCTCCCCTTCCCCCACTCCTCTCCCCCTCCCTCTCCAGTACAAAGGGCAGTCAGGGTTCTCTGCCCTGTGGAAAGTCCAAGGTCCTCCCCAGTCCATCCAGGTCTAGGAAGGTGAACATCCAAACTGGCTAGGCTCCCACAAAGCCAGAACATGAAGTAGAAACAAAACCCAGTGCCATTGTCCTTGGCTTCTCATCAGCCCTCATTATTCGCCATGTTCAGAGAGTCTGGTTTTATCCCATGCTTTTTCAGTCACAGTCCAGCTGGCCTTGGTGAGCTCCCAATAGATCAGCACCACTGTCTCAGTGGGTGGGTGCACCTCTCGTGGTCCTGACTTCCATGCTCATGTTCTCCCTCCTTCTGCTCCTCATTGGGACTTTGGGAGCTTAGTCCGATGCTCCAGTGTGGGTCTCTGTCTCCATCTCCATCCATTGCTAGATGAAGGTTCTATGGTGATATGCAAGATATTCATCATTGTCTGTTGCAGGGTTGGTGAAGATCTTCTCCCAGTCAGTGGGTTGCCTTTTTGTCTTAGTGACAGTGTCCTTTGCTTTACAGAAGCTTCTCAGTTTCAGTAGGTCCCATTTATTCAATGTTGCCCTTAATGTCTGTGCTGCTGGGGTTATACCTAGGAAGTGATCGCCTGTGCCCATCTGTTGTAGGGTACCTCCCAATTTCTCTTCTATCAGGTTCAGTGTGCTTGGACTGATATTGAGGTCTTTGATCCATTTGGACTTGAGTTTTGTGCATGGTGATAGATATGGGTCTATTTTCATTCTTCTACAGGTTGACATCCAGTTGTGCCAGCACCATTTGTTGAAGATGCTTTCTTTCTTCCATTGTATACTTTTAGCTCCTTTATTGAAAATGAGGTGTTTATAGGCTTGTGGGCTAAAATCCGGGTCTTCTATACGATTCCATTGGTCAACTTCTCTGTTTTTATGCCAATACCACGCTGTTTTCATTACTGTAGCTCTGTAATAGAGTTTGAAGTCAGGGATGTTAATGCCTCCAGAAGTTCCTTTATTGTATAAGATTGTTTTGGCTATCCTGGTTTTTTTGTTTTTCCATATAAAGTTGATTATTGTCCTCTCAAGATCTGTGAAGAATTTTGATGGGACCTTGATGGGTATTGCATTGAATCTATAAATTGCCTTTGGTAGAATTGCCATTTTTACTATGTTGATCCTCCCAATCCAAGAGCAAGGGAGGTCCTTCCATTTTCTGGTATCCTCCTCAATTTCTTTCTTCAAGGTCTTAAAGTTCTTGTCAAATAGATCTTTCACTTCCTTGGTTAGAGTTACCCCAAGATATTTTATGCTATTTGTGGGTATCGTGAAAGGTGATGCTTCTCTGATTTCCCTCTCTGCTTCCATATCATTTGTGTATAAGAGGGCAAATGATATTTTGGAGTTGATCTTGTATCCTGCCACAGTACTAAAGGTGTTTATCAGCTGTAGGATTTCTTTGGTGGAGTTTTGGGGGTCGCTTAGGTACATTATCATATCATCTGCAAATAACGAAAGTTTAACTTCTTCCTTTCCAATTCGGATCCCCTTGGTCCCCTTATGCTGCCTTATTGCTATTGCTAAAACTTCAAGCACTATATTGAAGAGGTATGGAGAGAGTGGACAGCCTTGTCGTGCTCCTGATTTTAGTGGGATGGCTTTGAGTTTCTCTCCGTTTAATTTGATGTTAGCTGTCGGCTTGGTGTAAATAGCTTTAATTATATTTAGGTATGACCCTTGTGTCCCTAATCTCTCCAAGACTTTTATCATAAAAGGATGTTGAATTTTGTCAAAAGCTTTTTCAGCATCTAATGAAATGATCATATGGTTTTTTTCTTTCAGTTTATTTATATGATGGATTACATTGATAGATTTTCTTATGTTGAACCAGCCCTGCATCTCTGGCATGGAGCCTAATGGATCATAATGGATAAATTTTTCTAATGTGTTCTTGGATTCGGTTTGCCAGTATTTTGTTGAGGATTTTTTGCTACGATGTTCATGAGTGAGATTGCCCTATAAATCTCTTTCTTGGTTGAGTCTTTTTTGCGGTTTTGGTATCAGAGTAACTGTAGCTTTATAAAAGGAATTTGGCAATGACTCTTCTGTTTCTATATTGTGTAATACATTAAGGAATATAGGTATTAGGTCTTTTGGAAGTTCTGGTAGAATTCTGCATTGAAACCATCTGGTCCTGGGCGTTTTTTTGGTAGGGAGGTTTTTGATAACAACTACTAATTCTTCACGACTAACAGGTCTACTTAGATTGTTCACCTGGTCCTGGTTTAACTTTGGTATATGGTATTTATCTAAAAAGTGTCCATTTCTTTTAAATTTTCCAGTTTTGTGGCATACTTGCTTTTTTAGTAAGATCTAATGATTTTCTGAATTTCCTCTGTGTCTGTGATTATGTCTCCCTTTTCATTTCTGATCTTATTAATTTTCAAATTCTCTCTCTGCCCTTTGATTAGTTTGGATAGGGATTTGTCAATCTTGTTGATTTTCTCCAGGAACCAGCTTTGTTTCATTGATTCTTTTGATTGTTTTCTGTGTTTCTATTTTGTTGATTTCAGCCCTCAGTTTGATTATTTCCAGTCTTCTACTTCTCCTAGGTGAGTCTGCTTCTTTTTTTCTAGAGCTTTCAGGTGGGCTGTTAAGTCTCCAATATGTGCTTTCTCTGTTTTCTTTAAGTGGGCACTTAGTGCTATTAACTTTCCTCTTAGGACTGATTTCATAGTGTCCCATAAGATTGAGTATGTTGTTTGTTTATTTTCATTGAATTCCAGGAAAACTTTAATTTCTTTCTTAATCCAGGTATGGTTCAGTAGTTGACTGTTCAGTTACCATGAATTTGTAGGCTTTCTGGGGGTAGCATTGTTGTTGAATTCTAACTTTAATCCATGGTGATCTGATAAGACACAGGTGGTTACTAATATTTTTTTGTAACTGTGGATGTTTGCTTTTTACTGCCTATGTGGTCAATTTTCGAGAAGGTTCCATGAGCTGCAGAGAAGAAGGTATATTCTTTCCTATTTGGGTGGAATGTTCTATAGATGTCTGTTAGGTCCATTTGCTTCATTACCTCCATTAATTCTCTTATTTCTCTTTTAGGTTGCTCTCTGATTGACCTGTCCTTTGGTGAGAGAGTAATGTTGAAGTCTCCTACTATTAGTGTGTGTGGTTTGATGGCTGCCTTGTGTTTTCGCAATGTCTTTTTTTATATACGTGGGTGCTTTTATATTAGGGGCATAGATATTCAGGATTGAGACTTCATCCTGATGAACTGTTCCTGTTATGAGTATAAAATGACCCTCTCCATCTCTTCTGATTGATTTAAGTTTGAAGTCAACTTTGTTAGAGATTAGTATGGCCACACCTGCTTGTTTCTTAGGTCCATTTGCTCGATAAGCCTTTTCCCAGCCCTTTACTCTGAGTAGGTGTCTGTCTTTTTGGTTGAGGTGTGTTTCTTGTAAACAGCAGAATGTTGGATCCTGCTTTTGTATCCAATCTCTTTGCCTGTGCCTTTTTATAGGTGAGTTGAGTCCATTGACAGTAAGTGATATTAATGACCAGTGGTTGTTAACTCTGGTCACTCTTTTAGTCGTAGAGTTTGTGTGTTTCCCTTCTTTGAGATGTGTTGGTGAAGGGTCTCTAGATGTCTGAGTTATTGTGGTCATTGTTAGACTCCTTGGTTAGTGATTTTCCTTCTATTACTTTCTGTAAGGCTGGATTTGTGGCTACGTATTGCTTAAATTTGTTTTTATCCTGGAAAATTTTATTTTCTCTATTTATAGTGAACGAAAGCTTGGCTGGGTATAGTAGTCTGGGCTTGCATCCCTGGTCTCTTAGTTCCTGTCGTACATCTATACATGACCTTCTGGCTTTCATGGTTTTTATAGAGAAGTCAGGTGTAAGTCTGATAGGTTTATGTTTATAACTAACTTGGCCTTTTTCCTTTGTAGCTCTTAATATTCTTTCTTTATTCTGTATGCTTTGTGTTTTGATTATTATATGTCAAGGGGATTTTTTTTTTTTGGTCCAGTCTATTCGGTGTTCTGTATGCTTCTTGAACCTTCATAGGTATATCTTTCTTTAGGTTGGGAAAGTTTTCTTCTATAATTTTATTAAATATATTTTCTGGACTGTTGAGCTGCACTTCTTCTCCTTCTTCTACTCCTATTATTCTTAGGTTTGGTCTTTTTATTGTGTCCCAGACTTCCTGAATGTTTTGTGATGAGAGTTTGTTGGACTTGCTGTTTTCTTTAATCAGTGTGTTTATTTTCTCTATGGTATCTTCAGAATCTGAGATTCTTTCTTCTATCTTGTATTCTATCTTCTATCTTGTATTCTGTTGGTTATGCTGTTTCTGTAGTCTCTGTTTGTTTACTTAAATTTTTCATGTCCAGCTGGCCCTCTGTTTGTGTTTTCTTCTTTGCCTCCATTTCAGTTTTCAAGTCGTGAACTGTTTCCATTATCTGTTTGATTGTTTTTCCTTTGTTTTCTAGGTTATCATTCACTGATTTATTCAATTCTTCAAACTTTCTGTTATATTTCTCATCCATTTCTATAAGGGCTTTCTTTACATGCTGTTTAAGGGTGTCAATCACTTTCATAAAGTCCATTTTTTTCTACTTCTTCTTGATTAAGGTGTTCATGTCCTTCTGTTGTGGGTTCTGGTAGTTTCATGTTGCTTTTCAGATTGTTGGGTGAATTCTTGCATTGGCGCCTGCCCATCTCTTCCTCCTAATGCTCCCCTATGGATCTTCTTTTACAGGATCAGGTCTCCCTGCCTACTGATTTAACTTCCCAGTGATGACTCTCCCCAGTGATGGCTTTCCTGGTGCCGAGATCAGACATCCGTGCCCAATAATGGCTCTCCCCAATGCTGGCTCTCCTGGTGCCGAGATCAGATCTTTATGCTTGTTGGGTAGCTCGTAAACAAAGCTCCTACCTTGCTTGGTGCAGGCAGCCTTTTGAAACAAAGGAACTCCTGCCAGCCTGGTTGCCCTGAGGATTCGGACCCAGCGCCCAGACAGGCTGAGCTGGGTGATGTTATGTGCCCAAAGAGGTCAAGGGGGCAGAGGAGGAGAGGGTTCTGGATGCAAGCTGGGTTGGATAGGAAGAAAGATGCAGTATGCAGGGAGTAGAGGCCCTGCAGAGAGCCCAGGAAGGATAGGGGGTTGAGGAACATCTGAGTTCCCTGTTCCGGGCTGCTGCCACGGGGTCAGAAACTCACCCCAATGCTGGCTCTCCTGGCACTGAGATCAGGTCTCCGTGCTGGTTGGGTAGCTTGTAAACAAAGCGCCTACCTTGCTTGGTGCAGGCAAGCTATTGAAACAAATGAACTCCCGCCAGCCTGGTTGACCTGAGGATTCGGACCCAGTGCCCAGACAGGCTGAGCTGGATGATGTTATGTGCCCAAAGAGGGCAAGGGGGCAGAAGTGGGCAGGGTTCTGGATGCAAGCTGGGTTGGATAGAAAGAAAGAGGCAGTATGCAGGGAGTAGAGGCCCTGCAGAGAGCCCAAGAAGGATAGGGGGTTGAGGAACTTCTGAGTTCCCTGTCCCAGGCTGCTGCCACGGGGTCAGAAACTCACCCCAATGCTGGCTCTCCTGGCACCGAGAGCTAACACAAAAACTTAAAGGAGAAAACAACATGAAAATTGAAGACATACAGGGAAATGTTAGAGAGCCAACAATGCCAACTTTTCAAGTAAAATTACTAAGTTTAGTTATTTCCACATGTACATTTCCTTTGAATATTTGTGTTGAAACATGTTTTATTAAGGTCAGAAATCAAACCACTAAATGTTACGCCAGAAGATATAACAATATCATTTTAATACCTTGCAAGCAGCTGAGATGCATTAATCAAAAAGAATTCTACTACACTCAATGAGAAATAAAATTATTACATCATACCACAGTTGCCAAAAACAGTAAACATAATACAAGAAGGACACTTAGACACTTTAGAGAAGCAGTCTAGACCTGTTCAAGAAAAAAGAGGAAAATGGAAGAAAAGTAAGGTAATGAGTCATGCTCAACTTCCTTAGCGATCAGGGAAATGCAAATCAAGACAGCTTTAAGATATCATCTTACACCTGTCAGAACGGCTAAAATAAAAAAACACCAATGATAGCCTTTGTTGTAGAGGTTGTGGAGAAAGGGGTACACTCATCCATTGCTGGTGGGAATGCAATCTTGTGCAACCACTTTGGAAAGCAGTGTGGCGGTTTCTCAGGAAATTCGGGATCAACTTACCCCTGGACCCAGCAATACCACTCTTGGGAATATACCCAAGAGAGGCCTTATCATACAACAAAAGTACATGCTCTACAATGTTCATAGCAGCATTGTTTGTGATAGCCAGAACCTGGAAACAACCTAGATGCCCTTCAATGGAAGAATGGATAAAGAAAGTATGGAATATATACATATTAGAGTACTACTCAGCAGTAAAAAAACAAGGGCTTCTTGAATTTTGCATGCAAATGGATGGAAATATAAAACACTATCCTGAGTGAGGTAAGCCAGACCCAAAAAGAGGAACATGGGATGTACTCACTCATATTTGGTTTCTATCCATAAACCAAGGACATTGAGCCTATAATTAGTGATCCTAGAGAAGCTAAATAAGGAGAACCCAAAGGAAAACATAGGCATCCTCCTGAATATTAACCTTCATCAGGCGATGAAAGGAAACAGAGACAGAGACCCACATTGGAGCACCGAACATAAATCTCAAGGTCCAAATCAGGAGCAGAAGGAGAGAGAGCACGAGCAAGGAACTCAGGACCGCAAGCGGTGCACCCACACACTGAGACAATGGGGATGTTCTACTGGGAACTCACCAAGGCCAGCTGGCCTGGGTCTGGAAAAGCCTGGGATAAAACCGGACTCTCTGAACATAGCGGACAATGAGGACTACTGAGAACTCAAGAACAATGGCAATGGGTTTCTGATCCTACTGCACGCACTGGCTTTGTGGGAGCCTAGGCAGTTTGGATGCTCAACTTACTAGACCTGGATGGAGGTGGGGGTTCCTTGGACTTCCCACAGGACAGGGAACCCTGATTGCTTTTCGGGCTGAGGAGGGGGGGGACTAAATTGGGGGAGGGGGAGGGAAATGGGAGGCGGTGGCGGGGAAGAGACAGAAATCTTTAATTAATAAATAAATTAAAAAAAAGAAAAGAAAGCTAATCCAATCTTTTCTAGGGTTCTTATGTTTTCTTAGTAGCTATTGCTATTGGAAATTGTATTGTGGTAAGATGATAAGCAAAGGAAAACAGTAATTTTGATGAGGGGAATGTATTGCTCTATAATTCCATAGAAAATTAACATGAGACCCATACCCATGACATCTCTTTAGAAAACAATGCTTTGAATAGAACGGGAAAAATTGACTAATGCAGATATACATAGGACAAGATGTAAATGTCAGATTGTGAACCTGCACCTACCATTGGTTTTCTTCAGTTCCTCCACAAGGAACTGTGCTTCCTCTTGAATATGGTTCTCAATACTTTTTCCCCCCGTGCCCAGTTTTCTCAGGGTTAGGAGTGAGAAGTGCCTTGTTTTTTTCCATATATCTCCATTGGTAAAAGAAATGCCTAAAGAAATTGAAATAGAAGATTAGGGAGTATGTCTGAGAGATACATAAATAAACAGAGTGGTCGCAGACATAGAGTCCCAAACTTATATCTGAAGAGCAACATGACCTCTGCTTTCCACCCTCCACCTCACTATGTATACTTCCCAGTATACACAGAAACACATGCATACTTACCAAAGCCTTTTAAAGCCATCTGAAGAATCGGGACACTTCCCCTTCCACTAAACTCCTCACCATGACCTATGAGAGCTTCTTTTATTGCCTCATAGCCATGTAACACCACTGTAGGTTTCATGCCAAAATACAGAGTGAACACAGGGCCATAGATTTTAGAGAACTGAAATGATAATAGAAAACACAAATATTCTAAAAATGCCACTGTAGTTTACCTATTCTTACTGGTAATAAAACTGTGTTAAAAATATTTATGCAGAAAAACTAAATTTGAAGTTTGTATATACCTTTCAATATGATGATTGTTACATATAGATTACCTTCTGGGTGCCAGCAATATCCCAGACCGTCTATAGTCTAAAGAGAAGGAATCACCTTACTATGATATTCAACAGGTTTCTTTGTCATAGTTCACAAAGTGCCTGAACTAAAAATTCCACACTCATTTCCTGGGTTCTATTGCAAAGGAGTAGAGCCTTCAAATCCACCACACAATTCTTATCCATTTTATGGATAATGCAGATTATTCTCACGCTAACTTCATACTGACATAGACATCAATAGTCACATGACTTCTGTGGACCCAGCTGTGAATACTTTCTGTTAAAAATTACAAAACCTGTGAAGAAGGGTAAACATCTAAACTCTTGAGTCAGCACAAGAGTTCAAATTCAGTCCTCATCTATTGTTACAAAAGTACAGAGTAAGCGTCACAGAAGCTGCACCACAATATACAGAACTGTAGAAAAAATATTCTCATAATGAAATATTTTTGGTCCCAGGCATAGGATTTGTATGGAATCAAAGGAGATCGGGAAACCACAGTATAAGCTAAGCCACACTGTTTATGGTTTCCTTTTCCTGTGTGATTCCATGCCCATTGCTTTACTTTTAATCAGGATCCAATTAATTCTACAGAGTAAGGCATGAACGAATAATCCAAGAACAATGTATCTCTACATTTATGACTCATTTAAATAATATTCATTGTAATGCTAATTCCAATTGGCCTTAATATTAAATACCTAGAGTCAGATATTAGGGGGTGAAAGCTGAGAGATCAGAGAAGCAGTTCAGCCAGCCACTAGAGGGACTTTTACCTCTGCAGAATTCTCAGATTCAAAGGCGTGATCCTGTCTTTATGACTCCTCAAACTGCATCTCCAGACTGAATCCTCAGACTGAATGCTCAGACTGTATTCTCAGAAGGCCTGCTCAGAGCACATCTAAGCTCTTGTCTCCTCCCGCCTTGAGTTCCCTGTCTGCCCAACCATATCACTTCCCTTCTCTACCTCCCTGGTACTTGATTTAAAGGTGTGAGCCACTACCACATGGCTTTGTTTCTTTTTTGGACGGCACCAGTATACTGTAGCCCAGGTTGGCTTTGAACTGACAGAGGTCTGTCTGCCTTTGTCTTCTAAGTCCTAGAATTAAAGTACTGTGCCACCGCTGCACATATATTTTATTAGTTGTAATTTGATTAGCACATACCTGAAATTAGTTCTGCACTTTGATCTTTAGGCAAGATTTATTTGTTAGATCACAAAATATCACTATCATCCTCAGTCTTGGCCATTAATCAAAATAATAGAAAATGTTTATGAAAGCAGTATTTGAAAACTTGTTTATTACTAATTCCAACTGCAGTACTACAGGCAAGTCTCAGAAAAGACAAAAACAACTTTGCTGTTTTTCACTCCACATCTATTTAAAAGTATTTTCTCTAGTACTGAGTTTCTTTGAAAGCAGCATCACTTATATCTCTCTTTACAAAGTGCCAGACAAGCATAAAGTATACTTACATTGGTAAAGGCTTGGTGCCTTTTCTTGACATCTATCTGGTGGATGTTGCCAATAATTGGCAGAGGAGTAGGTCCAGGAGGTAGCTTCCCTCTCTTACAACTCCATTTCCAGTATGGGAACAGAAGCAGACATGTCAGAATGAGCACCAAGACCATGATCAGATCCATGGCTAGCCTTCCCACTGGCACAAGTGTGATCAGGTAGTACAGAGGTTTTATAATGTGGCCATAGAATTGACCCCTTGTACTTTGGAGCATCATTGAGTAACCAACTAGGCACTGTTTAAGCTCTCTTCCAACTAGACTTTGTCCCCGTGAAAACAAAAAATAAAAATAAACAGTTATTTAACCTTGTCCTTTATAGGGTGCCTCTTAGTGATTTTGATCTAATTTTATATAGTTATGACCAAATATTGGTGATAAATATGAACAATGAATTTTATATTTTGAAAATTAGTTTTTATTTGAAAATAGTTAATTTTAGAAAGTATTTTATTCTGAAATTATAGTATAATTTTGCCATTTACAGTTTCTACTGTATGCTTGTTTTTATGATTATTTAAAATAGTTAATGGATATGTAATTAGCATATGTTCATTTCACAAAGTAAAAGGATTCAAAATGATATTTTCATTCAAGTGTATCATTTTCTTTGACAGACAGTTTCTTTCTCTACATTGTCTAGTTCATCACTCTTTCTGTAGTCAGTTTCTGCTTCCAAATATTCCCCTATATTATTAGCAAAGCTACTCTAGAATAACATAAAATGTAGACTTAATGATAATTTATGCTGGAGAGGTTGTGGGGTAAAGGGAACACTCCTGCATTGCTGGTGTGAGCACAAGCTGGTACAACCCCTTTCGGTGTCAGTGTTGCAATTTCTCAGAAAATTAGGAAACAACCTTCCTCAAAACCCAGTAATACCACTTTTGGGTATATATCCAAAAGATGTTCAATCATGCCACAAGGATATATGTTAAACTATGTTAATAGCAGCCTTGTTTGTCACAGCCAGAATTTGAAAACAACCTAAACACCCTTCGACTGAAGAATGGATAAGGAAAATGTTGTACATTTACACAATGTTGTACTACACAGCAGAAAAAAATAATGTCATCTTGTAATTTTGCGGGCAAATGAATGGAGCTAGTAAACATTATTTTGAGTTAGGTAATCCAGACCAAGAAAGACAATTATCACATGTACTTACTCATAAGTAGTTTCTAAACATAAAGCAAAGAAAACCAGCCAACAAATCACAATCCCAGATAACCTAGACAACAATCAGGACACTAAGAGAGACATATATATCTAATATTCATGGGAAGTAGAAAAAGGACAAGATCTCCTGAGTAAATTGGGAGATGGGGAAATGGGTGAGGATTGAATGGGAGGGGAGAGGCAGGGAGGGAGTAGAGAAAAGTGTAGAGCTCAATAAAAATGAATAAAATTTAAATAGAGAAAAAGGAGATTTATAAGAAAGATAGATGAGTCTCAGTCCATGTCATCCAACAGAGGCTGCTTGTGGAAGGATAGTCCAAGAATGCAGTGCTTACTATATCAGAAGGCTATTTGAATCCCCTGTCTTCAAAAATGCTGAATCATGAAGAAGTAGGTCCTAATGACATTAAAGGAATTGACTCTCTGTCAATGTTAGGCACAGAGCATAAGTTTTCGTCTTTCATGTCAGAATAGAGTCTAGCAGAAGAATTTGTGGCTCAGATAAAAGTGTGTTACTTCTTACTTCATGATATGGATCAGAAATAGATCTTCCTTTTTCAAATTAAATAAAATTTTCACTTTGTGGGACCTCCACTTTTGAATTTAAGTAAATTCTATATTTAGTCAAATTGACGAACAAGATTAGCCACCACAAATCCACCTCCTATCAAATTTAAACACAATTACAACTCTTTATATCATGAATAATTTACAAATTAAAACAATATCCAAGTCATAATAGTGCCTAAATATAATATGACACCACATAATATCACATATGCATTATCTTGAAGTGGGTCATAATTATACATAACATAATATAACTGTTCCATGTACAACTGAAAATATAAATTTAGAAAAGGTAGCAATGCCCCTTGACAGACATTTATGTAATATCTCAAACTGAAATTTGACAACCGTGGATATTCTCTTATTTTATTCAAATAACATTTTTTTCACTTATTTTACATACCAAACACAGTTTTCCCTTCCCTTCTCTTCTCCCAGTTCCCCCCTGCTTTCCATAACTTGATTCCCTTCCACTCCTCCCCTTTCTCCCTTTAGAAAAGGGCAGAACCCACAGGCTGGAATAAAACATGGCCCATCAGGATGAGGCAGGACCTAGCTCCTGCACTTGCACCTTGGTTGGGCTGGGTAATCCTCCATGGGGACCATGCTTCCAAAAGTCAGCTAAGAGTCAGTGACAGGACTTGATCTCACTGCAAGGAGCCTTACATAGAGACCAATCTACACAATTGTTACTCAGATGCAAAGTGCCTAGGTCCATGCCATGGAGGCTCACTAACAATTGATCCAGAGTCCACTAGCTCCCACTAGCTCCGATCTCTCTGTGAGTTCTCCCACCATGACACTCCTGGACTCTTACAATCCATCCTCTCTTTCTTCAGGAAGATCCCCAGAGCTTAACTCAGTGCTTAGGTGTGGATCTTGCATCTGTTTTCACAGTCTTTGGATAGAGTGTCTCTGGTGACAATTATTGTAGTCACTAATCTGATAACAGTTGATCGTGAGTTCAGGTACACTCTCCATTATTCCCAGGAGTGTTAGTTTGGGTTATCCTTGTGTATTTCTGGAGGTTTATCCGGTACCAGTTTCTCCCTAACCCCAAAATGCTCCCCCATCAGGATATTCTTTAGTTATCTATTATTATATAATATAATGAATAAATTGAAAGAAAACACAAATATCTGAATCATCATATTCTTAGAAAAACACTCATGCCAACTATAATCCTCACTTCTGTAACTGTTCATGTGGCCGTATCTGATATTTATAACTAGATTCCTCTCCGACACATTTTGGTTTTGCTCCAAACTCAAAAAGCACCATAGGTAGCCTTGGTTCTTTGCCTGGCTTAGAGACCCACACCTTCACTCCTCACTGATCTACATCATCCTACCAGGTTTAGGCTGTTGTAGTTTTCCATTAATCTTAATCACAGGACTTTATAAGCAAAGGATGCTTGAAGTGATTTCCTCATTCCACACATATTTTCCTATCTCCATTGTGGTGCAGCAATTCAATTTCCCCATTGTAATCTATATCAATCACCCCTCCTAACACTGTTATTTATTTCTTAGTCTTAATTAAAGGGCACCGAAAACTTAAAAGTGGCCAGGGCAAACAGTTCAATGAAATGTTTATTTGGCTTCTGACAGTATTGCTCTCACAACTATATGTAAATGTTCTAGTCCAGAAGAAGTTAATGTGAATGGAAAGGAAACAAAAGTGTTTCTAGTGTGTGAATAGTGGTTGTAATGTGTATAATTTTTTTTCAGACTTTGCTTCATGAACGAATGGATCTTGGCTATGTGATAAACTATACCAGGTATTAGATGCTTATTCAAAATACATACTGCCCTCTGAGAACCCTATCCAAGTCATCCAGCCTGATGACACGTAATTGACATTGTAACTGTTTTCTTAGGGTTATCCCACTTTTTATTTATATTTTTTTCCATTTTTTTATTAGGCCAGATGCTCCAGGATGTAAGAAAACGATTAGAAAGCACACACCATGATATGGGGCTTGCAATCACTCTTCTCTAGCTGCCACATGGGTTCACTAGTGAGAAGCAATACTATACAGAATAATATGGAAGTGGATAAGCTATTCTCTAAGTCCAAAGATGGTGGTTTTAGTGGAGGTATGTGCAGGAGAGGAACCTCCATAACATAACCAGAATATGTATCCACTTGTATATAGTTAACACATTGTGTTTTACACGAAGGAAGAGGTCAAACATTATAAATCTGCTACAAAGTCACTGGCTGGTCAGCCCAGGTATGGGGGCCATATCTGGGACTCTGGTATTTGTCTGCTGTGTGAATTATCTGGCACTCAGCAATAGGTGTTGACTGGTCAGCCTTGGTACGGGATGTTGATGTTTTGTAAGCCATTCACAAATCCCATCTCAACAGCCATGGTTACTTTTTTATGGGCCCATTTGTCAGGGTAAGGAAATGTTAAGGGAAAAGGCTGACAACCCACAGAGTGTGTCCTTTTATCTACTGTATTATTAAGTGCTTCCTCAGTCAACGTCCCAAGCTGATGAGCATTTACATGAGGAACAATTATTTTCATATACCTCACCAATTTGAGGATAACTATCCACAAAAATCTCTCTCAACAATTTTATAATCGTCCTCTGCTCAAGACCCTGACCATCCAACAAATCAAATCAATGAACCATCCCACATCTTGCCAATTCTTTTTCAAAAAGAATGTATAAGCATGTGTAGAGTCCAATATTCTTGAAATTGAGAAGAATTTTCCTTGCTAATATCTTTCATGGTTGTACCAGAAAGGGGTTGGAATACAGCACCTGCCCACATCTGGGTTGTAACTGCATAACGTGCAGGACGTGTAGTTAATCTAGCCATAGTCTTCTCTTCCTCAGTCACCTAAAATTGGAAATCCCCCATGAGCCTATGTGTTCAAAGCCTGCAGCAGATGTCATTGCAATTGGAGTAGAGACAATAGGCATTTGGACAACTTCATGTAACTTGCTTGTTGTATGACTGCATCATACATATACAACTTCCTTTTGATACATATGGTTGCTGTGAATATCCTACTTTTTGACATGGTGATTCAAATAATACCTAGCACATGTTGGGCAGCTCAGGTTGCAGAGTAACATGGTATCCCCTTGTCAAAAGTTCAGCTTAAAAAAAGCCCAATAGCGACCAAGAGCTGCCTTTCAAAGAAAGGATAGTCATCTGCACACAAGTGTAGACACTTGTTCCCAAACCCCAAAGTCTTCTTCTGTGATTCTCTTATAGACTCCAAAGAGTATTCCTACCTCCTACTGAGACCTCTAATACCATCTATTCTTCTAGATCATATGGTCCAAGTGGTGGAGTTGCCTGTATAGGAACTTTTACCTGTTGAAGAGCATTCTCTTGTAGCAGACCACATATGAAGATAGTAGCTTTTGAAGACACCCGGTATAGGAGTCAGAGTCACATACCGAAATAAAGAATGTGCTCTCTCCAGAATCCAGAAAACTAAATAAATACTGTATTACTTTCTTGTTTGTGGGAAGGGCTAGGCAGGTGCAATATATTGTCCTTCACTTTGGAAGAAATATCTCTACATGATCCACACCACAGGATTCTTAAGAATTTCACTAAGGTAGAGGGTTTTTAATTTTTGATTGTATTTATTTCCCATTCTCTGATGCATATATGTGTTTGCAATGAGTTCACAATGGTTGCATCTTCATACTTATATGGGGGGTGGTGGAGGAGAAGGTGTTGGGGAGATTAGGAGGGAAGGACAATTAGGAGTAGAGGGACAGATATGTAATCTGTGACTCACAGCTCCTAAAGCAGGAGAATCTACAATGATTTTTTGGAGGCTGTTTTCTTCAGGTTGCTGGATGTACTCACATTTTATTATTCTTTGTCTTAGAGTGCTGGGTCAGGGTTAGCCTCTACCATTGTGGTTTCTCTACCATTTGGTTTCTCTGGAGGGGTAAATTCAAAATTTCTGAGTTTTAACCTTACCAATGCAATTTCAGTAAGATATTAATCTCGTTCTGTTGAGTACTACTATTATAATAGTCTCAATCTCAAGATTTTAAATTTCCTTCAATTGTTTACACCCGCAGCACTCACTCACCACAATGATGTTTCACCTGGTGCCCAGATCGAAACTCAAACTCCGTGCTGCTTGTGTAGCTCGCAAACAAAGGGCCCACCCTGCTTGCTGCAGGCAGGCTATGGAGACAAAGGAGCTCTGCCTGTGCCTTTTTATAGGTGAGTTGAGTCCATTGACATTAAGTGATATTAATGACCAGTGGTTGTTAACTCCGGTCACTGTCTCAGTGGGTGAACCAATCCATCATGGTCTTGACTTCCTTGCTCATATTCTCCCTCCTTGTGTTCTTCAACTGGACCTTGGGATCTCAGTTCAGTGCTCTGATGTGGGTCTCTGTCTTTGTCTCCACCCACAGGGCTGGGTGCCTTGCCCTCTTTTAGGATTGGAGGGTGGTGGAGGAGAAGGTGTTGGGGAGATTAGGAGGGATGTGGGAAGAGGAGAGGAAGTGGGAATTTTGATTGTTATTATTTATAAAGTAAAAAATAAATCTTAAAGAAGAGAAAAAAATCTTGCATCCTTCAGGAAATCAACCTTAATCCACCTCTCACAGGTCAAATGGACTCCAGATAAGTTATCCTGTCAACCAATAGTCTATCTTTTCACACCTATTGTCTATGCTTGTTGATGGGATCTCTTCCTCCTTCCTCTGGTTATGGAATTACCCTTCCCCAAGTAACAAAACCCTGAGCCTAGAAGTTTCAAATGCACATCTAAGATAAAAACATTCCCCTAAAATCCTTAACTTCACATTCCATCACTCCTATGTATCTGTTTCAGCAGATTTTAAATTAATTAAAGGCTACAAACATCTCAAATGCTGCCTGCTCTTTCCCAGGCACAGATGGTCGCACAGAACCTGGGCAGTGAGTGAAACAACTTGTTGTTTCTGACCTTGCTGAGCATTCCAGCTTTCTTGGATTCCCAAAGATATTGATGCCCCAAGATACTAGGAAACAATCTAAAGAGTAAGGTGTCCCCACTCCTACCTGACCAATCACTTCTTCCAATTTACTTGCCTTTTATAATAAAAAAGGAATGGATGTTTTTCAACCCATAATCCAGAATCATGTGCTCCCTCATCACTCACAAGAACTACAACCATTGTCAGTACCAAAGACCAATATGACATGTCATTACCAAAGTCCAATGGTACACAAAATAACTAAAGGCCAATGGGACCCAAAATAAATATAGGCCAAATTTACAAGATTCTACTATCACCAGTTTTGTGTGTTTTCTTTTGTGTGCTCCATATCACCCTCTAAAGCATGTGCCATCACAGCCTGCTCTCTCTCCATCTCGCTTTTTCTCTGTCTATGTCTCTCCCTCTTTCTATCCTAGATTTCCTTACCTGTTCTGAGGCAGTCATTTTCATACCATTTTCCCAATAAATATCTTGCTTATGTCTATTGCACGGTGTGATTCTGTGGCATTCATTGACTCTATAATTGATAGGGTAACCTTTAGATAAAAATTCCTTATGCATATTGTAATATATTTATATACATATTTGTTGCGGGAGGTCCTTTGCTCCTCCAGCCAATAGCCGCTGAGATACCAGCCCATTGGGGAGTGGTCTGTCTCTTTAAAAAAGGGGTCACTTCCCTCCTCACTCTCTCTTTGCTTCCTGCTCTGTTTCAGGCGACTAGACTCTTTCCTGATTGGGCAGAGGGCTGTTGTCTGGGACGGTGATCTGTAAGTTTTTTTCCCCTTTAGATAAATACCATCCTATTAATCATAATTCCAAACTGGTGTGGGATTGTTTGTGATTTACACCTTCATTACATATTCCTAATAATAAATACACTTGCCACAGTCTTTATACTGGTACATGCATGTATATTTACAGGTAACTTTATATGTTTTTGTAGATGTAATTAAAACGTTTTGTGTCTGTGTTTGTATATAGTTTTGAGCAGGCATCTGAATAAGCCCTAGAATAGTGTTAGAGGTGTGTCAATGTTGTTGTAGGCAATTGTGAGCCTCCATATGTGAGTACTGAAAACCATGTTGCAGCCCCTTTCAAAGCAGTAACCCCTTTATCTCCTTATTTGTCTCTCTTGTCCAATTTATTATACATTTTCTTAAAATTAAACTACATAAAAGATTGTTGTTTTAAGTATCTGGAAATATTTAGTGTTGTATCTTTTAATAGAAAAACCCAATTGAACAAAGTGTAAGAATCTTGATCCAGTTTTACAGAAACCCTTATTTTAAAACATTTTTATCTGTGTAGAGATTGCATAGGGTGCACGAACGTTTGCTTCTGCACTGACACTTATGTGTATGTAGACGTATGTCTGCATTCACCACTGCTATAGTGGCTAAGAGGAACCGACAAAGTAGCTTTCTTGGAATTTATGGGAAAGTTTATGAGTGATGTCATTTGCCATGAAACATAACAAAATAACAGCAGATAGAAATTGATATTTAAGTTGTCAGCCCTCCAGGAGGATCACTATGGGGGGAAAACATCCTGTGAAGTGACAGACAGAAACAAATGATTTTAAAGAGTTTATAGCCTTGTGCTTTATAAGACGACTTCTCTAGATAGATAACAAAATGACTGCTCCTTTCTTGGCATCTGTAAGGTACAGCTCACAAATTAGGGAGCTGACTTAGAAAAATGTTCCATCCTTGCTATGTGATGAGTTATTTATATTTATTTCATGTGAGTTATTGGAATAACTCTGTTTTTATCATTTACTTGAGAATTGAAATGTGACATTCAAATGTTGCTCCTGGATTACTTGATAGATTCTGTTGGGTAAATATATCTGTGAAGAACACAAAAGAATTGAAAAATTCAACATAAGAAAATAAAAAAGTATCCATCAAGAGAATGTATAAGGGTCTTTTCTCCTCAAACACTCAGGTAGAAAGTCTTAGTTGATTTCTTTCATACACTGGGCAGTTTAGGAGTTTGCTCTCTCTAGGGTGTGATTGTTATATCTCATTTAATAACCTCCAGTGCTGCGGGGAGAGAATATAGCCACTAACATAATAAAATGATGCTTCCTCTGACTGTTATTCTTGCTGAAGAGAAGATGAAAAGCAATATGGATTTGAAATACATGCCCAGGATTAAACACGAAGAAACAAATCAAAAGCATATTTAAAATGTTTGCATTTTGTTTACGAGCAAAGCATGAAATGACTGTATTCTCCCTGTATATTCTACCTCTTTTTCTACAGCTTGCTGCCGCTCCTATTCACTATTTATCTCTTTAAAATGCAAGTGCTTCCATTGAAAATGCAAGGGGATTCCCAGCTAAAGAGCTTTCTTGCCGCATCTTTTTCAATAATTTCTTTTGCATATGTGAGTTCCAGGGAAGAGTATAGGCCTGTGTGTACATGATAACAGACTGCTTGTACAATAGTGAGTATTTGCCTCTTTGTGTGTTGTGTGTGTGTGTGTGTGTGTGCACCTGCATGATATGTGGAGGTATGTGTTCAGTCTTTGGTGTTGTTACAGGGTATCCCTGTGAGACTCAGGGCTTGGCAATTATACAGGATGAGTTGTTTCTATCCAGGGATGCTTTTGACTCAGTCTCCCACTGTGGTATAAATAGTAATCACCACCAGGTCTGACCTTTAGGTTTTGTTTTGAATATAAACATATGTACTTGAGCCCTGTATGACAAGAATATTGCTGTCTGAGCCATCTCAACAGTATTCCCACTTTAAATTCTGAAAATTTCTTGTTATATAGTCCAGCAGGAACTTTGGGAACTCCTTTTCCTTTCATCTCTTATTAAAACTGATGGAAAGTCTGTTGAAATCAGAAATACAAATTTAATATGTTGTTGTCAATGACATACAGGAAATACAAACATTATATAGTTGGACCCTATACACTTTATGTGGAAGCCATGTTAATTACAGGTTTAGCTAAATGTGAGTACAAGGGATAGTCACAGTGCTACGGAGAATACGAAATGGTAAATATCTTTGACGATGACTTCAGAGACTGTAAAATGGAGACCAGACTATGACCGTGGGAAATTAGAGAACAGAAGCTGTGAGAATGTGGAAGGACGCTGTATGCCTTCTGGGAAAGTGTTAAATACAAGCTTTGGGGGTGATTTCAGAGAAGAACACAGCAGGAACCAGGCATCTGATCTTCATTAGAGAGGAATGAAGCAGAGCTGGAAAGGGGGAGGTGATACAGAAATTACATTGGCTTGTGGGGTATCATTGATATCTTTCGGGGGAACCAGAGATTTCAGCTTGAAGTTCTGTAAAATGGTGGTCAGGAACAGAAACAGCTCCATGCGGGCCAGACCTTCTCCTAAACACACTCGTTTTCCTGTAGGGAAAAAAGTCAAAAAAGGTAACTATGCCTTGTATGTGAGTGAGTGTGGGATGCAGTATGTTAGGAACTAGCATAAGAGACTAATGTAAGTGCTGAGTTATTGGACGGTTGGTTAGCTGTAGGGGTGTGTTAGAGGACAATTGTTTAAGCAAATAAATAAAGATGGCGTGTCAGGAGCTGTGTAATCCAATCTCAGATCAGCATATATAAGCAAGTCCTATGGGTCTCTGCAAAGGAAGTCAAGTGGAGATAGTATATAACTTGTCAGGAAACAGTGGATCGGGGCACATAGAAGGATAGTGACATATTTGCTAGGCTTGTGTGCACTTTTCTCTTTCATTATATTGGTGAATCTTTTGGTGATTTTTAGTTTCTCTTTGGCAGTCACACATGCAACAGCTCTAATTTTTCTTGCAAACTCCATTCTTTCTCAAATGGTTTCGCCTAAGAATCATCAGGGGGTTAATCCTTCTCAATTTTCTTATTTGGAAATATTAACTGCAATGCCTTATTGTGGAAACTTTCCTGATACAGTAGAGGGAGTAAAAATGAACTAGATAGGCTTTCTTCATTGTTTTCAAGGAAAGGTAGATAGCAATACACCGCGAAGAAAGGAACTCAGAATGGTAGTTGCAGGAAATAATGGGTTCACGTGAGGAAATAACACCTGGAACATTAATCATACCTTACAGTACTGCTAAGGAGATTGAGGTAATCAATACATAAAAGGGGAATTACACAGTACCAACTGATGAGAATAAGTTCCCTAGATACCAAGCATTAATGGTAAGATAAGTTATACTACAAGAGGACAAAATCTAATGCAAAGTCTTTAATGGATAATTCAATTTTTACCACACACAGGATCAATTTGTTGGTGGAAGAAGAAAGATACAGTGGAATGGGACAAGAGTGTTGACAAAGTTTGTCTTTTATAGAAAGAATGAGAGGAATAGCACCATCTTGAAGTCCAGGAAAATATATAAAAGCCTTTCCTACAGACCCAAAAGAACTCCTGAAGTTTAAATATTTTTGTCCTTAGAGCAATGTACCCATGTCTAAACCTTTAACTTTTAAACTGTGTGTAGCTGCCAGCTTACATATGTGCTGCAAGAACAGTATGTGCTTGGCTAGATAGTTAATTAAACTCGCAAAAGTGCAAGACTCTATGCCTACACTGAGGTTATATAAGGGATGAGAAAATGTGTTTGTGTGTGTAGGGGCTAAAAGTGGTTTTTATGATGACTATGATGTACTTCTTAGAATTCAGTAATAGAAACCAATAATAAAAGTATTCATGGAATCCTGGTTGAACAAGCTCTGATAATGTATAAATAAAGATGGCTCATGTTATTTAGTGCTAATTGTGTGTAATCATTATCTAGTCATTAAGTGGCTCTGAACTTGAGGCAGGATGCTGGCACTGAGTACATGTTTTTCCCAAATAACATACGATCTTAAGAAGTATATTGTTGAAGACAGGTTATCCAGAAAGAAAAACAAACCAGAGGAATGAATGAGCTATGTAATTATATAGCAACATAAATCAAATTAGCGTAGCAGATATTTTCTGATCATTTCACATAATCATTGATTATTTACCTTATTCTGAGCAGTTCATGAACCTTTCTCTAAAACTGAATACATACATGGACACAAAGCATTTCTCAACAGATGCAAGAAATTTTAAAGAAGACCTTGCAAGCTATCTGATTGCCATGCCCTAAAGATAAATACCACTACCTAAAGAAACTCTTGAAAGTTTAAAAACTCATGGAAACTGAATAAATCTCTACTGAATGAAAACTAAGACCTACGATGAAGTCCCTCCTAAGAAGTTAGGTCATAGCCCTCATTGTCCAACAAAACAAAAGGAAGGGAGAAAAAGAAAGGGTGGTAAAGAGAAAGAGATACAGCGAGAACACACATTAACTAAATGGCACACCTAAAAGCTCTAGAAGAAAAGGAAAAAATAATATCCAGGAGGTAAAGCTGGAAAGAAATAATCAAACGAAGGCTGAAATGAGTAAATATAAACAAAACAACAAGACAATGCAAAGAATCAAATGAATGTTAGAGTTGACCTCTTGGTAAGAACAATACACTTGATAAACTTTTAACAAATATATTAAATATACTAAAAGGTGAAGAGAAACAATCTAATTTAATAAAAGTAGATTTGAAAATGGCATAAGCAAAAATCACTGAGGAAAATCTGATGACAATAAGGGCACAGTGCAAAAGTATGTATCCAACTAAACTGGAAAACCTAATAGACAGATATAAACTTTTGATATATACAGATTACAAGAGTTTAATCTGCTGTAAGGTAAGAGATTTAAATAAACTTATGAATCATAGTGGAAAAGAAGTAGTAATTAAAGTTTTCAATCCAAACAAGCCCAGGGTCAGATAGACTCTGTGAAGCAATTTATCAGTTTCAAAGAACAGTAAATAAAATTTTCTCCAAATTATTCTGCAAAATAGAAACAAAAGGAACATTGTCTATTTATTTTTATGAGGTCACAATTACTCTGATATGGAAACCACATGAAGACCTAGCTGAAAAAGGGAATTCCAGGCTGATAGGTGCGGTGAGGCCTTTTACTCAGCACTCGGTAGGCAAAGGCAGCAGTATTTCTATACATTCAAGACCAACCTGGTCTTGAGAGCAAGTTCCAGGACAACCAGTGCCTTTACAAAGAGAAACCCTGTCACAAAAACAAACAAAACAAAACAAGGAGAGAGGGTGACAGAGAGAAAGTATTACAGAATTATTTTTCAATTTGCCTCATGACCATATAGTTAAAATTCTCAATAAAATACTTGCAAACCAAATACAGGACCACTTTCAAAAGATTATGTACAATGTTAAAGTAGGCTTCATTTCAGAGATGAAGGAATGGTTGAATATACATATATAAAAATTTTGATTCACCATATAAAGAAAGTAAAAGATAGTGACACAATTATCTTATCATTAGTAAAGGCTTTTTCCCAAACAGCACATTCCTTCCTCTGAAAGGTCCTGAAATAGACTAGGGATATTAGGAACTGAGGTCAACATAATAGGAGTGACTTAGCATTAACCCATAGACAAAGTCAACCTAAACAAAAAATCTTAAAGTATTTCTACTAAAATCAGGAACACGATAGGAATGTCCACTTTCTCCATGTTTTTTAAAAATAATATTTGAAGTATCAGTTAAAGTTATAAGGCAACTAAAAGAAATAAAGGGAAGGTAAATAGGAAGGGAAGAATTAAAAATAGTCCTTACTTGTTGATGATATGATTATTTAAACCCTAAAATCTACACAGGACCATCAACAGCTGAAACGCTCTTTCAGCAAAGTGACAGATTATAAAATTAACACAGAAAAATTAGCAGGTTTTCTATGTTCAATTGAGAATTGTTCTTAGAAGGAAACTAAAGAAAAAATCCTTTCACAATATTCTTAAACAATGAGAACAAGAGCAACAAAAATAAAAAAAAAACTAACCAAACTAAAAAATATACAAGCAAGCAAGCAAGCAAGCAAGCAAGCAAGCAAGCAAGCAAGCAAACAAACACATTTTAGAGTATTTCTAACAAAATAAGTGAAATATTTAAGATAAAAACTTCAAGACATTGAAGAAACAGACAAAGATATCAGATGATGGAAAGTTCTCCTGTGCTCATGTGTTGGGAGCAATGAGACCCCAGATCCCGAATTTTTTGTAATCCCCTGATCTGAATGCCTACAGCTGTTCGAGCACGAGACCTTCAGGAGTTCCTGATGGCAGGAGAGTGTTTTCTGGTAGGTTTGTCTGGGGCGTGGCTATCTCTATATAATCTGCCCCTGAACACATTAAAGGGGGCATTCTTGGGGAATTCAAGGATGACCCGTGTCTCTGTCTCTCTGTCTGTGTGTGTCTGTGTATTTTAACCTCCAGCTCCCTTGCCCGAAGCTCGCAAACAGAATAATAGCGCACAGAGTGCAGACACGGGGGCGCGGTAAGCGGTACTCATGGATCAGCAGGATTAATATAGTGAAATTGAGCACCATATCAAATCAATCTACAGATTCAATCCCATTTCCATAAAAATTCCAACACAAGTGTTTATGAAAACTGAGAGGAGAATTTTCAGCTTTATATAGAAACACAAAAGAGCCAGGATAACTAAGTCTCTTGAATGATAAAAGAATGACTACAGGTATCACTGATTTCAAATTATTCTACGAAGCTATAGCAATAACAATCAGTATGATATTGGCACAAAAAGAAAGAGGTTGAAGGAATCATGTTATGAGTTTATTGTCAAAAATACTTGATCCATGAAGGAACATCCATGTCAAGCTATATATCAGAACATACTAGTAGGTGTGAAGATGCAATATTTGTGACAAGCACCCTGCTTGGTGGAGTAGTGGGGCCCCAAAGATTCCAATAGAGTCTCCTGCCACAACTACAAGGATTCCATGACCTCGAAGTTTCTTACACCTAGACCTAGGATTATATATATATATATATATATATATATAAAATAATATGTGTGTGTGTGTGTGTGTACATAAAACTCTATTTTCTTTTAAACAATTAAACATGTTTGAGTGTGTGGGTGAATGAATATGTCAAAGTTACTTGTTTAGGAAGTTCAGAGGATGGCTCCTGGTCCCCTGGAGCAGGGAAGCCAGGTGGTTGTGAGTTTCCCAGGATTAGTGCTGGGCATTTGGCTCAGGTTTATGGCAAAGGAAGCAAATTCTCTTAATTGCTGATTCATTTACCCAGCCCTTTATCACCTTTGCAAAAATGGATAACATTATCCAAAATTCCAGCCAGGACTGGGAATATGCTCAAAAAGTCTCCACTCTAATGAAGAGATACGGACAGATAGAGGCTACTCAAGAGTAGATCCAGTTTTCAATCATGAATTTGGCTACCTTTAGGTTATTGCTGCTTTAGAGTATGTCGCTAAACTTAAGCACACTAGAAGGACATAGTACACTCGGTGCTTTAAGAATGTGTTAAATGGCTGGGGCAGACTGAGAAGCCACTAGCAGCGGCACCAGGATTTATCCCTACTGCATGTACTGGCTTTTGGGATCCTATTCTATTTGGATGTATACCTTGCTCAGGCTAAATATAGTAGGGAGGGCCTTGGACCTTCCACAAGGCAATGTGCCTTGCCCTCTCTGAGGATTGGTTGTGAGTGGGGTGAGAGGGTTTGTGGGGGGAATGAGCAGAGGGGAGAGAGTGGAAACTTGGATTGGTATTTTTTTATATTTTAAAAATCTAGTAAATTAAAATAAAGATAAAGAAAAGGGGTGGAAACTGGAAGAGGAATAAAAGTGCTGTATACTAGTTGTATACTAAAGGAAGAACGTGTACGAAGTTGTAGTAAGAGAGAATAGTGCAGGGTGAGAATTAAAGGCATTTGACGATTGAGTTGAAATATAGGTATGGTTTTGATGAGAAGTCATTGTATACGTATATAAAACTCAAACAATAAGAATTAGAATGTAAAATGATTTTAATTTTTGGCTTTATCTTTCATTTATGTCCTTTGTGCCAGATGAAAAGTCATAAATTACAATGTTGATTCATATTTGTGTTTTATATTTGAAGTATTAGAGAACAAATTTGTGCATATATCTCCCTACCAACTGTCTTGGTCAGGGATGGGTGATTCTCTCTAAACACAAGTCCAAGCATATCAACCTCTTTTTTATCTGCTTCCCTGAGTATCCTTCATACCATCGGAGCTTTTCTGTATTTTTTTTAAAATTGTGTTTCTACATAGCTGAGCCTGGAGAAGTGTGAAACAACAAAAAAAAGTAACATTATGGCAGTCTTTATTTAATGGTGATTGCTCAAAGGCTAGGTTACATTTATTCTCTATGATGATGTCTTTTGTATAAATGACATGTACACATAAAGGAAGACTGCAAATTGTATAACTACTAGCATTCTTTACTTTATTGAAGTGTGTAAGTGTAACCTCCAAATTTGATCCTAGCAGGGAAGAGGTATCAACGATAGTGCATAGGTTCTAATCATGCACAAAATACAATTCTATGAGTCCCTTAGGTGTCACTGTAAAATTTCCCACAGTTCCTCTTTTCACCAAAGTCGTGAAAATGAGGTTATATTACCTGCTGAGAAAGGCATAAAGTAGTCACTTTTCTTAAAGTTTCCTTTTGCATCCAGAAAATGACCAGGATCAAACGTCTCTGGATTGGGGAATTCGTTGCTGTCATACAACACTGATGATAGTGATGTTACTATGGCTGTTCCCTGCAAACAACTCACACAATGACACCAAGTTACAAAGATATCATGGCTCCATAAAGTAGGTACAAAAGACAGAACATGCAGAGAACAGGGAGGAGTCTGAGACCAGTCACGGGGATGTGGCTAATGTGCCTCTACTGAATTTGAAATCAGCACTTAGGTTTTGGTACTAATCCTTCTGAGTCTGTTCCTTATCCCTGCACACTTGGACATGGGTGTTTCAACACCTGCTGCTCTAGTTTATCAGTTGCTTTATATAAATCACATGGGTCATGATATCATGTGGAGAGCTGGACAGTATGTAAATAGTATAGGAACTCCTTCATGATGGAACACAAACAAAGTCTAGACACACAAACATCAATTGGTTTCTCTCATGGACAGAATTCAGATATTGATGCATTCCTACAGGTCAACGATGGAAGGGTCTCTTCTCAAATGTATTGCCTATGTATATAAACACACATATACAAGCAGGAGTGATGCTGTTTATGAGGAACCAGAATTAATCGAACATGAAAGGAAGCAATGTAATTTTTTTATTCATTCTTCTTTCATATTCTGCATCATCATCTCCTTCCAATCCCCCTATTCCCATAATCAACCCTGTCTTTCAGAAACACTGCCACTCTGTTTCCCTTCAGAAAATGCAGGCCTCCCAGAGATATCACCTGAGCAAGGGATAACAAGATGCAATACAGCTATGCAAAATATCCATGTCAAGGCAGGAAGATAAAACATAATAGGAGGAAAAGTGTACCAAGAGCAAGAAAAAGTGCCAAAGATACCTGCACTGCCAGCGTTTGGAGTTTCACTAGAAACCCAAGATAAACAACCGAAGCTACTTTCAGAGGACATAGTGCAGATCCATACAGGCTCCATGATGGCTGCTTTGGTCTCTGTGAGCACCTGTCAGACATCCGCTGTGTTCTCCTGGTACCCGTGACTCCTCTAATTCTTACCATCCTCCTTCTTCCTCTTCCACAAGAATTCCAAAACTTTTCCTAAGGTTTCACTATTAGTCTGAGTCTGTTCACATCAACTGCCAGTGGAAGTCTCTCTGACAACCACTGATCTATAGAGCAGATTACCTTTAAAGAGCATCTACCATTTTTTATTTTTTTTGCCAGCTTTTTTATTCTACCCTGGGTCTCTGGGTCATTTAATTGTTTACTGTGCACCCATCCAGGCAGCATTTGACTTGGGTCTCCTATCCTGGTATGGGCCTCAATTAGACAAGTCACTGGTTGGCCACTCCCACAAGTTCAGAGTTATCACTACCCTATAACATCTTGTAGATAGGACAAATTGTTGGTTAAATGTTTTGTGGCTGAGTTAATATTCCAGTCCCTCACTGGATGCTTTTCCTGATATCAGAAGATGGATGGTTTAGGCTCCTTAGCCCCTATTACTAGGAGTCCTAAAAACACACTTACAGATTTCAGGGATTTTCCCCTGAGCAAGGTTTCCACCATGATCCCCAAATGCCACCAAATTTTAGTCATTTTGTCCCATGAACTCTTCTTCCATCACCCAACAAACATGATCCCTCCCTTTCCCATTCCCAATAGCCTTCAGAACCCACCAAGTTTATTCTACTTTTCTTCCTAGGTTCATCCATGTAATTCGCCTTGAGCCCTCCTTGTTATTTTGCCTCTCTGTGTCTGTGGATTAACAGTTATCCATTTACTAATAGCTACTATCAATTTATAAGTGAGCAAATACCGTGTTAGTTTTTTCTGAGCGTGGGTTACCTTACTTGGGATGATTTTTTTCTAGTTACATCCATTTGCCTGCAAGTTTCATGATATAATATTTATAGCAACTGATAACATTCTACTAGTAAATAGACCACAATTTTTCTATGGGGTCTTAAATTAGGGGCAATCTATAGTTTTTCCTCTTCATGGATCTTATAAGCAAAACTGCTATGATCATAGTTGTGCAAGTGTGGTTTTGGTAGGTTGGATCATCTTTTTCAGAGTTTGCCCATCAAGTGGAAAATTTGGTTTCTGAGGTAGACTGATTAATAATATTCACAGCATCATGCATATTAATTTTTGTAGTGTATTTAACAGTTTGTACTCCCACTAGCAATGTAGGAGCATCCAGATTGCTACACATTCTTGTCAACATGTGTTGTTACTTGTGCTATTGATCTGACATTCTAACAGGTATAAGATGAAATCTCGAAATACTTTTGGTTTACATTTCCCTGATGGCCAAGGATCTTGAAAATTTAAGGTTTGCTCATTCACTTGTGATTTCTCTATTGAGAATCCTATGCTTACATATGTATCCTATAGTTAAGTAGATTTTTTTATTTCTTATTTATAACTTTTTGAATTCTTTATATATTTTGGATTTTGGCTATCTGTTAGATGTGGAATAGGTGAAAATCTTTTTTCATGCTGTCAGCTTGTGTTTTCTCCTACTGAGGGTGTTCTTTGCTTTAGAGAAGTTTTTCAGTTTCATGAGGTCCCATTTATTAATCGTTAATCTTAGTGCCTGAGCTATCAGTGTCCTGTTTAGAAAATTGTCTCTTATACCAGTATGTTCAAGGCTAATACGTATTTCCTCTTGTATCAGTTTTCGTGTGTCTGGTTTTATCTTAAAGTCTTTCATCCACTTGTTTTGGTAATAAGTCATTCCTGTCCCATTATTTTAGTCCATTTACTATTTAGTTATATATAGGGTCGTAAATTAAATGTTGTTATATGATGCTAGACTTCGGTACTAAAAACCACAATTTATATCTCAGTAAGATCCTTTTGCCACAACTTAATTACATAAAAACCCTTCCCAAATTATCCAAAGACATTGGTTTGACATGTGGATATTGCAGTTATATTGATCAGAAATGAAATGTGTGTTCCCTTAGATCAGTTGTAACTTTCACTCACTCAACTTTATCACATATTTTGTCAACTTCATCTGTGCTCTAAATGAATCATGAATTGAAAGCATAATTTACATTTTGTGTTTCCCTACTCCCTTCAAGTCTCCAATTGCTCACACATTCTATGTGTACTGATAAAATTTTTAAAACATTGTATTTCAGTGAGGTTAGAAATTAAAACCCAGTTTTGTTTCATGCTATCTGAAATTCATTAATGACTTCAATAATAACATAAGCAATAGTGAATACAAAAGGATTAAAAATAAAAGTATACATAAAATATTATGTGGAAAAATTAAGTATAATTTAAATTTTACATACATTTTCAGATAAAACATTTTTTTCAACTAGTATAAAAGATGAGTTTAGGTAAAGAAAGATCAATATAAGGATTAAACCCATTTTTACAACCTTATCTAAAAATTCAATATCCAGAATATTCATTATTCATTGAAACTCAAAGAAAAAATTTCCAAACTACATCAGTGAAAACAAATCATTATGGAGAAAAAACAAAGCACAGGTATAGGATAATATATTTTTTCTATTGCTTGAATAATGCAGGATATAACCTTCTTCAAAGTTTTCATTAATTTTTTCTTAGTGATAAAAATCACAAAATGTTTTTGGAAAGAAAATTGGAAAAAACATGTGGAAATGTAAAACCCCAATCTTCATCCAAGCAAAATGTGAAAGGCAAAGCAAAAGTAGAATCATCACTACTGTTCCTTGCCTGTTGTAGGACTTCCTTCCTGGTTATGAAGCAGCATAAGGAACCCAAAAAACAGTTTGACTCAGAGGACCAGAACCACACTGTGACCTGGGAGCATCACTAGCACAGAAGTTCAGTACAGAAGAAATAAACTTACCTTGGGGATGAGGTAGTTCCTGAATTTAACATCGCAGGTCACTTCATGGGGTAGGCTGTTGGGGGCGATATCAATGAATCTCTGAACCTCATGAATCACGGCATCTGTGTAGGGCATTTGCTTCCTGTCCTGCAAGCAGGGGCTGCGTTGTCTGCCAATCACACGGTCAATCTCTTCCTGGACTTTAGCTGGTTAGGAGCAATGACAAATGTTGAAATAGGAGAAAAGTAGCAGGGTATGTTTGAGTCTTTTTTTTTTTTGCAGAGTTTTCCTCCAGTTATCTCATTAATCATCAGTGGGCAGGTTCAACACCAAACACTACTTGGAAATATATTTGTGTTTTAACAACAACTGTTTTTATATTGAGTTATTGGTATGGAAACACATTCTAGTTAAAATTGCATATCTATTAATACAAACACATATCACACACATGTCAGCACACATGTACACATGCATCCTTTCGCTTTTCGATAATAGATCTTAGATTATCATACTCAGTAATATGCATACTCATTGTAGAAAGAATTGCAGATACATAAATATCATTTCCTATAACAAATATTAGAGTTAGGTTTCATTTTTGATACTTATTTTGATTACTTCATGTCTTTTCACTTTAGTTTGTACTTTTCCCTTTTGTCATTTACAATAAACTAAAGGTGTTGCCTGCACTACCAGACAGAAAAAGTTTTGTTATGTTTGAAAAGGTTATTGTTCAGCAGAACTTTTATAGACTCTGGTAAAACTTCCAAATACTGATTTAATTTCAACATCCTTGAAAATATATTTCAAAATGTCCAGTCTTGATTTCTTCACAGAATGTAAAATTTCAGAGGAAAAAAGCATAAAATACTAGGATTACTTATTAACATTTGTGAAGCAAGTTCTATTGTTTTTACCACATAAAATTCATCTTTTCTAAAAGCCTGAAATTGGCAAAGAAGTCAATATCCAGCCACAGCTCCATATATGCCTTAGGAGCCTAGAACAGACTGCCTGCCAGGAAGCACAAACAAAGGACAATCTTTGATGGAGATTTCTTCAGCTGTGGTTTCTTCATTTTTCTCAGTTGTGCTCCCCTTTGCAGCCAGTGGAACTGCAAGTTAAACACTGAAATTTTTGAATAACACCACACAGGGTACTGACAGTATCTTGCCAGCATCTTCCAGAAGGCTATGATTTACCACATACAATCTCACCTGTGACATGTGGGTACTTCAGCAGGAGCAGGAGAGCAAATCTCATTGTTGTCTTTAAAGTATCTGTTCCACCAACAAACAGATCATTCAACGTGGCTATCAGGTTTTCACGTGTATATATTGATTGCTGATTGTGATTCTCCTAAAGATGATTTGATACTGTTATTTAACAAATTCTCCCCTGCCACAGCTAGGCTACAATTGAATATACAATATTGTACAATTCTAGATTGTTGATATCACAGAATCTAGAAAGTACAGCAGTAGCTGAAATAAATGGCATTCCGGAGACTGTGGTATAGATATCTAAACTTCATTATTCCTACTTATATTTCCTGTTGGTCAAAATTGCACTTCTAAGATCATATACCTGTGTGTGTGTGTGTGTGTGTGTGTGTGATTGTGTGGTGTGTGTACAATGTTAAACTTTAAGACTGTAGAAAATATGAAAAGAAGCTGATTTTGTTTGTTGTCTATTTTCTCAAATTAAAACACATGTGTTTGAAGAATTTATGTTTCATTTTATATGGACATAAGAAGACTCATTAGTAAAAGGAAAGCCTGTATGCTACACATGGTAAGAACATTGGCAGGTACTTGACTCTAATGCTTCATGTCTACTGTATGACAACAACATGAAGGTTACAAGTCTTTATACCTGAGTTCAGTAGACATTTGATTTAAGGCACTCGTAACTAGTTTTTCCCTTAAATAAAGAAACATAATATGAATTAGAATAAGTGAGAGAATTGGGGACACTTTGTTACCTTTCCAAAGCTCTCTTAAGAACATCCTTTTTAAATATTCTCAAAGATTTTTATGGACTAAGTATAGCTGTATACTCATTTCTGAGTTCAAAGTGTTTAAAAGAGATGAAGGTTCCCAGTCAGATGACTTAGCTCCAGTTTATTAAGAAGTCAAATAACAACATGATCTATGAATTAAAAAGGGTAAAAGATATATGTTCAATGAGATATTATGGCCTGTACGGAATAAATCAAAAGGCTGAATAATGCTTTGACTAAGCCGTAAAGATGCTGTGCTACAGGATTGTCAACAATGTTACATCTTGAGATGCTGAGGCAAGTTCAGAAATAAATCATCATTATTTTATTATTATCAAATTGAAAACATTTTCATAATTACTAGATGATCTCCAGTGTATTAATATTGTATAGCTAACACTATTAAAATAATTCACATTCCCTTTACTTCAACTCCCAGACAAAGAAGCTCATCTATTTCCCTTTATAATACAGCTTCATGTGAATTTCTAACCATAAATTGACATTGCTTATGTCCAAATTAACTTAAAATTAACTATAAAGAATTATACTTAAAAACTAATAATTATGTTTATATATGCTCAAATGCATTTAGATATACAGCGGTGCAATTTTGGCTCATATCTATTTAGTAAAAACCACTTATAGAGTGAAAGGGTTGCTCAACAAAAGGAACACATGCATGCTAGCAGAATCCTAGCTTCCTACTCTAGTGAGGAAATAATTCTAAGAGAACAACACCCTACATGCACTTTGACAAACCAGTAAATTTCTTAACTGTGCTAAAAATATTTATCCTAATACCCACATAGTAGTGATGTGGGATATCCTTCTGTATATGAGTTTGTTTTATTGGGTAATGTATAAAGCTGCTTTGGCCCATGGCATGGCAGAATATAGCCAGAGTTGAAGAGCTATATATATATATATATATATATATATAGAGAGAGAGAGAGAGAGAGAGAGAGAGAGAGAAGGCAGAGTCAGGGGGAAACCATGTAGCTGCTGAAGGAAAGGATGCCACAACTTTATTGGTAGGTCATAGCCTCATGGTGATACACAGAGTAATATAAATAGGTTAATTTAAGGCATAAAAGTTAGTTAACAAGAATCCTCAGCAAGCCGGGCAGTGGTGACACAGGCCTTTAATTTCGGAACATGGGAGGAAGAAGCAGGCAGATCTCTGTGAGTTTTAGGCCAGCCTGGTCTACAAGAGTGAGTTCCAGGACAGGCTCCAAAAACTACAGAGAAACCCTGTATTGAAAAAACTGAAAAAAAAAAAAGAATCCTGAGTTGATAGACCAAACTCTGTTATAATTAATATAGTGTCAGTGTGATTATTAGGGTATGTGCAGCCATAAAACAAATATACATTTCCTGTTTACAAAGTGGCTCCCACTCTCTGGGGGCATGGATCCATATAAGTCCTAAGTACCATGATGAGCTATAGGAGTTCAGTCAAAAAGAGGGAGGAAGGTTTATATTGACAAATGGGGTCAGGATCATCATGAGGAAACCTACAGAAGCCCCTAATTGTGGAAACTCAAGAACTCTAGACAAACAATTGAGGAGCTTGCATGGGACAGAACTAGGCTCTCTTATGTGGGTGACAATTTTGTAGCCTTTTTTTTTTTGTGGGACCCTTGGCAGTGGAACCAGGATCTATCCCTAATGCATGAGCTGGCTTTCTGAAGCCGACTCCAAATGGTAGAATGTCTTTTTTAAACTTGATGCTGTGGGGGAGATGCTTAGTCTTGCCTCAACTGAATGTGGCAGGCCTTGTTGAATCCCCGTGGGAGGCTGTACCCTTTCTGAGGAGTGGATGGTGTGGGTTAGTGGGAGGTGGGTGGAACAGAAGGATGCAAGGGAGGGGAACTGTAGTTGGTATATGAAATTAATAGAAAAATAAATAGATAAAGAAAAATTTACCAAATCCAATGAATTCTATGAGTGCAATTTGAAGTAAAAAATTAAACTTAGGTATGACCTGTACAACAGAAATTAGTGAACTATAACTAAATCAAAGAAATAATCACATTTAAATTGTTGGAAATGATTTAATATTGCATAATTACATGCATGAAAGATTGACACACTTAGAACCATTTCCGGATCTAGCCTATAACAATGCTGACGAATATCTTGCATATCACCATAGAACCTTCATCTGGTGATGGATGGAGATAGAGACAGAGACCCACACTGGAGCACTGGACTGAGCTCCCAAGGTCCCAATGAGGAGCAGAAGGAGAGAGGACATGAGCAAAGAAGTCGGGACCACGAGGGGTGCACCCACCCACTGAGACAGTGGAGCTGATCTATTGGGAGCTCACCAAGGCCAGCTGGACTGTGACTGAAAAAGCATGGGATAAAACCGGACTCTCTGAACATGGCGAACAATGAGGGCTGATGAGAAGCCAAGGACAATGGCACTGGGTTTTGATCCTACGCAATGTGCTGGCTTTGTGGGAGCCTAGCCAGTTTGGATGTTAACCTTCCTAGATATGGACAGAGGGGGGAGGACCTAGGACTTACCACAGGGCAGGGAACCCTGACTTCTCTTTGGACTGGAGAGGGAGGGGGAAAGGAGTGGGGGGAGGGGGAGAAGGGTGGGAGGAGGGAGAGAAGGGTGGGAGGAGGGGGAGGGAAATGGGAGGCTGGGAGGAGGTGGAAACTTTTTTTTCTCCTTTTCTCAATAAAAATGTGTTTTTCTTAAAAAAAAAGAAAAGAAGTTGAAAATAATAAGTGGAAAATCAATTCATGCCCAAATCCCGAAATTTGGAATAGCTTTAAAATGGAGCTATTATTCCTCAAAGTAATCTAATGAGTCACTTCTATCTGTACTAAAATCAAATAAGGAAAACAAGTCCACAGATTCAAATGAAACTATGGAGAAAGATCTGAACCCTCAAAATGGAAGCCTACAGCAATGAATGCAGTGTGGTGTTGGCACACACATCAAGATGCAAAATACTTTGATATCCAGATATACACAGGATAATATGTAGGCAAGAAAAAAGGCAAAAATCATTTACACATGAAAGAAAACTTAAAAGTAAAACAAAGATTCTGGAAGCTGTGAATCATAAACTGTTAGTTGAAAATTTTGTGTGTTCTCCACAAAGGTAAATATGAAATGAATTTGAATCAGAAACTCTGTGCTGGAGATATGCACAAAGAAACAGAAAACCTGCCATCAAGAAACACATGCATACATGTTTCTGACTCAGAAGAGTCAGAGGTGGAAATAATGCAAAGACAAAGAATGACGAATGAGTGTGTTGTTCTCACGCTTGTAAATGAAGGTTGCAGTAACAGGTGACCATAGTACAGAAACAAGCTGAAATTGGAGGAGCATCCAACACATTATGCACGTGCAGAAAGAGAGAAAGTAAACACCCTCTACTGAGAAGTGTTTTAGATATCAGTATACTCTGCCAGAGAGATACAGGAAAGTCCATAAAGAGAAATATTACACTCACAGTTACTAATGATGACATGGAGTTTGGAGAGAAATTGTTAATGGCTTGGTGTGTTTGGTAGAGTGACACAACATTTTGAAACTAGAAGATCATCAGTGCTTCAAATTGGAGACTGGCAACATATGTTAATATTATCTCTGTTTTTTAAATTGCTCAGCCCCCTTAAATGATTGACAATTTAAATGCAGTTTCTGTGTGAATTTCTACTGGCCTCTTTACAAATATTGACAACATATCTTAAATTCATGTGGAAATTTAAAGCATTCAGAATGGTAAAGCAGTCTGTCAGAAACATGTAGCAAATTTCAGAGACTCACAATTCTGGATTTTAAATGCTGATAAAATAATTCAATAACAAAGACTTCGGACACTGAACCACTAATAAAATATACAAACCAATATAGTAGTAGCACAACTGAATCCCATCACACCAGAATATTTATCAATAGTTTCTTTTTTAAACAAGTATGCAAAATAAATTGGGGAGAAACTCTTTCTGAAATCACACATTGCTAACAGTTAATCCTGACAGCAAACCCAATCTCTAACCGCACTGGTATTAATTTATTAACTCATGAGAAATTATACTCAAAGCTTTACTCTTTCATCCACCTACTCTTTCCCATGGGACACATCATTCATCCTTTAGAAGTCATATGTGGCGTCGATCAGTAAAAATGTGTACTGATCTCTTTTAATCTATACCATATGCAAGTGATCAAGAAACAGTCATTGATGATATTGGTGCTCAAAGTAGACAGAAAAGTTTATGATTTATGACTATATTGAAATTTGTTTTCTTTTGTTTGCCTTTTGTGTTGTCTTTCTACTATGCTACACTTTTTTGAGTTTTTTTTTGTTTTAATTAAAAGAACGGGGTCAATATGCTCTTATTAACAATTTTAACCATTTTCTCAGGCTTACACACACATAAAAAATACCAAATTGTTTTTCAAATGATACTGCCATGGTTTTAAACATCACTTCAATGAAGTATAAAATACTTTACCAATTTAATAATTGAATAAAGGAATATTAACACTTTACCTGCCTTCCTTTAATTAGGAAATAATCAATAAAGTCCCGAGGGTTGGTAACATCCAAGGATTCCTCATGTTCTTTTATTTTTGCTGAAAGGTAACTCTGAATAGAAGTCAAGTTTTTATAATATGTATTATGGGTTCCTGGACAATAATCAATCAGAACAGGGAACATATTGCAAAGCTGCAAGGAAATGCAAGAATTTACAAAAAATAGACACTGTATTGACCTAAGTAAGATATATTAGTAATATGTCACATGAAAGAATTGAATTGCTAGATAGAGGAATGATTCATATTCATCATAATAATGTATCAAAATGCATTATTTACATTCTTTATTCTAATAGATAGATTTGAGGAAGAATAATAGTTAATGATCTTAGTAAAATTTTCATATTCACCTATCTTTTGGTATAAATTTTGATAATGTAAACTCATTGAAAACTCAAATAAATTCTTTCCTACAGTTTGAAATACATGTGATTTAAATACTCACACACTTTCAATGTGACAATAGATGTTAAAATTTTTGGGGTGACATTTAGAGAAAATTCTAGTGCCCCAGGTTCACTATCTATCAATCATCTTCTGAAATGCAATGATTCTTTAGTGTTGGGTTTGGCTCAAAGAAATGGGTGTGTAGTAAAATCAATTGCACCACATAGGCCTTAGGGATTTCTCTTTGATCAAACAATCATTTTGTATGCATAGAGCAAGAAATTTTAGTTCAGACTATAACAGTTCAGTGAGGATATTTATGGTCCACATAGCATGAAAACATACATCTTTCCATTTTTACTGACAATCTATAAACTAGAATCCCAACTGACCCATTGAATGACAGGAGTACTCAGTGTTTACTGTCAGCTTTCTTTGCCATTAGTATTCTTCCTCCTTTGAGAGAAAATTCTTCTATACTGAAATAAAGCTCCTCAATAATATGCTCAGAATGTGCTTGATGAAAAGTAGATACAGTATTTGATTAGTAAAATGTCCCGTGAATAGGTGTAGGAGGTCCTTCTGCTATGTGTAGCTTTCATTGTTTGAATAAAGAAACCGCCTTGGCCTTTTGATGGGGCAAAACTTATGTGGGTGGAGAAGACAGAACTGAATTCTGGGAGAATAATATCAAAGGGAGAGAGCCGCCATGGAGCTGCCAGAATCAGACATACTGAATCTTTCCCAGTAAGCCACGACCTCATGGTGACATACAGATCATTAGAAATGGGTTAAATCATGATGTGAGAGTTAGCCAATAAGAGGCCAGAATTAATGGGCTAGGCAATGTTTAAATGAATACAGTCTCTGTGTGATTATCCCGGGCATAATAAGGAGTTCTGCTCTCCCTGAAACAGTGAATGACTAATCAATTCTATTAAAAACAGATGAAGTATTTTAATAATTCTGTAATAATCAACAGGAAGATTCATGGATAAGAAACAAGCAGGCTTGAGTCAGTTGGCAACTGCCTCTAAGTTTTTGCTCTTTGTACACTTATGGGTTGAGTCCTCCCTTCCAAGAATTATTTCCATAATACATTAGCCCTGTCAGCTGGTCACCTCCCTCCTTCATGATCCAAATTGATTTTGAGCTGTAAGGAATAAACATAAGTATGTACTCATAAGGAAAGAATATTGGCTTTACCTGTAACCAGAGAGAGCTCAGAATCTTAGAGTTCGCATTCAGTTTTTCCACCAAATTAACAAAACCTTGATCATTATATTCCAAACGATTTTGGAAAATAATGGCGCAAATGACATTGCAGGGAGCACAGGTCAAGATGAAGGAGGGATCATATGGTGAGCCTGAAGAGTTAGAAACAAATGCCAAATGTTACTAAAATACATGAAGAAGAAATGTCGCTTTTGTTAACTACTGAAAGTAATTTAAGCATTTTAAATGGTATTATAATTTTGAATATACTTAACTTATATATTTACCTTGTGAATAATACAGAGTCATATTGACCTTATATCTCAGTTAATCTTTAAACTCACTAGTTAAATAAGAATAGATCACGTCTATTTTACTGGCTGGTTTAACCTCAAACATGTGCTATTATCTGAAAAAATATTTTTATTTACTATTTAATTCTGAAATTGGTTTTTCTTTTAAAAAGACAATTGGGCATCGTGTAGTACATAGTACTCAGTAACGATTATTTTGACAGGATCTTAACCCAAACCTGAAGTACAGGCTATTATATATAAATATAAAAGGCATTAAATTGTAAGTTATTCTATGGAGTAACGGGAAAGCAAACCATATACAACATACAGTATCTCTAAACATATTGAAATTCTATTATGAGATTAAAATGTAAAAACTCTACTCACTTCTGCTAGAGAGTAAATGCTCCTTTTTCTGGATTCCCTTAAGTAGTAGTATCAGAGTTTATGTTTAACCACACGTCAAAGCTTTACTCTCAGGACAAAGCAACCACAGAACACATGTAAAATGCCTGTTGGTTTATAATTTCCCTGGATCATCCAATGTGCAATGAACACAGTTACAAGCAATGAACACAGTTACAAGCCTACTTTGGGGTGGCCGTATGCCAACTGAAAAGTCATAACTCCCTGACTAAAATTTTTTTATTAAAATAAGCAGATCATTTTTACTTCTCGTGAGGATGTCACACTGTCATTTGATCATCTGAATTGCAGGAATTACCCGTTGCCCATTTGAAAGGATACTGATGACACTTTTAGAGCATTCTGTATCCTAATAGGTAAGGTCACTAGAAAGTGTTTGTTTGTATTCTACAAGGTTTGTAACAGAAAAACCTACCAATTGAAGGATCTTACAATAAATGGCACTACATCCTAAAAATTAACCAATTATATTAACAGACTATGCACAGTCCAAAGATGGACCAATGACCAATATTAATTATTTATTTTGGTAGCTATATAAATGAGGTATGATGAGTCCAATAATAGTGTTCTAAAACATTTATCAATTGAGCAAACTTCCATTACTCAGTGATATGCAAGGACTCTCTAGCTATCTTATTGGGCTTAATCACAGACCATTCACAATAATAGCATTTTCATGTGAATTGTAGCATGATATTAAACCATTTCAGCTCTTGTATGTACATGGTGCACTGCTGGCTGAATATAGAAAACGTTTTCCAGCAGTAAATTTTTAAGCTAAGTTGCATCCATCCATTTATATGTCATTAACATCAATGTCTTCATCTCAATTTTGGCAGATAACACCATTTGTTCTTTGGTATACTAACAATTTTTGAACATACCACTTAAATAAGTTCAACAATATCTTTTCTTTTATCATGAGAAAATAATTTTTCCACATGCTTCAAAATTTTATTATTGATACTATTTGAACACAAGTCACTTTGGCAAATCCATTTGAGATATATTTTTAGAGTCTATTTCCATCCATCTGGGGAAGATTTGTATCACTTAAAGGTCTGCATCACACATCTCCTTTATGATATATCAAATCCTTTTCTTCTTCACTTTTCTTTTACTACTTCAAATGCGGTCACCATTCTCACTAGGGATTTTGATAATGAATGTCCAGAATTTATGATATATGTGAAAACTTTGGTACCCACAGACATTATAAGAATCACCTATTGTTTGTTCCTTTGGCATGACATGCAGATCTGTTTCAAGATTCTCATACTCAGGTCAGAAAAAATAAGTTTTGAATCTATCAATAAGTCCTGCAGCTTATTTGTCCCATAAGATCCATTGAAAATATAGTAGTGATTCTTGACATCAAAATGAGTCTGTGCTCCAAGGTCACAAACAAAATATTTAGGTGGAACTACTGGAGGCCTATGAAATGCCATCCATGTTGATTCTAACTCTTTTGATTCTAGTCTTATCCCTCATCCTTGGCAATCAAATGAGGCAAGTTATTGTAATAAAAGAGTTTGTCACAGTGGGATTGGCATTGATGGGTACTTTGGCATACCAGTTGTTTTAACATTCAGGTGAATGTTTCTTTCATTGTAATTTTTTGTTGTTGTTTTGTTTTTCTGGAGGATAAGTCCTGCAGTAAGGACTGACATAATTTACTGTAAGTATTCGTTCTTGCTTACATGAAAACATTTTTACCACTAAATTTTAATCTTTTTGCTTCTGTGAAATGTTTTCTGAGAATAGGTACCAGTGACTACTCAACATCTCCTTTCTCAAATAAAGATATAAGCCCTTGTCGCTCATCATTGATAGGGAAAAGAGTCCCTGGAATCTGTCTGGATTGGCAGTTTGTCCGTGCTTGTGTGTGCAGGGGTGAGAAGCCTATGGGCCAATCTCAACAATGCTCCCATCTGAGTCAGTAGTGCCCTATCCTGGAAAACTGGGGAGGACAATTCTATGAATCATGGGTGAATCTGAGTTCCAGGTAAGCCTTGTCTACAGATCTACTTCCAGGCCATTCAGCTCTACACAGAGAAATCCTATTTCAATAAACAAACAAACAAAAACCCAAAGCAAAACAAAAATAATAATCTATTGTGCCAGTAATGTGGAATATATTGAATCATGTAGAAACATCAAAGAATTAGGAGGAAAAAAATTGAAAAACAGGGAAAATCAGCGATCTATGGAGAAAAGTGTAACACTGGAGCACCGGACTGAGCTCCCAAGGTCCCAATGAGGAGCAGAAGGAGGGAGAACATGAGCAAGGAAGTCAGGACCACGAGGGGTGCACCCACCCACTGAGACAAGTGGGGCCGATCTATTGGGAGCTCACCAAGGCCAGCTGGACTGTGACTCAAAAAGCATGGGATAAAACCGGACTCTCTGAACATGGCGAACAATGAGGGCTGATGAGAAGCCAAAGACAATGGCATGGGGTTTTGATCCTACTTCATGTTCTGGCTTTGTGGGAGCCTAGCCAGTTTGGAAGTTCACTTTCCTAGACCTGGACAGAGGTTGGAGGTCCTTGGACTTTCCACAGGGCAGGGAACTCTGCTCTTTGGACTGGAGAAGGAGGGGGAGAGGAGTTGGGGGAGGGGGAGAGGGGCACGAAGAGGGGGAGGGAAATGGGAGGTTCGGTTGAGGCAGAACCTTTTTTTTCTCAATAAAAAATTAAAAAATTCCTTTAATTATGACATGATCTGTTTACATAACTAAATTATACAAGAGCCTATATTTGCAAAATCATTTCCAGGTAAAGCAGAAACATGAGAAAACTATTGAAGACTCTTCTTTTCACATATTCGTGATTAAAACAGTGAATTTTGCTGTTTACGAAATAATTATTTCATGTTAATACCTGTATGAACGTATGATAAAGCAAATCTGAATGGTAAGTGGAAATAATGGAGGAAAATGGAGGAGAAAAAAAATCAGTGTGACTTAAAACAAAGTTAATGATTTTTGTTTAGAAACTTGTTTCCATGGTCTCATCCCAGAATACAGTGGAGTTTCAACACTGCTATTTTCTGGAAAGAAAATTATATTAATCATGGCCAAACTTTGCATTCAATACATTTGAGCAAAACTTACAGTTGTGGATATTTTCATTGCTACTTTAGAGTAAATATCAAGATAGTATATCACAGAAATGATTAAAATGTATATAGTACATAGATCATGTAATTGATTTCACAAGTATAGAAAATGAGTAATCAGATTCTATATTGATTAGTTTTAGCCAAGTTGACACAAACCACAAGTTGGCACAAAAGAAGAAAACTCGGAAGAGTAAATGCTCCAACAACCTAAACTGAGTTCATAATCTTTTCATGCTCTTCCTTCATTTCTGATGATGAGGGAGGACTCAACATGCTATGGGTAATATGACTCACTTGGGTAAATTATTTTTAGGACAACACAGAAAAGAATAAAAAGATAGTAGAAAATAATTATTTCCTTTTTTATTCCTTTCAGTGGTGAATTTGCTGTGACCAAGAAACCAAAATTGTTTGTATTGAAGTTGATCCTAATTTATGTATACTCAAATAAGGGCAAATGATTTAACGAAGTTGGACTAGTGAGCATAAGAAATTCCTTGAACTTACTGATATTTTACCTTACAATTAACATAATACTGATGGAGGAAGGTCATTGGCTAATAAAGAAACTGCCTTGGCCCATTTGATAGGCCAGCCTTGAGGTGGGTGGAGTAAACAGAACAGAATGATTGGAGGAAGAGGAAGTGAGCTGAGATGCCATTTACTCTCCGCTCTGGGGCAGACACGATGAAGCTCTGACCCAGGATGGACGTAGGCTAGAATCTTCCTGGTAAGCACACCTTGGGGTGCTACACACATTAATAGAAATGGGTAATCAAGATGTAAGAATTAGCCAGTAAGTAGCTAGAGCTAATGGGCCAGGCAGTGTTTAAAAGAATACAATTTGTGTGTTATTATTTTGGGGCATAAGCTAGCCAGGCAGCTGGGAGCCAGGCTGTGGGAAGAGGCCCGCAGCTGCCTCAACATAATACAGTACTCTAATCAATATGCTTAAGCAAAGCATATGGAAGGTAAGATTTTGAGATTGTTATTGTATGTGTGCATGCCATTCAAATTTAAAAATTTAATAGCCAGTCTTTTATTATATTTGGAACAAAAATCTAAAACAAATTCATTTAGGACTGCACAGACATAAGAAGATTCTTCCTTTACAAGCAACAGGCGAGTAGCATCCACAGTGTTGGCAAAGAAACAACCATCACTTTTCTAACGCAAACACTTAAAGGGGAAAATGACATGAAGACTGAAGACACACAGGGAAATGCTAGAGAGCCAACAATGCCAAGTTTTTAAGTAAAACTACTAAGTTTAGTTATTTACAAGTGTACATTTATTTTGAATATGAGTGTTCAAACATGTTTTATTAAGGTCATAAATCAAACCACTAAATGTTATGCAAGAAGAAATAACAATATCATTTTGATACCGTGCAAATAGCTGAGATTCCCTAATCAAAAAAATTCTACTACCCTCATATGAGAAATGAAATTATTACATCATGACACAGTTGCCAAAAACTACAAACAAAATACAAGAAGGACCCTTGGACACTTAAGAGAAGCAGTCTAGACCATTGCTGTTCAAGAAAGAAAGGAAAAGTGAAGAAAAGAAAGCTAATACAATCTTTTCTAAGATTCTTATGTTTTCTTAGTAACTATTGTTATTGGAAATTGTATTGTGGTGAGATGATAAGCAAAGGAAAACAATATTTTTTTAATGTATTATTAATGTTTATTAATAATAAACATTATTTTATTATTTGTTCCCTTTACAGAATTCTGCAGTGAATATAACAAGTTTCATTCTATCAGCACAAACCTTCCAATGTGGAAAGAGAGGTAATCAACCCATGTACAGAACAACTCATCAAGTATCTACTTGCTGCTCCAACATGAGGCCCTGAGTTCAAATCCCCAGCACACATGTAAAAGCCACGTATGGTAGTAAACATTTATAATCCCAGTGCCGGGGGAGTGAAGATAGAAAAATATTGGGGGCCTGGAGTTCAGCCAGTCTTTTCAAAAGAAAAAACTTCAGGTTCATGAGAGACCTGGCCTCAAAAAGTAAATGAAATACAGGAAAATACCCGAAGTTGGCTTCCAGCTTGTACAAACTCAGACATTGGAGAGTGCACCCAATTACACATGGGCTCACCCACCAAAACATATACTCAATCATTAAATCTATGATATTGATTCCTATAAAATGGCAGCAAAGTTCTAGATAATGAAAAGCAAGGCATGGTCTTGAAAACACGAGAGTCTCCTAAGTAAGAGAAAAGCTAAGACAAAGGCCTGACACGAGATTGGCAGGTTCAAATAACACTTTGTTATTTTTAACTTACTCCCCCCTCTCTCAATTTAGCAGGAAAAACAATGTCATCGAGGATGGCACCGTTGCTAGGCACCTGAGGTCAGAGACAATATGGCAGCTGTGTCACACACGGATGTAGTGATATTTTGTTTGTGTTTTAACAAATAAAGCTTCCCTGAAGATCAGAGCTCAGAGTTAAGCCAATAGAGGCCAGGTGGTGGTGACTCATACCTTTAATCCCAGGATCTGGGAGTTCCACACCTTTAATCCTAGCACTGGGGAGGTAGAGACAGGAAGGATATGACTGCGCAGAAAGAGGAATATAAGGCAGGAGGAGACGAGACGAGAGTTCAGTGCAGTATGGAGATGCAGTCTAAAGCAGTCAATCAGACGATGCTGTCTGTAGCGTCAGTAAGAGGGTACAGTTTGAGGACGCCCTTTTGGTCTGAGCATCAGTAGAGGTGAAAGGTCGTGCTAGTCCTGCTGCACTGCTTCGTTGATCTCTCAGCTTTTACTCCCTCACATCTGACTCCAGATTTTTTTTATTAAGAACAGCTAGAATTTGTGCTTCACAGGGCAGTATGAAATGCTTGCAAACTCAGAATGTCTGCTCTAGAGAAATTACTGGATCTCTGCAGAATGAGGTTCTTTTTTTTTTGTATATTTCTTTTCTTTTTTTTATAGAAATAAAAAAAAAATTTCCGCCTCCTCCCAACCTCCCATTTCCCTCCCCTTCCTCCCACACCACTCCCCCTCCCCCCTCTCCTTTTCCCCTCCCTCTCCAGTCCGAAGAGCAGTCAGGGTTCCCTTCACTGTAGAATGTCCAAGGTCCTCCCCCCTCCATCTAGGTCTAGGAAGGTGAGCATCTAAACATGTTCTAGGCAAAGCCAGAACATGAAGTAGGATCAAACCCCAGTGCCATTGTCTTTGGCTTCCCATCAGTCCTCATTGTTCAGAGAGTCCGGTTTTATCCCCTGCTTTTTCAGTCACAGTCCAGCTGGCCTTGGTGAGCTCCCAATAGATCAGTCCCTCTGTCTCAGTGGGTGGGTGCACCCCTCACAGTCCTGACTTCCTTGCTCATGTTCTCCCTCCTTCTGCTCCTCATTGGGACCTTGGGAGTGTAGTAGTAGGAGCAGCGGCTGTGCCCCGGCACCAGGCCGCCCACATGGCTAGCTTTACCCGAAATAATTACACGGAAACTGTATTCTTTTAAACACCGCTTGGCCCATTATATCTAGCCTTTTCTCGGCTAACTCTCACACCTGGACTAGCCCATTTCTTATAATCTGTGTAGCCCATGAGCTGGCTTACCAGGAATGATCTTAACCTGCGTCTGTCTGGAGTGGGAGAATCATGGCGACTCACTGACTCATCTTCTTTCTCCCAGCATTCTGTTCTGTTTTCTCCACCCACCTATGTTTTAACATATGAGGGCCAAGCAGTTTCTTTATTGATTAACCAATGAAATCAACAGATTGATATATGACACTCCCCCATCATGGGAGCTTATTCTAGTGCTCCAAGTGGGTCTCTGTCTGTATTTCCATCCATCACCCGATGAAGGTTCTATGGTGTTATGCAAGATATTCATCAGTGTGGTTATAGGATAGGGCCATTTCAGGTTCCTTATTCTCAGCTGCCCAAGACACTAACTGGAGACATCCCCCTGGGCACCTGGGAGCACCTCTAGGTTCAGGTCTCTTGCCTACCCTAAGCTGGATCCCTTAATTAAGATATATGCTTCCCTGCTCCCATAACTATCCTTCCTTTATCCCAACCATCCCAATTCCCCAAGTTTCCCCCATCCTCCCCTTCTCACATTTCTCTCCCCATCTCCCCTTACCCCTATCCCACCCCTCCCCCAAGATCCCAATTTTTGCTCGGCAATCTTGTCTACTTCTCATATCCAGGAGGATAACTATATGTTTTTCTTTGGGTTCACTTTCTTATTTAGCTTCTTTAGGATCACAAATTATAGACTCAATGTCGTTTATTTATGGCTAGAAACCAATTATGAGTGAGTACATCCCATGTTCATCTTTTTGGGTCTGGGACACCTCACTCAGGATAGTGTTTTCTATTTCCATCCATTTGCATGCAAAATTCGAAAAGTCATTGTTTTTTACCGCTGAGTAGTACTCTAATGTGTACATATTCCACACTTTCTTCATCCATTCTTCCATTGAAGGGCATCTAGGTTGTTTCCAGGTTCTGGTTATTACAAATAATGCTGCTATGAACATAGTTGAACAAATGCTCTTGTCATATGATAGGGCATCTCTTGGGTATATTCCCAAGAGTGGTATTGCTGGGCCCAGGGGTAGGTTGATCCCGAATTTCCTGAGAAACCGAAACACTAATTTCCAAAGTGGTTGGACAAGTTTGCATTCCCACCAGGAATGGATAAGGGTACCCCTTCCAACACAACCTCTCCAGCAAAGACTATCATTGGTGTTTTTGATTTTAGCAATTCTGACAGGTGTAAGATGATATCTCAAAGTTGTTTTGATTTGCATTTCCCTGATCGCTAAGGAGGTTGAGCATGACCTTAAGTGTCTTTTGAGCATTTGAACTTCTTCTGTTGAGAATTCTCTGTTCAGCTCAGTGCCCCATTTTTTAATTGGGTTAATTAGCACTTTAAAGTCTAGTTTCCTGAGTTCTCTATATATTTTGGAGATCAGGTCTTTGTCTGTTGTGGGGTTGGTGAAGATCTTCTCCCAGTCAGTGGGTTGCCTTGTTGTCTTAGTGACAGTGTCCTTTGCTTTACAGAAGCTTCTCAGTTTTAGTAGGTCCCATTTATTCAATGTTGCCCTTAATGTCTGGGCTGCTGGTGTTATACATAGGAAGCGGTCTCCTGTGCCCATCTGTTGTAGTGTACTTCCCACTTTCTCTTCTATCAGGTTCAGTGTGTTCAGATTGTTGTTGAGGTCTTTGATCCATTTGGACTTGAGTTTTGTGCATGGTGATAGATATGGGTCTATTTTCATTCTTCTACAGGTTGACATCCAGATGTGCCAGCACCATTTGTTGAAGATGCTTTCTTTCTTCCATTGTATACTTTTAGCTCCTTTATCGAAAATGAGGTGTTCATAGGTTTGTGGGTTAAAATCCGGGTCTTCTATACGATTCCATTGGTCGACTTCTCTGTTTTTATGCCAATACCACGCTGTTTTCATTACTGTAGCTCTGTAATAGAGTGTGATGTCAGGGATGGTAATGCCTCCAGAAGTTCCTTTATTGTATAAGATTGTTTTGGCTATCCTGGGTTTTTTGTTTTTCCATATAAAGTTGATTATTATCCTCTCAAGATTTGTGAAGAATTTTGATGGGACCTTGATGGGGATTGCATTGAATCTATAAATTGCCTTTGGTAGAATTGCCATTTTTACTATGTTAATCCTCCCAATCCAAGAGCAAGGGAGATCCTTCCATTTTCCGATATCCTCTTCAAATTCTTTCTTCAATGCCTTAAAGTTCTTGTCAAATAGGTCTTTCACTTCCTTGGTTAGAGTTACCCCCAAGATATGCTGTTTGTGGCTATGGTGAAAAGTGATGCTTCTTTGATTTTCCTTTCTGCTTCCATATCCTTTGTGTAAAGGAGAGCAACAGATTTTTTGGACTTGGTCTTGTATCCTGCCACATTACTAAAGGTGTTTATCAGCTGTAAGAGTTCTTTGGTGGAGTTTTTGGGGTTGCTTATGTACACTCTCATATCATCTGCAAATAACGATAGTTTAACTTCTTCCTTTCCAATTCGAATCCCCTTGATCCCCTTATGCTGTCTTACTGCTATTTCTTGAACTTCAAGCACTATATTGAAGAGGTATGGAGAGAGTGGACAGCCTTGTCATGATCCTGATTTTAGTGGAATGGCTTTGAGTTTCTCTCCGTTTAATTTGATGTTTGCTGTCAGCCAGCTTGTTTTGTGATAAGAGTTTGTTGGATTTGCTGTTTTTTTTTGATCAGTGCGTTTATTTTCTCTATGGTATCTTCAGAATCTGAGACTTTTCTATCTCTTGTATTTGGTTGGTTATGTTTGTTTCTGTAGTCTCTATTCATTTACCTAGATTTTCCATGTCCAGACGGCCCTCTGTTTGTGTTTTCTTCCTTCTCTCCATTTCGGTTTTCAAGTCTTGAACTGTTTCCATTATCTGCTTGATTGTTTTTCCTTGTTTTCCTAGGGTATCTTTCACTGATTTATTCAATTCTTCAAACTTTCTGTTATACTTCTCATCCATTTCTATAAGGGTGTTCTTTACATGCTGTTTAAGGGCCTCTATCACTTTCATAAAGTCAATTTTTTCTACTTCTTCTTTTTTTAAATTCATTTATTTGTTAAGGATTTCTGCCTCCTCCCTTCCAGCGCCTCCAATTTCCCTCCCCCTCCCCCGATCAAGTCCTCCTCCCTCATCAGCTCGAAGAGCAATCAGGGTTCCCTGACCTGTGGAAAGTCCAAGGACTGCCCACCTCCATCCAGGTCTATTAAGGTGAGCATCCAAACTGCCTAGGCTCCTCCAAAGCCAGTACGTGCAGTAGGATCAAAAACCCATTGCCATTGTTCTTGACATAAAGAAAGATATTTTGTCGACTTCTTTTTGATTAAGGTGTTCATGTCCTCCTGTTGTGAGGTCGCTGGGTTTTGGTGTTTTCGTGTTGTTTTTCAGATTGTTGGGTGAATTCTTGCATTGGCACCTGCCCATCTCTTCCTCCGAATGGTCCCCTATGGATCTTCTTTTACAGGATCAGGTCTCCTTGCCCACTGATGTACCTTCCCAATGATGTCACTCCCCAGTGATGGCTCTCCTGTTCCGGGCTGCTGCCAAGGGTCAGAAACTCACTCACCCCAATGATGGCCCTCCTGGTGCCCAGATCAGATCTCCGTGCTGCTTGGGTATCTCGTAAACAAAGGGCCTACCTTGCCTGCTGCAGGCAGGCTATTGAGACAAAGGAACTACCACCCTCCCGGTTGCCCTCCCGATTCGGAGCTGGGAGATGTTATGTGGCCAAAGAGGGGAGGAAGGAAGATGGGGGAGGGAGGGTTCTGGATGCAAGCTGGGTGGGATAGGAAGAGAGAGGAGGTATCGGGCAGTATAGCCCCTGCAGGATGACCAGGAAGGGTAGGAGGGATGTGGAAAGTCTGAGTTCCCTGTTCCGGGCTGCTGCCCGAAAACAGTGTTTTTGATCAGAGGAATATATGGCTCCATACTGCTGTAGAAAATTAACATGAGTCCCATATTTATGACATCTCTTTAGAAAACAATGCTTTGAATAGGATGGGAAATATTGACTGATGCAGATATACATAGAACAAGATATAAATGTCAGATTATAAACCTTCACTTACCATTGGTTTTCTTCAGTTCCTCCACAAGGAACTGTGCTTCTTCTTGAATTTGGTTTTCAATACTCCTTTTCCCCACGCCCAGTTTTCTCAAGGTTAAGAGTGAGAAGTGTCTTGTTTCTTTCCATGCATTTCCATTGCTAAAACCAATGCCTAAAGAAATTGGAATAGAAGACTAGGGAGTATGTCTGAGAGACAGATAAAGGAACAGACTGATCTCAGTATGAATTCCAAAACTTATTCCTGAAGAGGAACATGACTTCTGCTTTCCACCCTCCACCTCACTATGTATACTACCCAGTATACACAGAAGCACATGCATACTTACCAAGGTCTTTAGAAATCATCTGAAAAATTGGGGCACTTCCTCTTCCACTAAACTCCTCCCCATGACCTATGAGAGCTTCTTTTATTGCCTCATAGCCATGTAACACCACTGTAGGTTTCATGCCAAAATACAGAGTGAACACAGGGCCATAGATTTTAGAGAACTGAAATGATAATAGAAAACACCAATATTCTAAAATTGTCACTGTAGTTGATCTCTTCATACTGGTAATAGAACTGTGTTATAAATATTTATGCAGAAAAACTAAGTTTGAAGTTTGTATATACCTTTCAATATGATTGTTACATATAGATGACCTTCTGGGTTCCAGCAATATCCCAAGACACTTATAGTCTAAAGAGAAGGAATCACCTTACTATGATACTCAACAAGTTCCTTTGTCATGGTTCACAAAGTACCTGAAGTAAAAATTCCACACTCATCTCCTGGGTTCTAATGCAAAGGAGTAGAGCCTTCAAATCCACACTATTCTTTTCCATTGTTTGGATAATGCAGATCACACTCACGCTAACTACATCAATAGTCACATGATTTCTGTGGACCCAGTTGTGAAATACTTTCTGTTGAAAATTACAAAACCTGTGAAGAAGGGTAAACATCTAAACTCTTGGGTCAGCACAAGAGTTCAAATTCAGTCCTCATCTATTGTTACAAAAGTACAGAGTAAGCGTCACAGAAGCTGCACCACAATATACAGAACTGTAGAAAAAATATTCTCATCATCAAATATTTTTGGTCCTAGGCATAGGCTTTGTATGGAATCAAAGGAGATCGGGAAACCACAGTATAAGCTAAGCCACACTGTTTACGCTTTCCTTTTCCTGTGTGATCTCCTAACCATTGCTTTACTTTTAATCAGGATCCAATTAATTCTACAGAGTAAGGCATGAATGAATAATCCAAGAACAATGTATCTCTACATTTATGACTCATTTAAATAATATTCATTGTAATGCTAATTCCAATTGGCCTTAATATTAAACACCTAGAGTCAGATATTAGGGGGTGAAAGCTGAGAGATCAGAGAAGCAGTTCAGCCAGCCACTAGGGGGACTTTTACCTCTGCAGAATTCTCAGATTCAAAGGTGTGATCCTGTCTTTTGAACCTCAAACTGCATCTCCAGACTGAATCCTCAGACTGAATGCTCAGACTGTATCCTCAGAAGGCCTGCTCAGAGAAATCTAAGCTCTTGTCTCCTCCCGCCTTGAGTTCTCTCTCTGCCCAACCATATCACTTCCTTTCTCTACCTCCCTGGTACTTGATTTAAAGGTGTGAGCCACTACCACATGGCTTTGTTTCTTTTTTGGACGGCACCAGTATACTGTAGCGCAGGGTGGCTTTGCACTCACAGAGGTCTGTCTGCCTTTGTCTTCCATCCTGGAATTAAAGTTATGTGCCGCAACTGCACATATATTTTATTAGTTGTAATTTGATTAGCACATACCTGAAATTAGTTCTGCACTTTGATCTTTTTTTTTGAAAATTAGAATTTCTTTTTTTTTGAGAAAAGAAAAAAAAAAACAAGTTTCCATTTCCTCCCAGCCTCCCATTTCCCTCCCCCTCCTCCCACCGTTCTCTCCCTCCTCCCACCTTTCTCCCCTCCCCCACTCCTCTCCCCCTCCCTCTCCAGTCCAAAGAGCAGTCAGGGTTCCCTGCCCTGTGGTAAGTCCTAGGTCCTTCCCATAGGAAGGTGAACATCTAAACTGGCTAGGCTCCCACAAAGCCAGCACATTGCGTAGGATCAATACACCGTGCCATTGTCCTTGGCTTCTCATCAGCTCTCAATGTTCGCCATGTTCAGAGAGTCCAGTTTTATCCCATGCTTTTTCTTGTTAGATCACAAAATATCTCTATCATCCTCAGTCTTCGCCATTAATCAAAATAATAGAAAATGTTTATGAAAGCAGTATTTGAAAACTTGTTTATTACTAATTCCAACTGCAGTACTACAGGCAGGTCTCAGAAAAGACAAAAACAACTTTACTGTTTTTCACTCTACATCCATTTAAAAAATATTTTCTCTAGTACTAGAGTTTCTTTGAAAGCAGCATCACTTATATCTCTCTTTTGAAGTGCCAGACAAGCATAAAGTATACTTACATTGGTAAAGGCTTGGTGAACATTTTTTACATCTATCTGGTGGATGTTGCCAATAATTGGCAGAGGAGTAGGTCCAGGAGGTAGCTTCCCTCTCTTACAACTCCGTTTCCAGTATGAGAACAGAAGCAGACATGTCAGAATGAGCACTGAGCCCATGACCAGATCCATGGTTAGCCTTCCCACTGGCACAAGTGTGATCAGGTAGTACAGAGGTTTTATAATGTCACCATAGAATTGACCCCTTGTACTTTGGAGCATCATTGAGTAACCAACTAGGCACTGTTTAAGCTCTCTTCCAACTAGACTTTGTCCCCGTGAAAACAAAAAATAAAAATGAACAGTTATTTAACCTTGTCCTTTATAGGGTGCCTCTTAGTAATTTTGACCTAATTTTATATAGTTATGACCAAATATTGGTGATAAATATGAACAATGATTTTGATATTGTGAAGGTCTGTCTTTATTTGAAAATAGTTAATTTTTAGAAAGTATTTTATTCTATAATAATAGTATAATTTTGCCATTTAACAGTTTCTGCTGTATGCTTGTTTTTATGATTATTTAAAATAGTTAATGGATATGTAATTAGCACATGCTCATTTCACAAACTAATAGGATTCAAAATGATATTTTCATTCAAGTGTATCATGTACTTTGACAGACAGTTTCTTCCTCTTCATTGTCTAGTTCTTCATCACTCTTTCTGTAATTAGTTTCTGCTTGCAAATCCCCCTATATTATTAGCAAAGCTACTCTAGAATAACATAAAATATAGACTTTATGATAAATTAGGCTGGAGAGGTTGTGGGGTAAAGGGAACACTCCTGCATTGCTGATGTGAGCACAAGCTGGTACATCCCCTTTGGATGTCAGTGTGGCAATTTCTTAGAAAATTAGGAAACAACCTTCCTCAAGACCCAGTAATACCACTTTTGGGTATATATCCAAAAGATGTTCAATCATGCCACAAGGATATATGTTAAACTATGTTAATAGCAGCCTTGTTTGTCACAGCCAGAATTTGAAAACAACCTAAACACCCTTCGACTGAAGAATGGATAAGGAAAATATGATACATTTACACAATGTTGTACTACACAGCAGAAAAAAATAATGTCATCTTGTAATTTTGCGGGCAAATGAATGGAGCTAGTAAACATTATTTTGAGTTAGGTAATCCAGACCAATAAAGACAATTATCACATGTACTTACTCATAAGTAGTTTCTAAACATAAAGCAAAGAAAACCAGCCAACAAGTCACAATCCCAGATAACCTAGACAACAATCAGGACACTAAGAGAGACATACATATCTAATTTTCATGGGAAGTAGAAAAAGGACAAGATCTCCTGAGTAAATTGGGAAATGGGGAAATGGGGGAGGATTGAATGGGAGGGGAGAGGCAGGGAGGGAGTAGAGAAAAGTGTAGAGCTCAATAAAAATGAATAAAATTAAAATAGAGAAAAAGGAGATTTATAAGAAAGATAGATGAGTCTCAGTCCATGCCATCCAACAGAGGCTGCTTGTGGAAGGATAGTCCAAGAATGCAGTGCTTACTATATCAGAAGGCTATTTGAATCCCCTGTCTTCAAAAATGCTGAATCATGAAGAAGTAGGTCCTAATGACATTAAAGGAATTGACTCTCTGTCAATGTTAGGCACAGAGCATAAGTTTTCGTCTTTCATGTCAGAATAGAGTCTGGCAGAAGAATTTGTGGCTCAGATAAAAGTGTGTTACTTCTTACTTCATGATATGGATCAGAAATAGATCTTCCTTCTTCAAATTAAACAAAATTTTCACTTTGTGGGAACTTCCACTTTTGAATTTAAGTAAATTCTATATTTAGTCAAATTGACGAACAAGATTAGCCACCACAAATCCACCTCCTATCAAATTTAAACATAATTATAAATCTTTATATCATGAATAATTTACAAATTAAAACAACATCCAAGTCATAATAGTGCCTAAATATAATATGACATCACATAATATCACATATGCATTATCTTGAAGTGAGTCATAATTATACATAACATAATATAACTGTTCCATGTACAACTGAAAATATAAATTTAGATAAGGTGGCAATGCCCCTTGACTGACATTTATGTAATATCTCAAACTGAAATTTGACAACCGTGGATATTCTCTTATTTTATTCAAATAGCATTTTTTCCACTTATTTCACATACCAAACACAGTTTTCCCTTCCCTCCTCTTCTCCTATTCTTCCCCAGTTTTCCATCTACTTGATTCCCTCCCACTCAACCCCTTTCTCCCTTTAGAAAGGGGCAGAACCCACAGGCTGGAATAAAACATGGTCCATCAGGATGAGGCAGGACCTAGCTCCTCCACTTGCATCAAGTTTGGGCTAGGTAATCCTCCATGGGGACCATGCTTCCAAAAGTCAGCTAAACATCAGGGACATGACTTATCTCACTGCTAGGAGCCTTATATAGAAACCAGTCTACACAACTGTTACGCAGATGCAGAGGGCCTAGGTTCATGCCGTGGAGGTTCCCTATCAGTTGATCCAGAGTCCACTAGCTCCCATTAGCTCAGATCTCTCTATGAGTTCCCCCACCATGACATCCCTGGACTATTACAATCCATCCTCTCTTTCTTCAGGAAGATCCCCAAAGCTCAACTCAGTGCTTAGGTGTGTCTTGTAACTGTTTTCTTCAGTTTCTGGATAGAGTGTCTCTGGTGACAATTACTGTAGTCACTAATCTGATTACAGTAGATTGTGAGTTCAGGTACGCCCTCTCCTATTCCTAGGAGTGTTATTTTGGTTTATCCTTGTGTATTTCTGGAGGTTTATCCTGTACCAGATTCTCCCTAACCCCAAAATGCTCCCCCATCAGGATAGTTCCTTAGTTATCTCTTGTTATATAATATAATGAATAAATTGAAAGAAAACACAAAGATCTGAATCATCATATTCTTAGAAAAACACTCATATCAACTATAATTCTCACTTCTATAACTGTTCATGTGGCCGTATCTGATTGTTATAACCAAATTCATCTCCTATGCATTTTGGTTTTGCTCCAAACTCAAAAAGCACCACAGGTATCCTTGGTTCTTTGCCTGGCTAAGAGACTCACACCTTCATTCCTCACAGGTGTACATCATCTTGCCAGGTTTAGGCTGTTGTAGTTTTCTATTAATCTTAATCACAGGATTTGCTATAAGCAAGGGATGCTTGAAGAGATTTCCTTCACTCGAGACATATCTTCCAATCTCCATTGTGGTGCAGCACTTTAATTTCCCCATTGTAATCTATATCAATCACCCCTCCTAAGAATGTTATTTATTTCTAAGCCTTTTAGTTCAAGGGCACCAAAAACCTAAAAGCGGCCAGTGCAAACAGTTCAATGAAATGTTTATTATGTCTTCTGACAGTATTGTTCTCACAACTATATGTAAAACTTCTAGTCCAGAAGAAGTTAATGCAAACAGAAAGGAAACAATTTTTATTAGGCCAGATGCTCCAGGATGTAAGGAAACGATTAGAAAGCACACACCATGATATGGGGCTTGCAATCACTCTTCTCTAGCTGCCACATGAGTTCACTAGTGAGAAGCAATACTGTACAGAATAATATAGAAGTGGATAAGCTATTCTCTAAGTCCAAAGATGGTGATTTTAGTGGAGGTATGTGCAGGAGAGGAACCTCCATAACATAACCAGAATATGTATCCACTTGTATATAGTTATCACGTTGTCTTTTCCACGAAGGAAGAGGTACATCATTATACATCTGCTACAAAGTCACTGGCTGGTCAGCCCAGGTATGGGGCCATATCTGGGACTCTGGTATTTGTCTGCTGTGTGAACATTTGGCACTCAGCAATAGGTGTTGACAGGTCAACCTTGGTGAGTGGACGTTGGTTTCATCTAAGCCATTCACAAATCCCATCTCAACAGCCATGGTTACTTTTTTATGGGCCCATTTGTCAGGGTAAGGAAATGTTAAGGGAAAAGGCTGACAACCCACAGAGTGTGTCCTTTTATCTACTGTGTTATTAAGTGCTTCCTCGGCCAAAGTTCCAAGCTGATGAGCTTTTACATGGGGAAAAATTATTTTCATATACCTCACCAATTTGAAGATAACTACCCACAGAAATCTCTTTCAACAATTTTATAATCGTGCTCTGCTCAAGACCCTGACCATCCAACAAATCAGGAATCAGTGAACCATCCCACATTCGGCCATTTTTTTTTTTCAAAAAGAATGTATAAGCATGTGTAAAGTCCAATATTCTTGAAATTCTGAAGAATTTTCCTTGCTAATATCTTTCATGGTTGTACCAGAAAGGGGTTGGAATACAGCACCTGCCCACATCTGGGTTGTAACTGCATAACGTGCAGGACGTGTAGTTAATCTAGCCATAGTCTTCTCTTCCTCAGTCACCTAAACATAGGAAATCCCCCATGAGGCTTTGTGTTCAAAGCCTGCAGCAGATGTCATTGCAATTGGAGTAGAGACAATAGGCATTTGGACAACTTCATGTAACTTGCTTGTTGTATGACTGCATCATACATATACAACTTCCTTCTGATACATATGGTTGCTGTGAATATCCTACTTTTTGACATGATGATTCAAATAATACCTAGCACATGTTGGCAGCTCAGGTTGCAGAGTAACATGGTATCCCCTTGTCAAAATTTCATCTTAAAAAAAGCCCAATAGCGACCAAGAGCTGCCTTTCAAAGAATGGATAGCTGTCTACAGACAAGTGTAGAGACTTGTTCCCAAAATCCAAAGTCTTCTTCTGTGATTCTCTTATAGGGGCTTGCCAAAGGCTCCAAAGTGTATTCCTACCTTCTACTGAGACCTCTAGTACCATCTATTCTTCTAGATCATATGGTCCAAGTGGTGGAGTCGCCTGTATAGGAACTTTTACCTGTTGAAGAGCATTCTCCTCTACCAGACCACATATGAAGATAGAAGCTTTTGAAGACACCCGGTATAGGAGTCAGAGTTACATACCAAAATAAAGAATGTGCTGTCTCCAGAATCCAAAAAACTAAATAAATACTGTATTACTTTTGTGTTGGTGGGAAGGGTTAGGCAAGTGCAATATATTATCCTTCACCTTGGAAGGAATATCTCTACATGATCCACACCACAGGATTCTTTTTTTTTTTAGTTGTTGCAAAAATAAAATTTCCACCTCCTCCCCCTTTCCCATTTCCTTCCCCCTCCTCACACACATCGTCCCCTCCCCCTCCCTTATCCCTCTCCCCTCCCCCCACTCCATTCCCCCTCCCTCTCTAGAATGAAGAACAGTCCAGTATCCCTGCCCTGCAGGAGGTCCACGGTCCTCCCACTTATATCCAGGACCAGGAAGGTGAGCATCCCAACAGGCTAGGCTCCCACAAAGCCGGTTCATGTATTAAGATCGAAACCTAGTGTCATTGTCCTTGGCTTCTCATCAGCCTTCATTGTCTGCCACGTTCAGAAAGTCCGGTTTCATCCCATGCTTATTCAGTCCCAGTCCCGCTGGCCTTGGTGAGCTCCCAATAGATCAGTTCCACTGTCACAGCACACCACAAGATTCTTAAGAATTTCACTAAGGTAGAGGGCTTTTGATTTTATGTTTGGATTTATTTCCCATCCTCTGATGCATATATGTGTTTACAATGAGTTCAGAATGGTTGCTTCTTCATACTTATATAATCCAATTATCTTAATGTCTTTATTATAGTACATTGAGGTATTATTTTGTGAAAAAGTTAGAAGATCAACATGGCTTAAAACTAGAATTCAACAGCAACACTCATTCCAGAAAGCCCACAAATGCATGGAAATTAAACAATGATCACCTGAATCATCAATGGGTCAAGGAAAAAATAAAGGGAGAAATTAAAGACTTCCTAAAATTCTATGAAAATAACCACACAACATACCCAAATTTATGGGACACAATGAAAGCAGTGATAAGAGGAGAATTTTAGAAGAAAAAGAATCATTCTAACCCAAGAGAACTAATCGGCAGGAAATAATCAAATTGAGACCCAGATAGTAATCCACATACATCAAACACCCGATTTTTGACAAAGAAGCAAAAAATATCAATGGAAAAAAAAGCATATTTAACAAATAGTGCTAGCATAACTGGATATCAACATATAAATGAATAAAAATAGATCCATATATCTCACTATATATAAAACTCAAGTCCAAATGAATCAAAGACCTCAACATAAAGCCAGCCATACTGACCCTCACAGAAGAGAGAGTGGGAAGTACACTTGAACACATTGGCACAGGTGACCACTTCCTAAATATAACTGCAGTAGCAGAGAAACTGAGAGAAATAGTTAATAAATGGGACCTTCTGAAACTGAAAATTTTCTGTAAAGTCAAGGAGCTGGTCAGCAAAACAAAATAACAGACTACAGAATGGGAAAAGACCTTCACCAACCCCACATCAGACAGAGGTCTGATCTCCAAAGTATACCAAAAAACTCAAGAAATCGTTTATCAAAAGAACAAACCAATAAAAAAAATGGAGATCCGATCTAAGCAGAGACTCTCAACAGAGGAATCTAAAATGGCTAAAAGATGCTTAAGTAAATGCTCAACATCCTTATTTATCAGAGAAATGTAAATCCAAACAACTCTGAGATTCCATCTTTTACCTGTAAGAATGACCAAGATCAAAAACACTGATGACAACTTATGCTAGAGGGGTTGTGGAGTAACAGGAGCACTCCTGCATTGTTGGTGGGAGTGCAAGCTAGTACAGCCCCTTTGGAAAATCAATGGTGAATTCTCAGAAATTTAGAAAACAATCTTCTTTAAGAACCAGCAATGCTACTTTTGGGTATATATCCAAAAGTATGCTCAATAGTGCCTAAGGAAATGTACTCAACTGTGTTCATAACAGTATTGTTTGTCATAGCCAGAACATGGAAATAACCTAAATGCCCATTGACCAAATAATGGATAATGAAAATGTGGTACATTTAATTGATGGAGTACTTACATAGCAGAAAAAAATATTGAAGTTTGCAAGCAAATGGATGGAACTAGAAAACATCATATTGAATGAGGTAATCCAGACTCAGAAAGACAATTATCATGTGTACTCAATCATAAGTGATTTTTAAACATAAATCAAAGAAAACCATCCTACAAAACAAAATCCCAGAGAACCTAGAGAGCAATGAGGACCCTAAGAGAGACATACATGGATATAATCCACATGCGAAGTAGAAAATGACAAGATCTCCTGAGTAAATTGGGAACATAGGGACCATGGGAGATGGTTGAAGGGGAGAAGAGAGGCAGGGAGGAAAACAGATAAAAAGGTAGAGCTCAATAAAATTAATAAAAAAAAAACTAAAAAAGGAAAGAATGGCACTGTAGTTTCCAAAGATTCAAAATATTTAGACTGGTAAAAGTGTTGTGTTACGATAATTTTATCCACAAAATCTAAGTTTGAAGCCTGCATTTACCTTCTGTTATGATGATTATCACATATAGATGACCTACGCTGTGCCAGGCAACATCCCATGCAGTTGACACAGTAAAGCCAAGGAATCACTGCACTAAGATAGTCAACAGATATCCTTGTCTTACTTCACAATGAAATGAAATAAAAATTCCACACTCATTTTCAGAGTTCTATTTCAGATTAGCAGAATCTCCAAGTCCATACTATGCTTATTGATTATTGGAGGCTTGAGCATCACTATCATACTAACTCCATACTGAAATAGACATCAATAGTCACATGACTGCTGTAGATTCAGCTGTAAAATACTTCTGGATGAAAGCCTATGGTGAAGAGTAGAAATCTAAACTCATAGGCTTTAAAGTGTTTGCATCCAGTTTTCATCTATTGTTACAAGGGAAAATAGGGTGGGAATCCCAGAAGCTGTAGCACAAAAAACAGCATTTATAGAAAACATATTCTAATTATATAGCATTCTTGACCCAAGATAGAGGCTTTGTTAGGAATCGAGGGAGATTGGGAATCCACAGGATAAGCAAAGACATACTGTTTATGACTTCATTTTCCTGTGTGAGCCCATACCCAATGGTTTCCCTTCAAATTAGGATCCAGTTAATTCTACAGAGTAAAGCATGAATGACAGCCTAAACAATACATGTCTAAAATTATGACTCATTGAATCAAACATTCCTCACCCTTTACTATCAGCTAAATTAAAGAAAATGATTAGAAAAATCAGGATTTGAAAAGCAGACAACTCTTTGAATTTTGTGAGTATATTATGAAATGCAACCACCTAAATGTTTTTCAGCTTGAAACCTTGCTCTTTATTAGTTCCCAGAGCTGGACTAGAGGCAAATATGAGAAAAGTCTTAGAGATTTACTTTTTTTTTGAATTTATACATATTTAAAATACTATTTTCTCTATTACTAGAATTTCTTTGAAAGCATCATGACTTATATTCCTTTTTTAAAGTACTGGATGAACATAAAGCATACTTACAATGATTGTAGATTGGTTGATAGTTATCACAACTATCTATAATATATTGCAATAATTGGCAGAAAGGTAGGCCAGGAGGGAACTTCCATCTATCAAAACTCTGTTTCCAGAATGAGAGGAGAAACACACTTGTCAAAATGAGTGTGAAGACCACACCTGGATCCTAGGAGACCCTTTTGACTAACACAGGAGTAACTAGATGGCATAGAATTTTTATAATGAAACCACAGAATTGACCTCCTGTACTTTGGAGGTTCATTGAGTAATCAACTAGGTACTGTTTAATATCTCTTCCAAGTAGTCTTTGTCCCAGTGATAACAAAAAATAAATAGTTGTTTAACCTTGCCCTTCTTGATAGGGCACCCCTTAGTGGTTTTTGCCTAATTTTACTGAGTTGTGACAAGACTTTGGTGAGAATTATGAACAAAGAAACTGATGTCTTGATGTCTTTTTTCTTTCTTTTTTTTTATTGAGAAAAGGAAAAAAAAAGTTTCCGCCTCCTCCCAGCCTCCCATTTCCCTCCCCCTCCTCTCACCCTTCTCCCCCTCCCACAACTCCTCTCCCCCTCCTTCTCCAGTCCAAAGAGCAGTCAGAGTTCCCTGCCCTGTGGAAAGTCCAAGGTCCTCCAACCTCCGTCCAGGTCTAGGAAAGTGAACATCCAAACTGGCTAGGCTCCCACAAAGCCAGAACATGAAGTAGGATCAAAACCCCGTGCCATTGTCCTTGGCTTCTCATCAGCCCTCATTGTTCGCCATGTTCAGAGAGTCCAATTTTATCCCATGCTTTTTCAGTCCCAGTCCAGCTGGCCTTGGTGAGCTCCCAATAGATCAGCTCCACTGTCTCAGTGGGTGGGTGCACCCCTCGTGGTCCTGACTTCCTTGCTCATGTTCTCCCTCCTTCTGCTCCTCATTGGGACCTTGGGAGCTCAGTCCGGTGCTCCAGTGTTACACTTTTCTCCATAGATCGCTGATGTTCCCTGTTTTTCAATTTTTTTCCTCCTAATTCTTTGATGTTTCTACATGATTCAATATATTCCACATTACTGGCACAATAGATTATTATTTTTGTTTTGCTTTGGGTTTTTGTTTGTTTGTTTGTTTATTGAAATAGGATTTCTCTGTGTAGAGCTGAATGGCCTGGAAGTAGATCTGTAGACAAGGCTTGCCTGGAACTCAGATTCACCCATGATTCATAGAATTGTCCTCCCCAGTTTTCCAGGATAGGGCACTACTGACTCAGATGGGAGCATTGTTGAGATTGGCCCATAGGCTTCTCACCCCTGCATACACAAGCATGGACCAACTGCCAATCCAGACAGATTCCAGGGATTCTTTTCCCTATCAATGATAAGCGACAAGGGCTTATATCTTTATTTGAGAAAGGAGATGTTGAGTAATCACTGGTACCTATTCTCAGAAAACATTTCAGAGAAGCAAAAAGATTAAAATTTAGTGGTAAAAATGTTTTCATGTAAGCAAGAACGAACACTTACAGTAAATTATGTCAGTCCTTACTGCGGGACTTATCCTCCAGAAAAAACAAAACAACAACAAAAAATTACAATGAAAGAAACATTCACCTGTAGGTTAAAACAACTGATATGCCAAAGTACCCATCAATGCCAATCCCACTGTGACAAACTCTTTTATTACAATAACTTGCCTCATTTGATTGCCAAGGATGAGGGATAAGACTAGAATCAAAAGAGTTAGAATCAACATGGATGGCATTTCATAGGCCTCCAGTAGTTCCACCTAAATATTTTGTTTGTGACCTTGGAGCACAGACTCATTTTGATGTCAAGAATCACTACTATATTTTCAATGGATCTTATGGGACAAATAAGCTGCAGAACTTATTGATAGATTCAAAATTTATTTTTTTCTGACCTGAGTGTGAGAATCTTGAAACAGATCTGCATGTTATGCCAAAGGAACAAAGAATAGGTGATTCTTATAATGTCTGTGGGTACCAAAGTTTTTCACATATATCATAAATTCTGGACATTCATTATCAAAATCCATAGTGAGAATGCTGACAACATTTTAAGTCCTTGGGTTCATCTTATTATTTAGCTTCTTTACGTTCACCAATTGTAGACTCCGTTACCCTTATTTATGGCTAGAAACCAATTATGAGTGAGTACATCCCATGTTCATCTTTTTGGGTCTGGGTTACCTTACTCAGGATAGTGTTTTCTATTTCCATCCATTTGCATGCAAAATTCGAGAAGTCATTGTTTTTTTACCGCAGCGTAGTACCCTAATGTGTATATATTCCACACTGTCTTCATGCATTCTTCCATTGAAGGGTATCTAGGTTGTTTCCAGGTTCTGGCTATTACAGATAATATTGCTATGATCATAGTTGAACAAATGCTCTTGTCATATGATAGGGCATCTCTCGGGTATATTCCCAAGAGTGGTATTGCTGGATCCAGGGGTAGATTGATCCCGAATTTCCTGAGAAATCACCACACTGCTTTCCAAAGTGGTTGGACAAGTTTGCATTCCCACCAGCAATGGATGAGTGTGCCCCTTACTCCACAACCTCTCCAGCAAAGGCTATCCTTGGTGTTTTTGACTTTAGCCATTCTAACAGGTGTAAGATGATATCTCAAAGTTATTTTGATTTGCATTTTCTGATTGCTAAGGAGGTTGAGCATGATCTTAAGTGTCTTTTGGCCATTTGAACTTCTGTTGAGAATTCTCTGTTCAGCTCAGTGCCCCATTTTTTAATTGGGTTAATTAGCATTTTAAAGTCTAGTTTCTTAAGTTATTTATATATTTTGGAGGTCAGACCTTTGTCTGTTGTGGGGTTGGTGAAGATCTTCTCCCAGTCAGTAGGTTGCCTTTTTGTCTCAGTGACAGTGTCCTTTGCTTTACAGAAGCTTCTCAGTTTTAGTAGGTCCCATTTATTCAATGTTGCCCTTAATGTCTGTGCTGCTGGGGTTATACATAGGAAGCGATCTCCTGTGCCCATCTGTTGTAGGGTACTTCCCACTTTCTCTTCTATCAGGTTCAGTGTGTTCAGATTGATATTGAGGTCTTTAATCTATTTGGACTTGAGTTTTGTGCATGGTGATAGATATGGGTCGATTTTCGTTTTTTACAGGTTGACATCCAGTTGTGCCAGCACCATTTGTTGAAGATGCTTTCTTTCTTCCATTATATAATTTTAGCTCCTTTATCGAAAATGAGATGATCATAGGTTTGTGGGTTAAAATCCGGGTCTTCTATACGATTCCATTGGTCGACTTCTCTGTTTTTATGCCAGTACCACACTGTTTTCATCACTGTTGCTCTGTAATAGAGTTTGAAGTCAGGGATGGTAATGCCTCCAGACAATCCTTTATTGTATAGGATTGTTTTGGCTATACTGTTTTTTTTGTTTTTCCATATAAAGTTGATTATTATCCTCTCAAGATCTGTGAAGAATTTTGATGGGACCTTGATGGGGATTGCATTGAATCTATAAATTGCCTTTGGTAGAATTGCCATTTTTACTATGTTGATGCTCTCAATCCAGGAGCAAGGGAGGTCCTTCTATTTTCTGGTATCATCCTCAATTTCTTTCTTCAATGCCTTAAAGTTCTTGTCAAATAGATCTTTCACTTCCTTGGTTAGAGTTACCCCAAGATATATTATGCTGTTTGTGGCTATCGTGAATTCCCTCTCTGCTTCCATATCATTTGTGTATAAGAGGGCGAATGATTTTTTGGAGTTGATCTTGTATACTGCCACATTACTAAAGGTGTTTATCAGCTATAAAAGTTCTTTGGTGGAGTATTGGGGGTCACTTAGGTACACTATCATATCATCTGCAAATAACGAAAGTTTAATTTCTTCCTTTCCAATTCGAATCCGCTTGATCCCCTTTTGTTTTCTTATTGCTATTGCTAGAACTTCAAGCACTATATTGAAGAGGTATGGCGAGAGTGGACAGCCTTGTCGTGTTCCTGAGTTTAGTGGGATGGCTTTGAGTTTCTCTCCGTTTAATTTGATGTTAGCTGTCGGCTTGCTGTATATAGCTTTTATTATATTTAGGTATGACCCTTGTATCCCTAATCTCTCCAATACTTTTATCATAAAGGGATGTTGAATTTTGTCAAATGCTTTTTCAGCATCTAATGAAATGATCATATGGTTTTTTTTTCTTTCAGTTTATTTATATGCTGGATTACATTAATAGATTTTCATATGTTGAACCAGCCCTGCATCTCTGGGATGAAGCCTACTTGATTATAATGGATAATTTTTCTAATGTGTTCTTGGATTCGGTTTGCCAGTATTTTGTTGAGGATTTTTGCGTTCGATGTTCATGAGTGAGATTGGCATATAATTCTCTTTCTGGTTGAGTCTCTTTTGCGGTTTTGGTATCAGAGTAACTGTAGCTTCATAAAAGGAATTTGCCAATGCCTCTTCTGTTTCTATATTGTGAAATACATTAAGGAGTATAGGTATTAGGTCTTCTTGGAAGTTCTGGTAGAATTCCGCATTGAAACCATCTGGTCCTGGGCTTTTTTTGGTAGGGAGGTTTTTGATAAGCACTTCTAATTCTTCGCCACTAACAGGTCTATTTAGATTGTTCACCTGGTCCTGGTTTAACTTTGGTATATGGTATTTATCTAAAAAGTGTCCATTTCCTTTTCATTTTCCAGTTTTGTGGCATACAGGCTTTTGTAGCAAGATCTAATTATTCTCTGAATTTTCTCTGTGTCTGTGGTTATGTCCCCCTTTTCATTTCTGATCTTATTAATTTGCAAATTCTCTCTCTGCCGTTTGATTAGTTTGGATAGGGGCTTGTCAATCTTGTTGATTTTCCCCAGGAACCAGCTTTTTGTTTCATTGATTCTTTGGATTGTTTTCTGTGTTTCTATTTTGTTGATTTCAGTCCTCAGTTTGATTATTTCCAGTCTTCTACTCCTCCTAGGTGAGTCTGCTTCTTTTTTTCTAGAGCTTTTAGTTGGGCTGTTAAGTCTCCAATGTGTGCTTTCTCTGTTTTCTTTAAGTGGGCACTTAGTGCTATGAACTTTCCTCTTAGGACTGATTTCATAGTGTCCCATAAGTTCGAGTATGTTGTTTCTTTATTTTTGTTGAATTCAAGGAAGACTTTAATTTCTTTCTTTATTTCTTCCTTAATCCAGGTATGCTTCAGTAGTTGACTGTTCTGTTTCCATGAATTTGTAGGCATTCTAGGGGTAGCATTGTTGTTGAATTCTAACTTTAATCCATGGTGATCTGATAAGACACAAGTGGTTACTAATTTTTTTTGTAACTGTGGATGTTTGCTTTGTTACCGACTATGTGGTCGATTTTTGAGAAGGTTCCATGAGCTGCAGAGAAGAAGGTATATTCTTTCCTATTTGGGTGGAATGTTCTATAGATGTCTGTTAAGTCCATTTGCTTCATTACCTCTTTTAATTCTCTTATTTCTCTGTTAGGTTTCTGTCTGATTGACCTGTCCATTGGTGAGAGAGGAGTGTTGAAGTCTCATACTATTAGTGTGCGGTTTGATGGCTGCCTTGAGTTTTAGCAATGTTTCTTTTATGTATGTGGGTGCTTTTATATTAGGGGCATAGATATTCAGGATTGAGACTTCATCCTGATGAACTGTTCCTGTTATGAGTATAAAATGCCCTTCTCCATCTGTTCTGATTGATTTAAGTTTGAAGTCAACTTTGTTAGGAATTAGTATGGCCACACCTGCTTGTTTCTTAGGTCCATTTGCTTGATAAGTCTTTCCTCAGGCTTTACTCTGAGTAGGTGCCTGTCTTTGTGGTTGAGGTGTGTTTCTTGTAAACAGCAGAATGTTAAATCCTATTTTCATATCCAATCTCTTAGCCTGTGCCTTTTTATAGGTGAGTTGAGTCCATTGACATTAAGTGATATTAATGACCAGTGGTTGTTAACTCCGGTCACTCTCAGTGGGTGAACCAATCCATCATGGTCTTGACTTCCTTGCTCATATATTTTTTCCTTGTGGTCTTCAACTGGACCTTGGGATCTCAGTTCAGTGCTCTGATGTGGGTCTCTGTCTTTGTCTCCACCCACAGGGCTGGGTGCCTTGCCCTCTTTTAGGATTGGAGGGTGGTGGAGGAGAAGGTGTTGGGGAGATTAGGAGGGAAGTGAGAAGAGGAGAGGAAGTGGGAATTTTAATTGTTATTATTTATAAAGTAAAAAATAAATCTTAAAGAAGAGAAAAAAATCTTGCATCCTTCAGGAAATCAACCTTAATCCACCTCTCACAGGTCAAATGGACTCCAGATAAGTATTCCTGTCAACAAATAGTCTATCTTTTCACACCTATTGTCTATGCATGTTGATGGGATATCTTCATCCTTACTCTGCTTATGGAATTACCTTTCCCCAAGTAACAAAACCCTGAGCCTAGAAGTTTCAAATGCACATCTAAGATGAAAATATTCCCTAAACTCCTTAACTTTACATTCCATCACTCCTACGTATTTGTTCTAGCAGATTTTAAATTAATTAAAGGCTACAAACATCTCAAATGCTGCCTGCTCTTACCCAGGCACTGATGGTACTACAGAACCTGGGCAGTGAGTGAAACAGCCTGCTCTTTCTGACCTTGGTGAGCATTCCAGCTTTCTTGGATTCCCAAAGATATTGATGCCCCCAGATAACAGGAAATAGTCTAAAGAGTAAGGTGTCCCCACTCCCACCTGACCAATCACTCCTTCAAATTTACTTACCTCTTATAATAAAATATGAATAAAAGTTTTTCAACCAAGAACTACCCACATTCCAGAACCACGTGCTCCCCCATCACTCACCAGGCCTCCAATCATTGTCTCCACTAAAGGCCAATGTGACATGTCATTACCAAAGTCCAATGGTACACAAAATACCTAAAGGCCAATGGGACCCAAAATAAATATAGGCCAAATTTACAAGTTTCCATTATCACCAGTGTTTTGTGTTTTCCTCCGGGTGTGCTCCATATCACCCTCTAAAGCATGTGCTATCACAGCCTGCTCTATCTATCTATCTATCTATCTATCTATCTATCTATCTATCTATCTATCTATCTATCATCTATCTATCTATCTATCTATCTATCTATCTATCTATCTATCTATCTATTTATCTATCATCTATCTATCATCTATCTATCTATCTATCTATCTATTTATCTATCATCTATCTATCATCTATCTATCTATCTATCTATCTATCTATCTATCTATCTATCTATCTCTTTCTCTTTCTCTCTCCCTCTCTCTATCCTTTAATTTTATTACCTGTTCTGAGGCAGTAATTTTCACGTTGTTTTCCCAATAAATATCTTGCTTATGTCTATTACACGATTTTCTGGCATTCATTGACTCTATAATTGATAGGATAACCTTTAGATAAAAATTCCGTATGCGTTTATTGTAATATTATATACATGTTCCTAATAATAAATACAATTGCCATAGTCTGTATACTGATACTTGTATGTATATTTACAAGTAACATTGTATGTTTTTATAGATGTAATTAAATTTTTTTGTGCCTGTGTTTGTATATACAGTTTTGAGCAGGCATCTGAATAAGCCCTAAAATAGTGTTGGAAGTGTATCAGTGTTGTTGTAGGCAATTGTGAGCCTCCATATGTGAGTACTGAAAACCATGTTGCAGCCCCTTTCAAAAGCAGTAACCCCCTTTATCTCCTTATTTGTCTCTCCTATCCAATTTATTATACATTTTCTTAAAATTAAACTATGTAAAAGATTATTCTGTGTTGTTTTAAGTATCTCGAAATATTTAGTGTGATATTTTTTAAAAGAAAAATTTAATTGAACAAAATATAAGTATATTCATCCAGTATTACAGAAACCCTTATTTTAAAACATTCTATCTGTGCATAGATTGCACAAGTTGAATGAACATTTGCTTCTGCACTGACACTGATGTATATATAGACGTATGTCTGCATTCACCACTGCTATAGTGGCTAAGAAGGAACAGATAAAGTGGCTTTCTTTCGAATTGTTGGGAAAACTTACGAGTGATGTCATTTGCGATGAGACATAAAAAAAATAACAGCAAATGAAAATTGATATTTTAGTGGTAAGACCACCAGGAAGAATCAATCACTCTGAGGGGAGAACGTCCTGTGAAGTAACAGACAGAAACAAATGGTCTTAAAGAGTTTGTAGCTTCATGCTTTATAAGGCTACATCTCTAGATAGATAACAAAATGACTCTTTCTTTCTTGGCATCTGTAAGGTACAGCTCACCAATTAGGGATGCAACTGAGAAAAAATATTCCTTCCTTGCTATGTGATGAGTTATTTATATTTATTTCATGTGAGTTATTGAAATAACTCTGTTTTTATCATTTACTTGAGAATTGAAATGTGACATTCAAATGTTGCTGCTGGATCACTTGATAGATTCTGTTGGGTAAATATATCTGTGAAGAACAAAGAAGAACTGAAGAATTCACCATAAGAGAATAAAAAAGGATCCATCAAGAGAATGTATAAGTATCTTTTCCTCCAAAATATTCAGGTAGAAAGTCTTAGTTGATTTCTTTCATACCTGGGCAGTTTAGGAGTTTGCTCTCTCTAGGTTGGGATTGTTATTTCTCATTTAATAACTTCTAGTGCTGCAGGGAGAGAATATAGCCACTAAAATAATAAGAAAGATGCTTCCTCTGACTGTTATTCTTGCTGTAGAGAAGACGGAGCTTAGAGATATGGTAAACAATATGGAATTGAAATACATGCCCAGGATTAAACATGAAGAAACAAGTCAAAAGCATATGTAAAATGTTCGCATTTTGTTTAAGAGCAAAGCATGAAATGACCGTACTCTCCCTGTATATTCTACCTATTTCTCTACAGCTTGCTGCCGCTCCTATTCACTGTTTATCTCTTTAAAATGCAAGTGCTTCTAGTAATTGTAGGGGATCCCCAGCTAAAGAGTGTTTCACCCCATCCTCTTCAAATATTTCTTTTCATATGTGTGTTCTGGGGAAGAGTATAGGCCTGTGTGTGTGCATGGTAACAAACTTTTTGTACAAATAGTGAGTATTTGCCTCTTTGTGTGTTGTGTATGTAAGTGTGTACACCTGCATGATCATGTAGAGGTCTGCGTTCAGTCTTTGGTGTTGTTACAGGGTATCCCAGTGAGACTCAGAGCTGGGCAATCGTACTAGATGAGTTGGCTCTATCCAGGGATGCTTTTGACTAAGTCTCCCATTGTAGTATAAATAGTAATCACCACGTGGTCTGACCTTTAAGTTTTGTTTTGAATATAAAAGTATGTACTTGAACCGTGTATGACAAGAACATTGCTGTCTGAGCCATCTCAACAGTATTCCCACTTTACATTTTGAAAATTTCTTGTTCTATAGTCCAGCAGGAAATTTGGGAACTCCTTTTTCTTTCACCTCTTATTAAAACTGATGAAAAGTCTGTTGTAATCAGAAATACAAATTTAATATATGTTGTCAAAGATATACAAGAGACAGAACATGATTGTGAATTATTATATAGTTGGACACTATACACTTTATGTGGAAGCCATGTTAATTACAGGTTTAGCTACATGTGAGTAAAAGGGATAGTAACAGTGCTACAGAGAATACGAAATGACAAATATGTTTAACGATTACTTCAGAGAATTTAAAATGAAGACCTGATGATTTCCATGGGAAATTAGAGAGCAGAAGCTGTGAGAATGTGGAAGGATGCGGTATGCCTTCCGGGAAAGTGTTAAATACAAGATTTGAGGGTGATTTCTGAGAAGAACACAGCAGAAACCAGGCATCTGATCTTCATTAGACAGGAATGAAGCAGAGCTGGAAAGGGGGAGGCAATACAACAAATCCATTGTACATTGGGACATCATTGATTTCATTTGGGGGAACCAGAGATTTCAGCTTGAAGTTCTGTAAAATGGTGGTCAGGAACAGAAACAGCTCCATGCGGGCCAGACCTTCTCCTAAACACACTCGTTTTCCTGTAGGGGAAAAAAGGCAAGAAAGGTAACTATGCCTTGTATGTGAGTGAGTGTGGGATGCAGTATGTTTGGAACTAGCATAAGAACTAATGTAAGTGCTGAGTTATTGGACGGTTGGTTAGCTGTAGGGGTTGGTTAGAGGACAGTTGTTTAAGCAAATAAATAAAGATGGCGTGTCAGGAGCTGTGTAATCCAATCTCAGATCAGCATATATAAGCAAGTCCTGTGGGTCTCTGCAAGGAAGTCCAGTGGAGATAGTATGTCACTTGTCAGGAAACAGTGGATCTGGGCATAGAAGAATAGTGACATATTTGCTAGGCTTGTGTGCACTTTTCTCTTTCATTATTTTGATGAATCTTTTGGTGATTTTTAGTTTCACTTTGGCTGTCACACATGCAACAGCTCTAATTTTCCCTAGAAACTCCATTCTTCCTCAAATGGTTTCCCCTAAGATTCATCAGGGGGTTAATACTTCTCAATGTTTTTATTTGGAAATATTAACTGCAGTGCCTTATTGTGGAAATTTTCCGGATCAGTAGAGGCAGTAAAACTTAACTGGATATGCCTCATAATTGTTTTCAGGGAAGGGTAGATAGCAATACACAGTGAAGAAAGGAACTCAGAACGTTAATGGCAAGTAATAATGGGTTCATGTGAGGAAACAACACCGGGAACATTAACCATAGTGCATAGTTCTGAGAAGGAGATTGAGGAAATCAATACACAAGAAAGGGAATTACACAATACCAACAGTTGAGAATATGGTCCCTGGATACCGAGTAGGATATGGTATACTACAAGAGGACAAAATATAATGTAAAGTCTGGGATGGATAAATCATTTTAACCACACACAGGGGTAATTTGTTGGTGGAAGCAGAAAGGTACAGTGAAAATGGGAGAAGAGTGTGTTGACAAACTTTGTCTTTTATAGAGAGAATGAGAGCAATAGCACCTTCTTGAAGGCCAGAAAAAGATATAAAAGTATTTCCTAGAGACACAAAAGAATTGCTGAGGTTTAAATATTGTTGTCCTTAGAGCAGTGTACCCATGTCTATAACCTTTAACTTTTAAACTGCAAGTAGCTGTCTGCTTACATATATGCTGTGAGAACCATATGTGCTTGGCTAGATAGTTAATTAAACTTGCAAAAATGTCAGACTCTATGCCTAGACTGAAGTTGTATAAAGGATGAAAATATGTGTTTGGGTAGTAGATGAGGGGATAATAGAGTTTTTATGATGGGTATGATGTAATTCTTAGAAGACAATAATAGAAACCAATAATAAATCTATTCATGGAATCCTGGTAGAACAAGCTCAGATAATCTATAAATAAAGATGGCTCATGTTATTTGGTGCTAATTGTGTGCATTCATTATCTAGTCATTAAGTGGCCCTTACCTTGAGGCAGGATGCTGGCACTGAGTACATGTTTTTCCCAAATAACATACGATCTTAAGAAGTATGTTGTTGAAGACAGGTTATCCAGAAAGACAAACCAGAGGAATGAATGAGCCATATAATTATATAGCAACATAAATCAAATTAGCGTAGCAGATATTTTCTGATCATTTCACATAATCATTGATGATCTACCTTATTCTTAGCAGTTCATGAACCTTTCTCTAAAACTGAATACATACATGAACACAAAGCATTTTCAACAGATGCAAGAAAGTTAAAAGAAGCCATAAACCAAGGACATTGAGCCTATAATTAGTGATACTAGAGAAGCTAAATAAGGAGAACCCAAAGAAAAACATATAGGCATCCTCCTGAATATTAACCTTCAGCAGGTGATGAAAGGAGACAGAGACAGAGACCCACATTGGAGCACCGGACTGAAATCTCAAGGTCCAAATCAGGAGCAGAAGAAGAGAGAGCATGAGCAATGAACTCAGGACCGCAAGGGGTGCACCCACACACTGAGACAATGGGGATGTTCTACTGGGAACTCACCAAGGCCAGGTCTGGAAAAGCCTGGGATAAAACCGGACTCTCTGAACATAGCGGACAATGAGGACTAATGAGAACTCAAGAACAATGGCAATGGGTTTCTGATCCTACTGCATGCACTGGCTTTGTGGGAGCCTAGGCAGTTTGGATGCTCAACTTACTAGACCTGGATGGAGGTGGGGATTCCTTGGACCTCCCACAGGACAGGGAACCCTGATTGCTTTTCGGGCTGGGGGGGGACTTAATTGGGGGAGGGGAAGGGAAATGGGAGGCGGTGGCGGGGAAGAGACAGAAATCTTTAATAAATAAATAAATTTATAAAAAAAGAAAAAAAAGAAGACCTTGCAAACCATCTGATTGCCATCGACGAAAGACAAATACCACCACCTAAAGAAACTCTTGAATGTTTAAAAACTCATGGAAATTGAACAAAGCTCTGCTGAATGAAAAATGGGTCAAAGGAGAAATTAAACACTTTTAAAGTTGAATAAAAGTGAACACTGAAAACTAAGACCCACAAGCAAGTCCCTCCTAAAAGGTTAAGTCATAGACCTCATTGTCCAACAAAACAAAAGCAAGGGAGAAAAAGAAAGGGTTGTAAAGAGAAAGAGATACAGAGAGAACTCGCCTTAACTGCACACCTGAATGCTCTAGAAGAAAAAGAAAAAAAATATCCAGGAGGTAAAGATGGAAAGAATAATCAAACTGAAGGCTGAAATGAGTAAATAGAAACAAAACAACAAGACAATGCAAAGAATCAGTGAAAGTTGGAGTTGACTCGTTGGGAAAAACAATACACTTGATAAACCTTTAACAAATATACTAAAAGGTGAAGAGAAACAATATAATTTAATAAAAGTAGATTTGAAAATGGAATAAGAAAAACCACTAACGAAAGTCAGATGACAATAAGGGCACAGTGGAAGAATACGTATCCAACTAAATTGTAAAACCGAAAAGACAGATATAAATTTTTGATATATACAAATTACAATAGTTAAATCTGGTTTAAGATAAGAGATTCAAATAAACTTATGACTCACAGTGGAAAAGAACTAGTAATTAAAAGTTTTCGACCAAAATAAGCCCAGGGTCAGACGGACTCTGTGAACCAATTTATCAGTTTCAAAGAACAGTAAATAAAATTGACTCCCAACTACTCTGAAAAATAGAAACAAAAGGAACATTACCTAATTATTTTATGAGGTTACAATTACTCTGATTTGAAAACCACATGAAGACCTAACAGAAAAAGGGAATTCCAGGCAGATAGGAGTGGTGAAGGCTTTTTCTCAGCATTGGGTAGTCAGAGGCAGCAGGATTTCTATACATTCACGGCCAGCCTGGTCTTCAGAGCATGTTCCAGGAAAACCAGTGCTTTTATACAAAGAAACCCTGTCTCAAAAACAAACAAAACAAAACAAGGGGGAGGGAGGGTGAAAGAAAGTATTGCAGAATTATTTATAAGTTTGCCTCATGAGCAATCATGTAAAAATTCTCAATAAAATATTTCCAAACCAAATACAGGACCACTTTCAAAAGATTATGTACAATGTTAAAATAGGCTTCACTTCAGAGATGAAGGAATGGTTCAATATACATACACAAATAATTTGATTCACCATATAAAGAAAGTAAGAGATAATAAGATAATTGTCTTTTCATTAGTAAAGGTTTTTTCCCAAACAGCACATTCCTTCCTCTGAAAGGTCCTGAAATAGACTAGGGATGTTAGGAACTGAGGTCAACATAATAAAAGTGACTTAGCATTAGCCCATAGACAAAGTCATCCTAAACAGAAAATCTTAAAGCATTTCTATTAAAATCAGGCACACGATAAGAATGCCCACTTTCTCCATATATTTGAATATAATATCTGAAGTATTAGTTAAAGTTATAAGACAACTGAAAGAAATCAGGGTAGGCAAATAGGAAAGGAACAATTAAAAATATCCCTTACTTGTAGATGTTATGATTATAGCTATAAATTGCTAAAATATACACCAGGACCATCAACAGCTGAAATGCTTTTTCAGCAAAGTGACAGTATACAAAATTAACACAGAAAAACTAGCAGGTTTTCTATGTACAATTGAGAATTGTATTTAGAAGGAAATTAAAGAAAAAATGTTTTTCGCAATATTCTAAAACAATGAGGACAAGAACAGCAAAAATAAAAAAAAACCTAAGTAAACCAGGCAACCAACAAACAAAGAAGCATATTTTTGAGTATTTCTTACAAAATAAGTGAAATATTTGTAAGATAAAAACTTCAAGACATTGAAGAAACAGACAAAGATATCAGAAGATGGAAAGTTCTCCTGTGCTCATGGATCAGCAGGATTAATATAGTGAAATTGAGCACCTTCTCAAATCAATCTACAGATTCAATCCCATTTCCATAAAAATTCCAACACAAGGGTTCATGAAAACTGAGAGGAGAATTTTCAGCTTTACATAGAAACACAAAAGAGCCAGGATAACAAAAAGTCTCTTGAATGATAAAAGAATGACTACAGGCATCACTATCTCTGATTTCAAATTATACTACAGAGCTATATCCGTAAAAATCAGCATGATATTGGCACAAAAAGAAAGAGGTTGAAGGGATCCTGTTATGAGTTTATTGTAAAAATCATGTGATCCATGAAGGAACATCCATGTCAAGTTATATATCAGAATATATACTGTAGGTGTGAAGATGCAATATAGAGGACCAGCACCCTACTTGGTGCAGTAGCAGAGACCCCCAAAGCTTACAAAGAGTCTCCTGCCACAATTACAAGGATTCCATGACCTCATGGGAACCTGGAACTTACTTACACCTAGACCTAAGATGATATGTGTGTGTGTGTGTGTGCGTGTGTGTGTGTGTGTGTGTAATGAAATTCTCTGTTTTCTTTTAAACAATTAAACATGTTTGAGTGTGTGGGTGAATGAATATGTCAAAGTTACTTGTTTAGGAAGTTCAGAGGATGGATCCTGGTCTCCTGGAGCAGGGAATACAGTTGGTTCTGCGCTTCCCATGATTAGCACTAGGCAATTGACTTAGGTTTATGGCAAAGGAAGCAAATTCTCTTAATTGCTGATTCATTTACACAGCTCTTTATTAACTTTGCAATAATCGCTAACATTATCCAACATCCCAGCCAGGACTGGGAATATGCTCAAAAAGTCTCCCCTCTAATGAAAAAATACAGGCAGCTAGAGGCTACCCAAAATGTAGATCCAGTTTTCAATCATGAATTTTGCCAATTGTAGGTTATTCACGCTTCAAAGCATGTCACTAAACTTAGGCACTCTAGCAGGACATAGTGCACTCAGTGTGTTAAGAGTGTGTTTCATTGCTGGTGCACTGGCACCAGGATTTATCCCTACTGCATGTACTGGCTTTTTGGGATCCTATTCTATTTGGATGTATACCTTGCTCAAGCTAAATATAGTAAGGAGGGCCTTGGACTTTCCACAAGGCAATGTGCCTTGCCCTCTCTGAGGATTGGTTGTGTCTTGGGTGAGACGGTTTGGGAGGGGAATGGGCAGAGGGGGGAGAGTGGAAATTGGATTGGTATTTTTCATTTTTTTTTAAAAAAATCTAGTAAATTAAAATAAAGATAAAGAAAAGGGGTGGAAACTGGAAGAGGAATAAAAGTGCTGTATACTAGTTGTATACTAAAGAAAGAACGTGTACGAAGTTGTAGTAAGAGAGAATAGTGCAGGGTGAGAATTAAAGGCATTTGACGATTGAGTTGAAATATAGGTATGGTTTTGGTGAGAAGTCATTGTATACATATATAAAACTCAAACAATAAAATTAGAATGTAAAATGATTTTAATTTTTGGTTTTATCTTTCATTTATGTCCTTTTTGTCAGATAGAAAGTCATAAATTACAATGTTGATTCATATTTGTGTTTTATATTTAAAATATTAGAGAGAAAAATTGTGCCTATTTCTCCCTAGCAACTGCCTTGGTCAAGGATGGGTGATTCTCTCTAAACCCAAGTCCAAGCAAATCAACCTCTTTTTCATCTGCTTCCCTGAGTGGGCTTCATCCCATCTGAGCTTTTCTGTATTTTTTGTAATGTGTTTCTACATAGCTGATCCTAGAGGTGTGAAACAACCAAAATAAAAATAAAATTATGGCAGTCTTTATTTAATGGTGATTGTTCAAAGTCTAGGTTACATTTATTCTCTATGATGATGTCTTTTGTATAAATGACATGTACACATAAAGGAAGACTGTAAATTGTATAACGACTAGCATTCTTTACTTTATTGAAGTGTGTGAAGTAAGTGTAACCTCCAAATTTGATTCCAGCAGGGAAGAGGTGTCAACGACAGTGCATAGGTACTAATCACACACAAAATGAAATTCTATGATTCACTTAGGTGTCACTGTATAATTTTTCACAGCTCCTCATGTCACCAAAGTCATGAAAATGAGGTTATATTACCTGTTGAGAAAGGCATAAAGTAGTCATTTTTCTTAAAGTTTCCTTTTGCATCCAGAAAATGACCAGGATCAAACGTCTCTGGATTGGGGAATTCGTTGCTGTCATGCAAAACTGATGATAGTGATGTTAATATGGTTGTTCCCTACAAACAATTCACAAAAAGCCACCAAATTACAAAGATATCATGGCTCCATAAAGTAGGTACAAAGAAGATCAGGGGCATCTCAACAGACAGAACATGCAGGGAACAGGGAGGAGTCTGAGAGAAGCCACAGTGCTATGGCTAATGTGCCTCTACTGAATTTGAAGTCAGCACTTAGGTTTAGGTACTAATCCTTTGAGTCTGTTCCCTATCCCTGCACACTTGGACATGGGTGTCTCACCACCGGCTGCTCTAGTTTATCAGTTGCTTTATATAAGTCACATTGGTCATAATAACAAGTGGAGAGCTGGACTGTATGTAAATAGTATAGGAACTCATTCATGATGAGACACAAACAAAGTCTAGACACACAAACATCAATTGGTTTCTCTCATGGATAGAATTCAGATATAGATGCATTCCTACAGGTCAACGATGGAACAGCCTCTTCTCACATATACTGTCTATGTATATAAACACGCATATACAAGCAGGAGGGATGCTGTTTATGAGGGACCAGAACTAATGGAACATGACAGGAAGCAATGTAATTTTTTTATTCATTCTTCTTTCATATTCTGTATCCTCATCTCCTTTAATCCCCCTATTCCCATAATTAACCCTGTGTTTCAGAACCACTGCCACTCTGATCCCCTTCAGAAAAGGCAGGCCTCACAGAGATATCACCTGAGCAAGGGATAACAAGATGCAATACAGCTCTGCAGGCAGGAAGATAAAAGATAATAGGAGGAAAAGGGTACAAGAACAAGAAAAAGTGCCAAAGAAGCCTGTACCGCCAGTGTTTGGAGTTTCACTAGAAACCCAAGATAAACAACCAAAGCTACCTTCAGAGGACATAGTGCATGCAGATCCATACAGGCTCCATGATGTCTGCTTCGGTCCCTGTGAGCACCTGTAGCCCTCCTGAGCATGTTCTCCTGGTACCCGTGATTCCTCAGACTCCTACCATCCTTTCTCCTCTTCCACAAGAAGCAAAACTCTGCCTAAGGTTTCACTGCCGGTCTGCATCTGTTCACATCAACTGCCAGAGGAAGTCTCTCTGACGACCACTGATCTATATAGCAGATTATCTTCAAAGAACATCTATTATTTTTCATTTTTGTTTTATGCCAGTTCTTTTTCATTCTACCCTAGGTCTCTGGGTGGTTTAATTGTTTACTGTGCTTCCATCCAGGTGCGTTTGACTTGGGTCTCCTATCCTGGCATGGGCCTCAATTAGACAATTCATTGGTTGGCCACTCCCACAAGTTCAGAGCTACCATTACCCCATAACATCTTGTAGGCAGGTCAAATTGTTGGTTAAAGTTTTTGTGGCTGAGTTTGTATTCCAGTCCCTCACTGGAAGCTTTGCCTGCTATTAGAAGATGGATGGTTTAGGCTCCTTAGCCCCTATTACTAGGAGTCCTAAAAACAGACTTACAGATTCCAGGGATTTTCCCTGACCAAGGTTTCCACCATGATCCCCAAATGCCACTAAATTTTAGTTATTTTGTCCCATGAAGTCTTCTTCCATCACCCAACAAACATGATCCCTCCTTTTCCCATTTCCAATAGCCTTCAACCCACCAAATCTATTCTACTTTTCTTCCTAGGTTCATCCATGAAATTCCCCTTGAGCCCTCCTTGTTATTTTGCCTCTCTGGGTCTGTGGATTAACAGTTATCCATTTACTAATAGCTACTATCAATTTATAAGTGAGCAAATACCATGTTAGGTTTTTCTGAGCCTGGGTTTCTTTACTTGGGATGATTTTTTTCTAGTTACATCCATTTGCCTGCAAGTTTCATGATATAATATTTATAGCAACTGATAATATTCTACTAGTAAATAGACCACAATTTTTCTATGGGGTCTTAAAATAGGGGCAATCTATAGTTTTTCCTGTTCATGGATCTTATAAGCAAAACTGCTATGAACATACTTGTGAAAGTGTGGTTTTTGTAGGTTGGATCATCTTTTTCAGTGTTTGCCCGTCAAGTGGAAAATTTGGTTCCTGAGGTAGACAGATTAACAATATTCACAGCATCATGCATATTAATTTTTGTAGTGTATTTAACAGTTTGTACTCCCACTAGCAATGTAGGAGCATCCAGATTGCTACACATTTTGTCAACATGTGTTGTTACTTGTGCTATTGATCTGACATTCTAACAGGTATAAGATGAAATCTTAAAATACTTTTGGGTTACAATTCCCTGATATCCAAGGATCTTGAAAATTTAAGGTTTGCTCAGTAACTTATTATTCCTCTATTGAGGAATCTCTCTCTCTCTCTCTCTCTCTCTCTCTCTCTCTCTCTCTATATATATATATATATATATATATATATATATATATATATATATCCTGTATTTAGTGGAGTTTTTTATTTCTTATTTATAGCTCTTTGAATTCTTTATATATCTTGGATTTTGGCTGTTAGATGTGAAATAAGTGAAAACCTCTTACAATTCTGTAAGCTTCTGTTTTATCCTATTAAGGGTGTTCTTTGCCTTACAGAAGCTTTTCTGTTTCATGAGGTCCCATTTATTAATTGTTAATCTTAGTGACTGGGCTATCAGTTCCTGTATAGAAAATCGTCTCTTGTGCGAGTATGGTCAAGGCTAATATGTATTTCCGCTTGTATCAGGTTTAGTGTGTCTGGTTTTATATTGAAGTATTTGATCCACTTGTTTTAGTAATAAGTCATTTCTGTCCCATTATTTTAGTTTATTTACTATTATTTAGTTATATGTAGAGTCATAAATTAAGTGTTGTTATATTATGCTAGACTTCAGTACTAAAATCCACAATTCATATCTCAAGAAGATTCTTTACCACAACTTAATCAGATAGAAATAAATCCCAAATTATCCAAAGACATTGGTTTGACAGGTGGATATTGCAGTTACATTGATCAGAAATAAAATGCGTGTTCCCTATTCACTCACTCAACTTCATCACATATTTATGTCAACTTCATCTGTGCTCTAAATGAATCATGAATTGAAAGCATAATTTACATTTTGAGTTTCCCAACTTCCTTCTAGTCTCTAATTGCTCACACATTCTAAGTGTACTGATAAAAATTTTAAAACATTCTATTGCAGTGAGGATAGAAATTAAAACCCAGTTTTATTTCATGCTATCTGTAATTCATCAATTAGTTCAATAATAACATAAGCAATAGTATAGAAATAAGATTAAAAATAAAAGTATACATAAAATATTTCGTGGAAAAATTAAGTATAATGTACATTCTACACACATTTTAAGATAAAGTATTTGTTCAACTAGTAAAATATATGAGTTTGAGTAAAGTAAGATCAATATAGGGATTAAATCAATTTTTACAACTTTATTTAAAAATACAATTACAAGAATATTCATTATTCACTGAAACTCAACTACATCAGTGAAACCAAATCATTTTGCAGAAAAAAACAAAGCACAGGTAAAAGTATAATTTTTTTCTATTGCTTGAATAATGCAGGATATAACCTCCTCAAAGTTTTCATTAATTTTTTTCTCTATGATAAATATCACAAAATTTTCTTGAATGAATTTGAATGAAAATTGGAAAATCATGTGGAAATATAAAACCACAATCCTCGTCCAAGCAAAATATAGAAGGCTGAGCAAAGTAGAATTATCACTACTGTGTCCCTGCCTGCTGTAGGACTTCCTTCCCGGTTATGAAGCAGCATAAGGAACCCAAAAAACAGTGTGACTCAGACACCAGAACCACACTGTGACCTGGGAGCATCACTAGCACAGAAGTGCAGTACAGAAGAAATAAACTTACCTTGGGGATGAGGTAGTTCCTGAATTTAACATCGCAGGTCACTTCATGGGGTACGCTGTTGGGGGCGATATCAAGGAGTCTCTGAACCTCATGAATCACGGCATCTGTGTAGGGCATTTGCTTCCTGTCCTGCAAGCAGGGGCTGCGTTGTCTGCCAACCACACGGTCAATCTCTTCCTGGACTTTAGCTGGTTAGGAGCAATGACAGATGTTGAAATAGGAGAAAAGTAACAGGGTATGTGTGGGTCTCCATACAGTTTTACTTCAGTTATCTCTTTAATCATCAGTGGGCAGGGTCAACACCAAACACTACTGGAAATATATTTGTATTTTAACAACAACTGTTTTTATATTGAGTTATTGGTATGGAAACACATTCTAGTTAAAATTGCATATCTATTAATACAAACACATATCACACACATGTCAGTACACATGTCCACATGCATCCTTTCACTTCTCGATAATAGATCTTAGATTATCATACTCAGTAATATGGACACTCATTGTGGAAAGAATTGCAGATACATAAATATCATTTTCTATAACAAATATTAGAGTTAGGTTTCATTTTTTATACTTATTTTGATTACTTCATGTCTTTTCATTTTAGTTTGTATTTTTCCCTTTTCATTTACAATATATTAAAGGTGTTGCCTGCACACCAGACAAGAAAACTACTTATTAACTTATGTGAGGTGATTTCTTTTTTCTTTACCACATAACTAAATTTAAAGAATAAAGAAAGTAATTCCAAGAATTCATCTTTTCTAAAAGCCTGAATTTGGGGAAGAAGTCAATATTCAGCCACAGCTCCATATATGCTTTAGGAGCCTAGAACAGACTGCCTGCCAGGAAGCAAAAACAAAGGACAATTTTTGATGGACATTTCTTCAGCTGCGGTTTCATCATTTTTCTCATTTGTGTTCCCCTTTGCATCCAGTGGAACTGCAGGTTAAATATTGAGATTTTTGAATAACACCACACAGGGTACTGGCAGCATCTTGCCAGCATCTTCCAGAATGCTTTGATTTACCACATACAATCTCACCTGTGACATGTGGGTGCTTCAGCAGGAGCAAAAGAGCAAATCTCATTGTTGTCTTTAAAGTATCTGTTCCACCAACAAACAGATCAATCAACGTGGCTGTCAGGTTTTCACGTGTATATATCGATTGCTGATTGTGATTCTCCTAAGGATGATTTGATATTGTTACCTATCAAATTCTCCCCTGCCACAGCTAGGCTACCATTGAATGTACAATATTGTACAATTCTAGATTGTTGATATCACAGAATCTAGAAGGTACAGCAGTGGCTGAAATAAATGGCATTTTGGAGGCTGTGGTATAGATATCTAAACTTCATTATTCCTACTTATATTTCCTGTTGGTCAAAATTGCACTTCTAAGATTATATACCTGTGTGTGTGTGTGTGTGTGTGTGTGTGTGTGTGTGTGCGTGCGTGTGTGTGTATGTGTGTGTGTACAATGTCGAACTGTAAGATTGTGGAGAATTTTATATGGACATAAGAAGACTCTTTTGTAAGAGGAAACCCTGTATAATAAGGATGGTAAGAACATTGGCAGGTACTTGACTCTAATGCTTCATGTCTACTGTACGACAACAACATGAGGCTTACAAGTCTTTATACCTGAGTTCAGTAGACATTTGATTTAAGGCACTCATAACTCATTTTCCCCTTAAATAAGAAAACACAATTTGAATTAGAATAAATAGGAGAATTGGGGACACAATGCTACCTTTCCAAAGCTCTTTCAAGATACTTAAAATATGTTCAAAGTTTTTATGGACTAAATATAGCTGTACATTCATTACTGAGTTCAAAGTGTTTAAATAGATGAAGCACAGCTAGAAAGATTAGGTTCCCAGTCAAGATGACTTAGCTCCATTCCATTAAGGAGTAAAATAGCAACATGATCTATGAATTAAGGAATGGTGAATGAGATACAAATGAGATACTAAGTCATGAAGCTAGAACATGACCCAGTCATGGCCTGCATGGAATAAATCAAAAGGCTGAATATTGATTTGAATAAGCTGTAAAGATGCTGTGCTACAGGATTGTCAACAATGTTACATCTTGAGATGCTGAGGCAAGTTTAGAGATGAATCATCATTATTTTATAATTATCAAATTGATAGCATTTTCATGACTACAAGATGGTGGCCTCTAGTGTATTAATATTGTATAGCTAACACTATTAAAATAATTTACATTCTCTTCACTGAAACTTCCCAAGAAGCTCATCTATTTCCCTTTGTAGTACATCTTCATGTTATTTTCTAACCATAAATTGTTATTGTTTATGTCCAAATTAACTTTAATTAACTCTAAAAAAATATACTTAAAAACTACCAATTATATTTATACATGCCTAAATGCATTTGGATATACAGTGATGAAATTTTGGCTCATATTTTGTTCATAAATACCACTTGTTGAGTGTAAGGATTGTTCAACAAAGGGGACAAATGCATGTTAGTAGAACCTTAGTTTCTTACTCTACTGAGGAAATAGTTCTAAGAGAATAGTACCCTGAATGCAATTTGACAAACCAGTAAATTTCTTAACTGTGTTAAAAATATTTATCCTAATACCCACATAGTAGTGATGTGGGATATCTTTCTGTATATGTGTGGATTTTATAATTGGGGAATTAATAAAATGGCTTTGGCCTATGGCAGGGCAGAATATAGCGAGGGTTGAAGTGCTATATACAGGGACAGGCGCGGAGGGAGAGACAGAGAAGGCAGAGTCAGGGAGAAACCACGTAGCTGCTGAAGGACAGGAAGCCAAAACATTACAAGTAGGTCATAGCCTCATGGTGATAAACAGATTAATATAAATGGATTAATTTAAGATGTAAAAGTTAGTTAATAAGAATCTTGAGCTAGCTGGGCAGTGACACATGCCTTTAATCTCAGCATACAGAAGGCAGAAGCAGGCAGATCTCTGTGAGCTTGAGGTCAGCCTCGTCTACAAGAGTGAGTTCCAGGACAGGCTCCAAAAACTACAGAGAAACCAGGTATTGAAAAAACTGAAAAAAAAAAGAAATCTGAGTTAATAGATCAAACTCTGTTATAATTAATACAGTTTCAGTGTGATTATTAGGGTGTGTTCTGCCAGAAAACAAATATATAATCCTTGTTTACAAAATGGCACCCACTCCCTGGGGCATGGATCCACGTAAGTCCTAAAAAAACTTAAAGAAAATAGGGCTTCTAGAACTACCAAAATGGGAGCCAAGCACAGCTTCTTGGTAGCCACATTTTTTTCAGATTTTTTCTTTCTGCTTTCTGGTGGTGTGCAGAGGCATAGCTAGCTCTTTTAAGAGAAGGCTTCCTGACAAATCATTAGCAGCAAAACCTGCAGAGCCCTTTTAAGAGCTAAGACCCTATTTCATTCTGGCAGCACACAAATAGCTCTATATTTGATGCAAGATTTTGTTATGGAGCATTTAAATGGGGTTTGTAAGTAGAGTGCTTCAAATTGCTTAATGGCAACATAGACCCAGTGTTTCCCTAGAGCTGGGGTAGTAAGCATGGCTGACAGAACCTGTGAACATGATTCCATCATGTTGGACTGGGCAGAGCACACAGTCAGGGCCATGAAGTTGGTCCTATTCATGCCTGCTTAAAATTTAAAAAAGTGATTTTGGTCAGAAAATGATTACAGACAAACAGTAAAGAAAGATACAGATAGAAATAAAACTCTGAACGGGTCATAGTGTGTTTAAAAAATGTACGTAGGTTTGAGAGAAAGAAGAAAAAGATTATTGTTATGAAAAGAAATAGTTTAAAAATAATACAGCTTCTATAAAGAGACAATAAAAGTAATATAAAAGAGTATAAACAGTTGTGTAGAAGGAACAGTGAGCTGCATTCCGCCACCTGGTTCCTAGCCGCCTGGCTAGCTTGTGCCTCGAAATAACAACACACAAATTGTATTCTTTTAAACACTCCTTGGCCCATTATATCTAGCCTCTTCTTGGCTAACTCTCACATCTTGACTAACCACGAGGTGGTAGCTTAACAGGAAGATTCTAGCATATGTCCATCTTGGGCTTGAGCTTCAACCTGTCTGCCTCAGAGAGGAGAGCTATGGCATCTGGCTCACTTCCCTTCTTCCCAGGATTCTGTTCTGTCTACTCTGCCTACCTAATTTTCTGACCTATCAGACCAAGCAGTTTTCTTTATTGATTAACCAATGAAACAACAGATTAACAAATGACCTTCCAACATCACAGTTGTAGATTAAAGGAGTAAAAACGATAAAATAATCCACATAAAAATGGAATATACACAGGCAATCTAGACGATGTATATTATTGTGTTTTCCTTGACATTTTTGACTGAAGAGAAACATTTGATTCTGGGACCTTCTAAATTAAACCAATATAAAGTCTCTTGAATTGAAAATTTGAGTCTAAGATTATGTTGCTTTGGAAAGAGCTTCTGCTTTCGTATTCACAGTAGATGAGAACCTGTGGATTCCTCTCAGGCTAATAGGCTTTGATGAGACAAGATTCCCTCAAATGTCTCTGTGAACCCTAAAAATACATTTCCCAATGAATAGAAGGAAGCAATTTGAAGAAAACTATACCCAAATTTCCCAAATCATTGATTATAAATATTTGTTTTCATTTAAAGGGGGATATAATATAAAGATGAACACTTTGCATTGGTATGGATATTAGTCTATTGACACAATTTAAGGTTGATTTTGTTATACTTCGTACATGTATTTCTGTTCTTCTTTAAGATAATATGTTTGCACAGCTAATTTGAAAATATATTGTATAATTAATAATACAAGTTAATAGATTGTCAATTACAATAATCAAACTTCAGTCTTATTAGTTAAGTTTTCTAGATATATAGAAATATATTTCATTTAGATAGATAAACTTCAACACTTCAAAGACCTACAGAATATGGAATTTAAAATGTTTGAAGAACTTAAACTTTTCTTGATAATGATATATATCAGCTTGGGGAAGCAACAATCTATTTAAAGAGGTTGATGGGAATTGAAGAATCTTGTTATGGAATTTGCCCTTAAGTGTGACAAGGCTAGCACTTTGGGTAAGAAACGCTCTTAGGTGGACTTTGTGATGGTAGCTATATGATCTGTATATGCAGGACCCAGAAAAAATTGATTGCCAATCTTGCTAAAAGAAGGTGAGACAGTACTTCAGTGTTCCTGCTTCACCAAAGAAAATGCCAGACATCATGATGGACACAAAAGAAAGTGACTGATGAAGTACCAATATAGACTAAGTAGTCTTTCAAATTTCCTGCTTCATGGAAGTGTCTGCTGGATACTATCAATGTATATGCTGAAGGTGGATGCCTCAACATTAGAGAAGAACTCTGGGTGATTGTCGGGGCAGCAAGATGTCTCTGTCAATTCTAGAAGTTTGGAAGCTGCTTGCAATGCACTTCCTGCTTACTTAGGTAAAATTCTATCATTCTGGAGTCTTTGAAGATTTAAAGACAGATATTTACAGTTACAGCTTTCCTTAGTTATGATAAAGGATAAACTAGATATAAAACTTTTTAGACTCACAAAGATAGGTTAGATAATAGAGATATTTTCTTAATTTGCCAAATGTAAATGGACTAAATAATGTAACTATTATTCTTGCTTGATAAATGTTTTGTACATTTTATTTTTACTATGTTAAAATTAAAACTTTCCTTTTTATTTAGACAGAAAAGGGGAGATGATGTGGGATGTCCTCCTGTCTATGTGTTTCTTTTATTGGTTAATGAATAAAACTGCCTTGGTTTGTGGCAAGGCAGAATATAATCATGATGCCAGAGATATATAGAGAGAATAGTCAGAGTAGGGGAGACATCATGTAGTTGCTGAAGGAGAAGGAGACCAGAAACTTAGCAGTAGGCAACAGCCTTGTGGTGATACACAGATTAATAGAGATGGATTAATTTAAGATGTAAGAGTTAGTTAATAAAAATCTGGAGATAATAGGCCAAATTGTTTTGTAATTAATATAGTTTCTGTTTGATCATTTGTATCTGGTAAGCTAGGAAACAAATGAACAGTCTCAATTTACACAGTATTATAAGATTCACATCTCACAAGTGATATGTTTTTTCGCAGCGGAAGGAGACATTATCACCTATTATCTTGTGAAAATCAATTGTCTATGGGATGTTCATCCCCAGTTATAACATTCATGATAAATCCATTACACTTGACGCTCAGGGTATATCTTAGAATATGAGGGAGAATGATAGCAATAATCAGATGGTAAGGAACATTGCTATAGGATGACTTTTCTAGATATGACAGGGCAGCTACACTCATGAATTCTCTAAAATATGGCTGTTGAATATAACCTAAATAGTTATAACATCAAGTGAATTATGATGTTGCTGAGAAGAATTACTTGGGATGACAAGACTAGATGATGAGTTGCAATTAAAATCCTTGGAGAAAGACAGATGAGCAGCAGAAAAGGTTATCCAATGTTAAGTGGTCAATCCTAAAATAACAGATGCTCAATATTAAATGTGATCACACTGTTGAATTTATATACTTATCCTTATGCACTTACACATGTAGCCATAATCATTAAAGAACATTGGATCTTGAATATCAAAGGAAGGTTGGTGCATGGTAGGTGTTGGTCGAAGGAAAGGTCAGGAAGAAGTGGTGTAATTATATTATATTTAAGTAACATACTAAAAATAACACTGACATTCTTTAGATCAGTTAAAAATAAAGAATAAAAAGTAGTAGAGGTGTTAGATAACTCTGTAAAGGCCTATAATAAATTAAAGAAGATATATAAAGATAAATCAGGAGAGCACTTGAGCAATGGTAAGAAACCCAGCCTTCAGAAAGTGTATATAGAAAAAGACTAACACAGCATAGATCACATTCTTTAGAATATCTTGGTAGATATTTTCCAAAACCTGAGTGGGATATTATCATCTATGTATAATAGGTGTAGAGATATGGAAATACAGAGACAAGAACAGGATCTGGCATGAGAATATATTCAAAATATCGTAAAATTATCACATAACAAAATCAGAAAAGAAAGCAACTAAAAGTTTTAAGAGAGAAAAATAAAATTACTCTTATGACATGGCGTTCAGAATTACATCAGGGTTTTTAACACAAACATTTAAAACCAGAGGGGTGCAGAATGATATATTCCAGATTCTGAATGACAGTTCTCAACCCAGAATAATATGCCCAGCAATGTATTAAGGAGAAATACATACTTAATAAAATACCTTACATATCTTTTCTTTTCCTTCTGTTCCTCCATGTACTCTACTTTCATCTTCACCTCTGTAGGAGAATACCTGTGGCAGCCTCCCCTTATTCCACTTTGATCCCATTGATTTTAGCTTTTCCCAATTGTTACTTTATCCCAGAAAGCAAGTCCATCAGGCCACCAGTAGGTTCCCCTCAGGCTTTGCCTGCCAGAAAACTAAGGAGTCTGTGTGCAGATATTCTCTTCTCTTTTGTTCCCCCACAGTCAAGCTCTCATTCTTATCTCCAGCACTGTAGCAGGATACTTGTTGCTGCATTGCCGACTCCCTTCTCTGACCTACTATAATTGCACAGACCCCTGTCCTAGCCTCCATCTCCTTACTTATTTCTTTATTCAAGACAACACTTCCTGCTAACAAACAGACAACTCCTGCAAAGGAAGCAGGTAGGCTGACTGTGTATCTTCTACCGTCCCTCTGTTGCCCTATATCTAATCACCCAGTCTCATTTCCAGGAACTACATATGCTAACTTTGCCTACTCTCCATAGTAACTGCATCAAAGTCATATAAAGAAAAAATCACAAGTTACAAAAAAAAATTCCTCATGTTCATGTTGGGGGAAGGACGGAGTGGAGAGAAATGAAAGAGATATCACAACAGAGGGAATCATGGGGTTATGGAGAAACCTGATGCTAGGGAAATTCCAAGGATTCCACAGAAATGACCCATAGCAGTAGTGGAGAGGGTGCCTGAACTGACCTTCCTTTGTAATCAGAATGGTGAATACCCTAACAATCATTATAGAAACTCATCCAGTAACTGATGGAAGCAGATGCAGAGACCACAGCAAGTACCAGGATGTGCTATATGAGTCCAGTCAAAAAGAGGGAGGAAGGTTTATATGAGAAAATGGGGTGAGGCCCAAAATTGTGGAAACTCAAGAACTCCAGACCAACAGCTGGGGAGCCTGCATGGGACAGAACTAATTCCTCTTTATGTGGGTCACAATTTCGTAGCCTTTTTTTCCATGGGACCCCTGTCAATGGAGCCAGGATCTGTCCCTCAAGCATGAGCTGGCTTTCTGAAGGTAACTCCAAATGGTGGGATATCTTTCTTAAACTTGATGCTCTTGGGGAGATGCTTAGTCTTCAATTGAATGTGCCAGGCCTTGTTGACTCCCCATGGGAGGCCTTACCCTTTCTGAGGAGTGCATGGTGTAAGTTAAGGAAAGGGGGTGGATCAGAAGGATAGAAAAGATGGGGAACTGTAGTTGGTATAAATTAATAAAAAATAGAAAAAGAAAAATTTACCAAATCGAATAAATTCCATGAGTGTAATTTGAAGTAAAAAATTAAACTTAGGTATGACCTGTACTCTAGAAATTAGTGAACTAAAATCAAATCAAAAGCAATCACATTTAAACTGTTGGAAAATATTTAGTATTGCATAATTATATGCATGAAAGATTGACACACTTAGAACCATTTCTGGATCTAAGAAGTTGAAAAATAAATAAATAAGTGGAAAATCAATTCATGCACAGTGCTGAAGTTTGGAGTAACTTTAAAAGTTTGGAGGTATTATTCCTCAAAGTAATCTAATGAGTCACTTCTATCTGTACTAAAAATCAAATAGGAAAACAAGTCCACAGATTCAAATGAAACTATGGAGAAAGATCTGAACCCTCAAAATGGAAGCTTACAGCAATGAATCTAGTACTATGCTAGATTTTTATGAATTTTTCTTTTTTGGTTTTAAATAATAAAACGGGGTCAATGGGCTTTTATTAACAATTTCAACCATTTTTTTTCAGGCTTACACACACATAAACATTACTAAATTGTTTTTCAAATGATACTGACATGATTTTAAACATCTCTTCAATGAAGTATAAAATACTTTACCAATTTAATAACTGAACAAACGAATATTAGCACTTTACCTGCTTTCCTTTAATTAGGAAATAATCAATAAAGTCCCGAGGGTTGGTAGCATCCAAGGATTCCTCGTGTTCTTTTATTTTTGCTGAAAGGTAACTCTGTATAGAAGTCAAGTTTTTATAAAATGTATTATGGGTCCCTGGACAATAATCAATCAGAACAGGGAACATATTGCAAACCTGCAAGGAAATGCAAGAATTTACTAAAAATAGACGCTGTGCTGACCTAATTAAAATATATTAGTAATGTGTCATATGAATGATTTGAATTGCTAGATAGAGGAATGATTCATATTCATCAAAAATTCATTATTTACTTTTTTTTGTTTTTTTTTTGGTTTTTGGAGACAGGGTTTCTCTGTGGCTTTGGAGCCTGTCCTGGCACTAGCTCTTGTAGACCAGGCTGGTCTCGAACTCACAGAGATCCGCCTGCCTCTGCCTCCCGAGTGCTGGGATTAAAGGCGGGCGCCACCACCGCCCGGCTAAAAATTCATTATTTACATTCTTTATTCCAATAAAGAGATTTGAGGAAGAAATTTCTCCCATAATAGTTAATGATCTTACTATAATTTCCATATTCACCATATCTCTTAACAAAAATTTTGTTCATGTAAACTCATTGAAGGCTCAAATAAATTCTGTCCTACAGTTTGAAATGCATGTGATTTAAACACTCACACACTTTCAATGTGAAAATAGAAGTTAAAAATTTGGGGGTAACATTTACAGAAAAATCTAGTGCCCCAGATTTAATATCTATTGATTATCTTCAAAATGCAATGACTCTTTAGTGGTGTGTTTGGCTCAAAAAAATGTGTGTGTGGTAAAATTAATTGCACCACATAGGCCTTAGGGTTTTCTCTTTGATCAAACAATCATTTTGTAGGCAGAGAGCAAGAAACTTTTGTTCATACTAGAACAATTCTATGAGGATATTTATGGTCCACATAGCATTAAAACATACATCTTTCCATTTTTACTGACAATCTATAAACTAGAATCCCAACTGACCCACTGAATGACAGGAGTACTCAGTGTTTACTGTCAGCTTTCTTTGCCATTAATACTCTTCCTCCTTTCAGAGAATATTATGTCTATACTAAAATAAAGCTCCCTAGTATTATGTTCAGAATTGGCTTAATGAAAAGAAGATAAAGTATTTGGTTAGTAAAAGGTCCTTTGAATTGGTGTAGGAGGTCCTTCTGTCTATATGTTGCTTTCATTGGTTGAATAAATAAACTGCCTTGGCCTTTTCATGGGGCAGAACTTATGTGGGTGGAGAAGACAGAACTAAATTCTGGGAAAAAGAAAGCAGAGTCAGAGAGCCTCCATGGAGCTGCCAGAGTCAGAAATGCTGAATCTTTCCCAGTAAGCCACGACCTCATGGTGACATACAGATTATTAGAAATGGCTTAAATCAAGATGTCAGAGTTAGTCAATGAAAGGCTAGAACTAATGGGCCAGGCAGTGTTTAAATGAATACAGTTTCTGGGTGATTATTCCGTGTGTAAGCTAGCTTGGACAAGACAGAAAAAGGGGCCCTGCTCTCCCTACAGCAGTGAATGACAGATCACTCTTATAAAAACAAATGCAGTATTTTAAGAAATAATTCTGTAGTAATCAACAGGAAGATTCATGGATAAGAAACAATTAGGCTTGAGTTCGTTGGCATCAGGATCTAAGTTTTTGCTATTTGTACACTTATGGGTTTAGACCTCCCTTCCAAGAATTATTTCCATAATACATTAGCCCTTCTCAGCTGGTTACCTCCTTCCTTCATGATCCATATTGAATTTGAGCTGTAAGGAAGAAAGAGCATAAGTGTATTCTCATAAGGAAAGGATATTGGCTTTACCTGTGCCCAGAGAGAGCTCAGAATCTTAGTGTTCGCATTCAGTTTTTCTATCAAGCTAACTAAAACTTGATCATTATATTCAAAACGATTTTGGAAAATAATGGAGCAAATGACATTGCAGGGAGCACAGGTCAAGATGAAGGAGGGATCATATGGTGAGCCTGAAGAGTTAGAAACAAATGCCAAATATTACTAAAATATACGAAGTAGAAATGTTGCTCTTTGTTAACTACTGAAAGTAATTTAAACATTTTAAATGGAATTGTAATTTTGAATATTCTTAACCACTATATACTTACCTGTTGAATAATACACAATCATATTTACCTTACTTTTCATTTAATCTTCAAACTTACTAGTTTACTAAGAAGAGATCATGTCTATTTTACTGGCTGGTTTAACCTCAAGTACTTGCTATTATCTGTAAAATGATTTTTATTTACTTATTTAATTCTTACTTTGGTTTTCCCTTCAAAAAAGACAATTGGGGATCGAGGAGTAAATAGTACTCAGTAACAATTATTTTGGCAAGATTGTAATCCAAACCTGAAGTACATACAGGATATTATATATAAAAATAAAAGGCATTAAATTGTTGGTTATTCTTGGGAGTAAAGGGGAAGCATGCCGTACACAACATACAGTATGTCTAAACATACCAAAATTCTATTATGAGATTAAAATGTGAAATTCTCTACTCACTTCTGCTAGAGAGTAAATGCTCCTTTTTCTGGATTCTCCTAATTAGTAGTATAAGAGTTTACGTTTAACCACACATCAAAGCTTTACTCTCAGGACAAAGCAACCACAGAACACATGAAAAATGTTTTTTGGTTTATAATTACCCTGGATCATCCAATGTGCAATGAACACAGTTACAAGCAATGAACACAGTTACAAGCCTACTTTGGGGTGGCCGTATGCCAACTGAAAAGTCATAACTCGATGACTAAAAATTTTTTTATTAAGATATGCAGATCATTTTTACTTCTTGTGAGGATGTCACACTGTCATTTGATCATCTGAATTGCAGGAATTACCCGTTGCCCATTTGAAAGGATACTGATGACACTTTTAGAGCATTCTGTATCCTAATAGGTAAGGTCACTAGAAAGTGTTTCTTTGTATTCTACAAGGTTTGTAACAGAAAAACCTACCAATTGAAGGATCTTACAATAAATGGCACTACATCCTAAAAATTAACCAATTATATTAACAGACTATGCACAGTCCAAAGATGGACCAATGACCAATATTAATTATTTATTTTGTTAGCTATATAAATGAGGTATGATGAGTCCAATACTAGTGTTCTAAAACATTTATCAAATGAGCAAACTTCCATTACTCAGTAATGCATAAGTACTCTCTAGTTATCTTATTGGGCTTACTTCTAGATCATTCACAATAATAGCATTTTCATATAAATTGTAGCATGATATTAAACATTTCATTTCTTGTATGTACATGGGGCACTGCTGGCTTATAATAAAAAAGGTTTTCTGGCAGTACGTTTTTAAGTTAAGTTACATCATTCTATATATGTGGCATCAACATCAATGTCTTCATCTCATTTTTGGCAGATAACACCGTTTTAATCTTTGGTATACTTACATTTTTAAATATACCACATAAATATGTTCAACGTTATCTTTTCTTTTATTGTGAGAAGATACTTTCTCCACATCCTTCAAAATTTTATTATTGATCCTATTTGAACACAAATCACTTTTGCAAATCGTTTTGAAATATATAGTTTTAGATTCTATTTCCATCCATCTGGGAAAGATTTGTACCACTTAAAGGTCCGCATCACACATCCCCTTTATGATATGTCAAATCCTTGTCTTCTTCACTTTCCTTTTACTTCTTAAATTGCTGTCACCATTCTCACTAGGGATTTTGATAATGAATGTCCAGAATTTATGATATATGTGAAACCAATTTGATACCCATGGACATTATAAGAATCATCTATTGTTTGTTCCATTGGCATGACATGCAGATCTGTTTCAAGATTCTCACACTTAGGACAGAAAAAAACTTTTATAAATATATCAAAAAGTCTTGCAGCTTATTTGTCTTATAAGAGCCAGTGAAAATATAGTAGTGATTCTTGACATCAAAATGGGTCTGTGCTCCAAGGTCACAAACTAAATATTTAGGTGGAACTACTGTAGGCCTTTGGAATATTATCCATGTTGATTATAACTGATTGAGATATAACTGAGTTGATTACAACTCTTTTCATTCTAGTCTTTTTCCTCCTCCTTGGCAATCTAATGAGGCAAGTTATTGTAATAAAAGAGTTTGAGACAGTGCGATTGACTTTGATAGGTACTTTGGCATATCAGTTGTTTTAACCTACAGGTGAATGTTTCTTTCATTGTAATTTGTTATGTTTTGTTTTTCTAAAGAATAAGGTCTTGTAGCTCCTGCAGCCGGGACTGAAATAATTTACTTCAAGTGTTCTTTCTTACTTACATGAAAACATTTTTTACTACTAAATTTTAATCATTTGCTTTTGTGAAATATTTTCTGAGAATAGGTACCAGTGACTACTCAACATCTCCTTTCTCAAATAAAGATATAAGCCCTTGTGGCTCATCATTGATAGGGAAAAGAGTCCCTGGATTCTGTCTGGATTGGCAGGGTTTCTGTGCTTGGTGTGCAGGGCTGAGAAGGCCATGGGCCAATCTCAGCAATGCTCCCATCTGTGTCAGATCCTGGAAAACTGGAGAGGACAATTCTGTGAGCCATAGGTGAATCTGAGTTCCAGGCAAGCCTTGTCTACAGATCTACTTCCAGGCCATTCAGCTCTACACAGAGATATCCTATTTCAAAAAGCAAGCCAGAAAAAAAAACCCAAAGGAAATCAAAAATTACAATCTATTGTGCTAGTAATTGGAATATATGGAATCATGTAGAAACATCAAAGAATTAGGAGAAAAAATGAAAAACAGGGAAAATCAGTGATCTATGGGAAGAAAATGTAAATGCAACATGTTTAACTATGCCATGATCTGTTTACATAACTAAACTGTATCAGAGCCTATATTTGCAAAGTCCATTACAGGTAAAGCAAAAATCATGAGAAAACTATTGAAGACTCTCCTTTTCAGATATTCATGATTAAAACTGTGAATTTTTCTGTTTACAAAAAATTATTTCATGTTAATACCTGTAGTGAAAGTATGATAAAAGGAAAACTGGATGGTAAGTAGAAAAAATAGAAGAAAATGGAGGAGAAAAAAATTCAGTGTGACTTAAAACAAAGTTCATGATCTGTCATTAGAAACTTGTCTCCACGGTCTCATCCCAGAATCCAGTGGATTTTCAACAATATAAAGAAATATTATTTATTATGGCCAAACTTCACATTCAATACATTTGGGCAAACTGACAGTTGTGGATATTTTCGTTGCTATTTTAGAGTAAGTATCAAGATAGTGTATCCAGAAATGACTAAAACGTATATATTACATAGATCATGTGATTGATTTCACCAGTATAGGAAATGAGTAATCAGGTTCTGTGTTGATTAGTTTTGCTCAAGTTGACACAAACTACAGTTAGCACAAAAGAAAAAAATCGGATGAGTAAATGCTCCATCAACCTAAACTGAGTTCTTATCTTTTCATACTGTTCCTTCATTTCTGATGATATGGGAAGAGTCAACATCCTATGGATGATATCACACACTTGGCTAAATTATTTTTATGACTACACAGAAGAGAATAACTAGATAGGAGAAAATGATTATTTCTGTTTTTATTCCTTTTAGTGGACAAAAATTATTTGTATTGAAGTTGATCCTAATTAATTTATACTCAAATAAGGGCAATTGATTTAACAAAGTTGGTTAGTAAGCATAAGAAATTCTTAGAACTTACTGATATTTTACTGTACAATTAACATAATACAGTACTCTAATCAATATGCTTTGTTTAAGCAGAGCATATGGAAGGTAAGACTTTGAGATTGTTATTGTATGTGTGTATGTCAATCATATATACAATCTGATAGCCAGTCTTTTATTATATTTTTCAAGAATGCTAAAACAAATTCACTTACGGATGCACAGACATAATAAGATTGTTCATTCATAAGCAACAGGAGTAGCATCCACATTGTTGGCAAAGAAACAACCATCACTTTTCTAACACAAAACCTTAAAGGGGAAAATGACATGAAGACTGAAGACACACAGGGAAATGCTAGAGAGCCAACAATGCCAACTTTTTAAGTAAAATAACTAAGTTTAGTTATTTCCAAGTGTACATTTATTTTGAATATTTGTGTTGATACACGTTTTATTAAGGCCAGAAATCAAACCCTAAATGTTATGCAAGAAGGAATAACAATATCATTCTGATACCATGCAAACAGCTGAGATACACTAATCAAAAAGAAGTCTATTACACTCATATGAGAAATGAAATTATTACATCATGCCACAGTTGCCAAAAACTACAAACAAAATACAAGAAGGACCTTCAGACACGTTAGAGAAGAATTCTAGATCATTGCTGTTCAAGAAAGAAAGAAAAAGTGTAGAAAAGGAATGTGAAGGAATGAAAGCTAATTCAAACTTTGCCAGGGTTCTTATGTTTTATCAGTAACTATTGCTATTGGAAATTCTATTGTGGTGAGATGATAAGCAAAGCAAAACCCTATTTTTGATGAGTGGAATGTATGGCTCCATAATGCTATAGAAAGTTAACATGAGACCCATACCCATGACATCTCTTTAGAAAACAATGCTTTGAATAGGATGGGAAAAATTGACTGATGCAGATATACATAGAACACGATGTAAACGTCAGCTTATAAACCTGCACTTACCATTGGTTTTCTTCAGTTCCTCCACAAGGAACTGTGCTTCCTCTTGAATTTGGTTCTCAATACTTCTTTTCCCCATACCCAGTTTTCTCAGGGTTAAGAGTGAAAAGTGCTTTGTTTCTTTCCATATATCTCCATTGCTAAACGCAATGCCTAAAAAAATTGGAATAGAAGACTATGGAGTATGTCTGAGAGATAGATAAAGGAACAGACCTGTCACACATATAGAGTCCCAAACTTATTCCTGAAGAGCAAACATGACGTCTGCTTTCCACCCTCCATCTCACTACATACACTACCCAGTATACACAGAAGCACATGCCTACTTACCAAAGCCTTTCAAAACCATATCAAAAATAGGGACTTTTCCTCTTCCACTAAACTCCTCCCCATGACCTATGAGAGCTTCCTTTATTGCCTCATAGCCATGCAACACCACAGCGGGTTTCATGCCAAAATACAGAGTGAACACAGGGCCATAGATTTTAGAGAACTGTAATGATAATAGAAAACACAAATATTCTAAAATTGTCAATTAGTTGACCTCTTCATATTGGCAATAGAACTGTGTTAAAATATTTTTATGCAGAAAAACTAAGTTTGAAGTTTGTATATACCTTTCAATATGATGATTGTTTCATATAAATGACCTTCTGGGTGCCAAGCAATATCCCAGGCCACTTATAGTCTAAAGAGAAAGAACCACCTTACTATGATATTCAACAGATCACTTTGTCATATTTTACAAAGTACCTGAAGTAAAAATTCCACACTCATTTCCTGGGTTCTAATGCAAACGAGTAGAGCCTTCAAATCCACACTATGCTCATCCATTTTTTGGATAATGCAGATCATTCTCTCGCTAACTACACACTGAATCAATAGTCACATGACTTCTGTGGACCCAGCTGTGAATACTTTCTGTTAAAAATTACAAAACCTGTGAAGAAGGGTAAACATCTAAACTCTTGTGTCAGCACAAGAGTTCAAATTCAGTCCTCATCTATTGTTACAAAAGTACAGAGTAAGCGTCACAGAAGCTGCACCACAATATACAGAACTGTAGAAAAAATATTCTCATCATGAAGTATTTTTGGTCCCAGGCATAGGATTTGTATGGTATCAAAGGAGATCAGGAAACCACAGTATAAGCTAAGCCGCACTGTTTATGGTTTCCTTTTCCTATGTGATATCATGCCCTTTGCTTTACTTTTAATCAGGATCCAATTAATTCTACAGAGTAAGGCATGAATGAATAATCCAAGAACAATGTATCTCTACAATTATGACTCATTTAAATAAATATTCATTGTAATGCTAATTCCAATTGGCCTTAATATTAAATACCTAGAGTCAGATATTAGGGGTGAAAGCTGAGATATCAGAGAAGCAGTGCAGCCAGCCACTAGAGGGACTTTTACCTCTGTAGAATTCTCAGATTCAAAGGTGTGATCCTGTCTTTTGAACCTCAAACTGCATCTCCAGACTGAATCCTCAGACTGAATGCTCAGACTGTATCCTCAGATGGCATTCTCAGAGCACATCTGAGCTCTTGTTTCCTCCCGCCTTGAGTTCCCTCTCTGCCCAACCATATCACTTCCCTTCTCTACCTCCCTGGTACTTGACTTAAAGGTGTGAGCCACTACCACATGGCTCTGTTTCCTTTGAGACTCGACCAGTATAGTGTAGCCCAAGTTGGCTTTGAACTCACAGAGGTCTGCCTGCCTTTGTCTTCTAAGTCCTGGAAGTAAAGTTATGTGCCACCACTGCACATAACTTTAATTAGTTCTAATTTAATTAACACATACCTGAAATTAGTTCTGCACTTTGTTCTTTAGGCAATGTTTATTTGTTAGATCACAAAATCTCACTATAATCCCTCAGTCTTCACCATCAGTAAAATAATAGAAAATGTTTATGAAAGATGGATTTGAAAAAGTAGATAAAACTTTTAATTTTGTGATTATATTATAAAATTAGTGTCCTTAATATTCTGTAACCTGAAATCTTGTTTATTACTAATTGCAACTGCAGTACTATAGGCAAGTCTCAGAAAAGACAAAAACAACTTTACTGTTTTTCACTTTACACCCATTTAAAAATATGTTCTCTAGTACTAGAGTTTCTCTGACAGCAGATCACTTACATCTCTCTATACAAAGTGCCAGACAAGCATGAAGTGTACTCACATTGGTAAAGGCTTGGTGAACATTTTTTACATCTATCTGGTGGATGTTGCCAATAATTGGCAGAGGAGTAGGTCCAGGAGGTAGCTTCCTTTGCGTAGAACTTCGTTTCCAGTGTGAGAAGAGAAGCAGACATGTCAGAATGAGCACCGAGACCATGACTAGATCCATGGTTAGCCTTCCCAAGGCACAAATGTGACCACGTAGTACAGAGGTTTTATAATGCGGCCATGGGAACTGACCTTTTGTACTTTGGAGCATCATTGAGAAACCAACTAGGCACTGTTTGAGCTCTCTTCCAAGTAGACTCTGTCCCTGTGATAACAAAAGTTAAAAGTGAACAGTTATTTCACCTTGTCCTTTTTCAGCGTGCCTCTTAGTGATTTTCACCTATTTTTACAGAGTTATGATGATATATTGTTGATAAATATGAACAATGAAATCGATATTTTGAAATCCTGTCTTTATTTGAAAATAGTTAATTTTTAGAATATTTTATTCTGAAATTATAGAATAATTTTGTCATTTTAAAGTTTCATTTTCTTCATCCAAAAGTGTCCATATTTGCATTTCCTTGTTATCTTTCTACTGTGTGTCCTCTTTTGTTTTCTTCGTTTATAAAATAAGATTTATTTATTTTGTATACAGTGTTTTTTCACTTATTTTGCATACCAAACACAGTTTTTTCTTCTCTCCTCTTCTCCCAGTTTCCCTCTGCTTTCCATCTACTTGACTCCCTTACACTCCTCCTCTTTCTCCCTTTAGAAAGGGGCAGAACCCACAGGCTGGAACAAAGCATGGCACATCAGGATGAGGCAGGACCTAGCTCCTCCACTTGCATCAAGGTTGGGCTAGGTAATCCTCCATGTGGACCATGCTTCCAAAAGTCAGCTAAACATCAGGGACAGAACCTAATATCACTGCTGGGAGCCTTACATAGAGACAATCTGCACAACTGTTACACAGATGCAGAGAGTAGCTAGGTCCATGTCGTGGAAAGTCCCTAACAATTGATCCAGAGTCTACTGGCTCCCAATAGCTCAGATCTCTTGGTGAGTCCCACCACCATGACACCCCTGGGCTCTTACAATCCATCCTCTCTTTCTTCAGGTAGATCCCCAAAGCTCAACTCAGTGTTTAAGTCTGTCTTGCACCTGTTTTCATCAGTTTCATGATAGAGTGTCTCTGGTGACAATTATTGTAGTCACCAGTCTGATAACAGTTGATCGTGAGTTCAGGTATACTCTCTACTATTCCTAGGAGTGTTAGTTTGGGTTATCCTTGTGTATTTCTGGAGGTTTATCTGGTACCAGTTTCTCCCTAACACCAAAATGCTCCCACATCAAGATATTTCTTTAGTTAACTGTGTTATATAATATGATGAATAAACTGAAGGAAAATACAAATATCTGAATCAACATATTCTTAGAAAAACACTCATGCCAACTATAATCCTCACTTCTATAACTTTTCATGTGGTCCTTTCTGATATTTATAACTAGATTCCTTTCCTACACATTTTGGTTTTGCTCCAATCTCAAAAAGCACCACAGACAGCCTTGGTTCCTTGCTGGCTAAGACACCCACACCTTCATTCCTCACTGATCTATGTCATCCTGCCTGGTTTAGGCAGTCGTAGTTTTCAATTAATCTTAATCACTGGAGTTTCTATAAGAAAGGGATGCTCAAAGTGATTTCCTTCACTACAGACATATTTTTCTATCTCCATTGTGGCAATTCAATTTCCCCATTGAAATCTATATCAATCACGCCTCCTAACACTGTTATTTATTTCTAAACCTTTTAGTGCAAGGGCACCAAAACCTAAAGTGGTCAGGGAAAAGACTGAACTTACAGTTCAAAGAAATGTTTATTAAGTGTTCTGGCAGGATTGTTCTCACAAATGTATGTAAATCTTCTAGTACAGAGGAACTCAATGTGAATGGAAAGGAAACAAAAGTTTTTCTAGTGTGTCAACCATGAATACCTGACAATTTTGTATTGCCACCCAGATGTTCAGGTAAGATTTTGTGGTTTTATTTGCTGACATTACTAGGATGCACCTTCTTATATGTTAACTTTTAGATAAGAAAATTCCTCATATGTCTGTAATAAGTTTATTTCCCATTTATGAACATTTTGTGTGTTTTATGGTGTATGTTTTTTCTAATGAGGTCTTCTGTGCTCTTTTTGCTGGCCTCAATGCCACACCCCATTGTTTGCTTCCTCTCATGTCTAGATACATAAGTAAACAAGACCCCATACACATATTTAATAAGATATTTGAAAAGGTTCCTGCTAATTTAAAACTTTGCATATGTGATATTCTTAACAATGGAAGCCTAAAAAGACCATAATTTATGCTCAAAACCAACTTTGGGACAAAAATTATCACCTTTTTTATAAAAATATTAAATTGTAGCTTAGTGAAAGCTAAATGGATTTTTACCACTTTAGAACTTAATGATGTATAATCCAGGCTATTATTTTTTGTTGTTGTTATTATTTTTTTCAAATGGCAATAGTGTAACAGAGGGAGTGCCAGTGTCTCTGAGCTCATATCTAGAACTGAGAATTTAAGATGATTGTCTTATGGCTCCCGATATTCCCTCTGTTTTACCCATGGATTGCAAGGATTAGATTTCTCCATGTCCCATTAAGTCAGAAGTGAGGCTGGTGCTGCAAAACTGAGCAGAAGACACATGTGCAAGTTCTTGAGAAAATGCAACTGCTAGTCTTTGAATCCCCCGTAGACACATAGCCTCTGTTCTTATTATTCTCGTGTTGATAGGAATCGTAAACAGTGGGTGCACAATAATGAAGGTTTCTTAAATGTAGAGTAGATGCCAAAGCATGGGTGGCAGTTTGTAGAAATGAACTGTTTCTCAAAGTTGCTTGTTCGTTTCCCACCTGCTCCAACCTGAAATAACTAAAGAGAAATCTGTATAAATTGCAATATTGTTTGACTAATAGCTTAAGGGTATTTCTGTTTACCTGTTACATATTAAATTAATACATTTCTATTGATCTCTGTATCGTCATGTGGTTGTTATAATTTTCTGACCAGGGGCACTTCTTTTTAAATGCTAAGCGGGCAGGGCTAGGACCAACTCTGTGAACCTGCATGATGCTCTACCCAATACAACATGGCAGTAGCATGTTCGCTGCCTCTGACAGCCATGCTCACAACCCCATTTTCAGGTATACCATGGGTCTATGTTGCCATAAGCAAGTTATAGCATTCTTCTCACAAAAACCATTTAAACCATTTAAATGTTCCATAGCTGAACCTCCCAAAAGAGCCAAAGCCCTTTGTGCTGGCGAACCAGGGAACTACCATTTTGGAAGAAACCACAGAGTTTTTGCTGCAGCTTCATTGCAAAAAGAACCTGTCTGAAAAAAAAAGTGCTGTTACCAAGAAGCTGCACTTGGCTCCCATTTTTGTGGGTCTAGAATCCATTTTTTAAAGCTATCTTAGACTTGACATTGGAATTCTGGCACTCTGGCACTCAAATCTATTGCTAGAGTCAATGTGTTCATTTCCCTTCCGCTCTGACCAGAAATAACCACACAGAAATCTGTATTAATTACAATACTGTTTGGCTAATAGCCTAAACATATTTTCGGTTAACTCTTATATCTTAAATTAACCCATTTCTATGAATTTTTGTATTGTGATGTGGCTGTGGCCTACTGGCAAGCTTCCAATAGGCTCACGTAGAGGCGTCTGTCTCCAGAGGTGGCTACATGGCTTCTCCCGGACACTTCCTATTCTTTCTATATATATCTCTTCCAGCCTGGCTATATTCTGTTAAGCCATTGGCTGAAAGCAACTTCTTTATTAACCAATAAAAGCAACACATATACAAAGAATATGTAGAGAAAAATTAAGGTACATGAATACCAGAAGAATTATGTTTGTTATTTGAAAGGTAATTGTATTGGTCAAGCAATGGCTCCCTCTATAAATAAGGTATCTGTTTATTCTGATTGTTCTAAGCAGTTTCTAAAATTTCTTATTATGGGAAATTATCCTCTTGATACTAGCCAACATCACATTTTATCATTCATTCCTAAACTGGTTCTGTTAATTCCTACTCATTAATTTATTTACAATAGATCCATTTTATTTATTGAAAAAATATTAATTCAATTTGTGATTTTAAACCTGGGAGATAGAGATTCAAATTTCTAATAAAACTAGAGCCTGGAGGTGGTAGGAAGTGTAGGGCTTGAGGCCACACCACTTGAGCTTCACATCTTTGTCTGCACAGAAACATTCCACTTAAGTGTAACAGTCTGTTCCTAACAACTTTGTCTAACGTTCAATATTGACCTTACTCAGTGCCAATTAAAATAAAGAAGGATCTATTAAATAATGTCAACATTTTTGCAACAGGAATTTCACAACAGTTTGATTTTGAAAATCATTGAACATTATTGAGCCAAATTCTTGGGTATTTCCTTTATCTACAAACAACAAGCACTGCTTTCTAACTGACTTATATTGCTATAAAATTCCCAAATTTACACACTTTATTTTGGTCAAAATAAACTCAGTATGCTTCTTTAAAAGCCCCATCATCTACTACTGGAGAAATGGTCGTTGTTTCTCAGTGCATCCTTTATTTCTGTGATGAAGATCTGTAAAGATGGTTTGCCTCCTAGAATGCAAGCATTAAGTTTCTTTTAGAGAGTTAGCATCTTTAAAAAATACTTTTATTAGGACCTTGGGAGCTCAATCCAGTCCTCCAGTGTGGGTCTCTGTCTCTATCTCCATCCATCACCAGATGAAGGTTCTATGGTGATATGCAAGATATTTGTCAGTATTGCTATAGGATAGAGTCGTTTCAGGTTCCCTATCCTCATCTGCCCAAGGAACTAACTGGGGACATCGCCTTGGGCTCCTGGGAGCCACTCTAGGTTCAAGTCTCTTGCCAACCCTAAGGTGGCTCCCTTAACTAAGAATTGTGCTTCCGTGCTCCCCTGTCCAGCCTTCCTTTATCCCAATCATCCTGTTTCCCCAAGTTCCCCCCATCCTCCCCTTCTCACTTTTCTCTCCCCATGTCCCCTTACCCCCAACCCACCCCACCCCAAGATCCCACTTTTCTCCCCGGCAGTTTTGTCTACTTCCCATAGGCAAGAGGATAACTATATGTTTTTCTTTGGGTTCACCTTCTTATTTAGCTTCTTTAGGATCACCAATTGTAGACTCCGTGACCCTTATTTATGGCTAGAAATCAATTATGAGTGAGTACATCCCATGTTCATCTTTTTGGGTCTGGGTTACCTCACTCAGGATAGTGTTTTCTACAGAGACCCACACTGGAGCACTGGACTGAGCTCCCTAGGTCCCAATGAGGAGGGTACGGAGGGAGAAGATGAGCAAGGAAATCAGTACCACGAGGGTGCACCCACCCACTGAGACAGTGGGGCTGATCTATTGGGAGCTCACCAAGGCCAGCTGGACTATGACTGAAAAAGCTTGCGATAAAACCGGACTCTCTGAACATGCCGAACAATGAGGGCTGATGAGAAGCCAAGGACAATGGCATGGGGTTTTGGTCCTACTTCATGTTCTGGCTGTGTGGGAGCCTAGCCAGTTTGGATGTTCACCTTCCTAGACATGGACGGAGGGGGGAGGACGTCGGACTTTCCACAGAGCACAAACCCTGACTGCTCTTTGGACTGGAGAGGGAGGGGGAGAGGAGTGGGGGGAGGGGGAGAAGGGTGGGATGAGCAGGAGGGAAATGGGAGGCTGGGAGGAGGGGGAAATTTTTTTCATTTTCTCAATAAAAAAATAAAATATAAAAAATACTTTCATAAATTCCATTAATTTTGTACAGTGCATTGAGGTTCTATTTATTTACACCTGATCATCATTGATTCACCTATCATTCCACATCCATCAAATGGTCAACTAACTCCATAAGGAGCTTCTTTTTTTTTTTTTTAAATTTATTTATTTATTTATTTTTCTTTTTTTTATGTATTTTTTTATTGATAAAAGGAGAATAAAGAAAAGAAAGAAAAAAAACAAATTTCCACCTCCTCCCAGCCTCCCATTTCCCTCCCCCTCCTCCCATTCTTCTCCCCCTCCTCCCACCCCTCTCCCCTTCCCCCCACTTTTCTCCCCCTCCCTCTCCAGTCCAAAGAGCAGTAAGGAGCTTCTTTAATGCCCATCATTTTCTTGAAGTAGCTTGATGCTGCCAAGAAAGGATGTGTCTCACTGTCATAAAAGTCTTACGTTTTTAAACATTTAAATGCCATATTCTTAAGGACTATGAAAGATTTGAAGAATACCTATCTAACTGAAATATATCTCTACATAGCTAGAAAATTTAACTAACATGACTACAAGCTTGACTATTATAGATGGCTAACTATTAACCTATATTAACCTAAGGTTGCTTGTTTGTTTCCTGGCTGCTCAGACCCAAAATAACCACATAGAAATCTATATTGATTGAAATAATGTTTGACCAATACCTTAATTGTATTTCTGGCTAACTCTTATATCGTAAATTAACCCATTTCTTTTAATCTGTGTATCACCACGTAGCCTACTGACAAAGTTTCAATAGGCTCCAGCCAAGGCATCTGTCTCCAAAGGCAGCTACATGACTTCTCCCTGATACACTGATACTTCCTACTCTCTCTCTCTCTCTCTCTCTCTCTCTCTCTCTCTCTCTCTCTCTCTCTCTCTCTCTCCCTCTTCCAGCCTGACTATATTCTTTTAAGTCATTGACTGAAAACAACTTCTTTATTAACCAATAAAAGCAACACATACAAAAGGACATTCCACACCACTCAATGAGTAAAGAATTGAAGTTACTTGTATATCAGAAGAATTAGTTCAACATGGTCTACGAGGAATTCTCATATCTCTGGAACTGCCTAGGGTATGGCTGTCAAATGTAGGCTTTATCTCAGTCTCTATCAATCTATGTACCAGTAAAGACTCAAGAGTCAGATTTGGAGGTAAAATCCTCCTCGATCAGAGAAACTAATAAACAACTAACTAACCTTCCTTTTTGGCAGACACCAAACAAGAGTAACATCTCCTCAGACATCCCAAAGGAAAGAAGAGGTAAATTTCTAATCGACTCCCTACTATTTTCTGTGCATCGCTTTATCCTTATTTCTGACTTCTCTGTCCTTTCTATGGTACTTCCTGTCTCCAAGTCAGCCCCTGTCCCAAGGGAAATTTTATTAACACAAATTTGGCGTTTCACAGTAAGGCCAAATATTCTAAAACACTTCCCCATTTTTTTCTAAATAAAAAGCAAAAGTTTTAACTCTACCACAGCAAATCTATTTTCCATAAGAAAAATTATCTTGTAGGAATTTCATTCACAAAGTCTAAAGTTCTGTAGTATTTGAAAATTTGGAGAAAGTATTCTATTATCTATCCTATCTTGGGGAGTCCAAAGTTTTACACCTAAACCACGTTCTATCATAACTTTTGTCATCCTAAAATTATCCTTTTATACTAGCAGAATTTCTTAGATAAAGAACTTAAACTTTTATTTCTCTCAACCTTATAAATTTTACATCTCATTTGCAACCTTCTCTTCTAAATTTGATGACAAAAAGGTACAACTATTTAGTTATAAATATCTTTGAGAGACACAAGCCCAAGAAGGATAAAATATTACCTGAAAACAATTTTATATTGAGATTATTGCATAATCATACCATTTTCTACTTACCTTTTCTCATCCAAATGCTTCAATATTTGTATTTTCTTTTTGTATGGTAATCTTTTCAATATATGGCTTCTTTTGTTTTATTGGTAATTGTATAAACATATATATGTTACATGCACACACACACATATATATATATTATTGTTTAAATTCATAAAAACATACACATTTGTGTGTATATATATATATATATATATATATATATATATGCACATACACACATACTACAGAAGGTATGGCTGGTATTAAAGTGTGTCTTCCTGTCTCAATATCCGGATTAAAGACATGCCGGTTACTGACTGAAGACAAAGATCATAAGAATATATTTCTGTTTCAAATTAAGGAAAAAAATCTCTCATTGGTATGCTCTCTATTTTTGGAATATAATTAATTCTGGATGAATTCAAGTTGAAAACTAAGAATAACATCACACCCTGCTTCCTTTTCACAATATACTATGAAAGTTATAAATATACAATATGTATATTTGCATGTTTTAGTTTATACATATGAGAGGCAATATAATTTTATCTTTTTAAGTTTAGAATACTTTTTTACATATGATAATCTTTAGTTTCATTTACTGTTCACAATTTACATGATTCCATTCTTCATTATGGGTACACATAAAATTCTATTGGGAACATAATGATATCGTCCAAATTTATATCTTCCTTCTTTATTAATGGTTGTGACAACCATACTTGTATATAATATGTATTTCAAAAGATATAAAAACATATATTAATTCTGTATAATGTTGTTTAATGAAAGTTTCTGGGACTAAATATTTGGTATTTGCTACACCAATATGTGAAACTTTCCTTGAGAAAAACAATTTCTCACACCCTCCACATTCCTTTATATTTTAATTAGTTAATTAATTAATTTTGAAAAAGTATGCTTTCTCATTTACTACCAAACCAAGTTCCTTTTCCCTACCCTCCTCCAACTCCCTTCACCTTTCTCCCAGCACACTCCCCATCCATTCCTCAGAGTGGGTAAGGCTTCCCATGGAAAGTCAACAAAGCCTAGTATATTGCTTTGAGACAGGACCAAAATCTTCCCTACTATATATAGACTCCTTCAAAAAGAACGTGTACCAAAAAGTCAGTATAAGCAGTAGGGATAAATCCTGGTCCTACTGCCAGTAGCCCCACAGTCTTCCCCAGCCATACAACTGTTACTGATATTCAGAGGACCTAGTTTGGTCTTATGCTGGTTCCTCAAGTATCAGGCCAGAGTCAGTGTGCTACCATTAGCTCGGCAAGCTATTTCAGTGGATATTCCCATCATGATCTTGATGCCTTTGTTCATAAATTACTCCTCCCTCTTTTTGACTAGACTTTGGGAGCTCTGCCCAGTGTTCTGCTGCAGATCCCTGCATGTGCTTCCATCAGTTGTTAGAGGAAGATTCTATGATGACATGTAAGATAGTCTTTAATCTGACTACAGGCAAGGTCAGTCCAGGCACAATCTCCACAATTGCCTAGGGTATTAGCTGGGGTCACCTTTGTGGATTCCTGGGAATTTCTCTAGTGCCAGGATTCTTGATAGCCCCACAATGGCTCCCTCAATCAATATGTCTCTTTCCTCGCTCTCCCTCTTTGTTCTTTCCCCATCTCAACTAGCCTGTTCCCTCAAGTTGTCCTTTTCTGTTTACTTCTCCATCCTCTTCCCTTCTACCCCACCTTCTCCTACAACCACTATGCTCCCAATTTTCTCAGGAGATCTTGTCTATTTCCCCTTCCCATGGAGATTTTTAAAGGTTTCTCTTAATGCTCTCCTTGATAACTAGCTTCTTTGGGGTTGTGGACTATAAGCTCATTATCTTTTGCTTTACATGTAATATCTACTTATGAATGAATAATACTGTGTTCTTCTTTCTGGGTCTGGGTTATCTCATTCAGGATATATTTCTCTAGTTCCATCCATTTGCATGAAAATTTTAAGATGTCATTGTTTTTTTTACTGCTGAATAATAGTCCATTGTGTATCTGTACCATATTTTTCTTTATCCATTCTTTGGTAGATTGATATCTAGCTTGTTTCCAGGTTCTTGCTATAACATTCTTAAATTGAAAGTTTTCTTCGTGGTTCCTTTATGTAGGTTTGTACATGGAGATAGATATTTTTAATTTTTCTTATCACAATATGTCTTACTTTCTACACATAATGTGATTGATAATTTTTCTAAGTGTAATAGTCAAGTCTATCATTTTAGGACTCTGAGTGTGTACAACACATCATTCCAGGCCTGTTCTGCTTCTAGAGACTCCATTGAGAATCTATTGTCATTTTACTAGTTTTGCCTGTATATGATTCTTCTTCCTTTTCCATTCCAACTTTTAATATTCTTTCTTGGTTCTGTACTTTGAGGCTTATTATTATTATTATGTGGTGAGGGGGTGATTCTTTTCTGGTTGAATATATTTTTTGTTCTATACACTTTTTCTCCCTTTGTACGCATTTCCTTCTTTGGGGTAAGAAAATTTTCTTATATGATTTTGTTGGAAACATTTTCTGAACCTTTGAGGTAGGCTTCTTCTCCTTCATTTATCCTTAATAATTTTAGGTTTCATCTTTTAACAATGACCTGTTGTAATAAGGGCCACCTGTTTGTTTTGACTGCTCAGATTCCAGAAATAATCACACAGAAAATATATTATTTAAAACTCTGTTGGCCCATTTCCTCTAGCTTCTTATTGGCTAACTATTTCTTTTAATATAACCATTTGGCAGTGGCTTATTGGCAAATTCTGGTGTTTGTTTTTCTCTTTTTCTGCTTTTCTGTTTAAATAAAAAGGAAGATTTTTAACTTTAACATCTCTGTGTGATTTTCTTTGGGGCTTGCCAGCTTGTTGGGGCACTGGGCAGAACATGTTACACTGCTATTCAGGTAAACTCTTTATCTAAATATACTTCATTGCAATTGGTCACTGAAAAAGAAATTGATCCAAGATATTCATCAGTATGGCTATAGGATAGGGCCATTCATAGAACCTTCATTTGGTGATGGATGGAGATAGAGACAGAGACCCACATTGGAACACTGGAGTGAGCTCCCAAGGTCCAAATGAGGAGCAGAAGGAGGGAGAACATGAGCAAGAATGTCAGGACCACGAGGGGTGTACCCACCCACTGAGAGAGTGGGGTTGATCTATTGGGAGCTCACCAAGGCCAGCTGGACTGGGACTGAAAAAGCATGCAATAAAACTGGACTCTCTGAACATGGCAGACAATGAGGGCTGATGAGAAGCCAAGGACAATGGCACTGGGTTTTGATCCTACTTCATGTTCTGGCTTCGTGGGAGCCTAGCCAGTTTGGATGTTCACCTTCCTAGACCTGGATGGAGGGGGGAGAACCTTGGACTTTCCACAGGGAAGAAAACCCTGACTGCTCTTTGGACTGGAGAGGGAGGGGGAGAGGAGTGGTGGGAGGGAGAGAGGAGTGGGAGGAGGGGGAAGGAAATGGGAGGGTGGGAGAAGGCGGAAATTTTTTTTCAATTAAAAAATGTATTTAAAAAATTGATCAAAGATTAATAGATAAAGTTAATGTTCTACAAAAGCTATCCTTTTATGATAGCTTTGATTTAAAATATTTAGACACACTCACTAACATGTGTCATATTAACTACTATAGATCTTTATGTTATTTCTCTGTACGTTTTTGGATTAGAATTTATCTGAGCTACATAACAAATAATCTGTAAGATAGAAGGTGTTTAGAATAGCTTTCACCTTTTATCCTACAGTGTAGTAATATGGAGCGGCGGCTGGGCTGCGTCCCCAATACCCCAGCCGCCCGGCTCCGGCTAGCTTATGGCCCGAAATAATTACACAGAAACTGTATTCTTTTAAACACTGCTTGACCCATCTCTATCTAGCCTCTTCTAGGCTAACTCTCGCACCTGGACTAGCCCATTTCTTATCATCTGTGTAGCGCCCCTAGGTGCGCTTACCGGGAAGATTCTAGCCTAAGTCCATCCTGGGTCAGAGCTTCATAGCGTGCGTCTTCCCTGGAGCAGGTAGCATGGCGTCTCTCCTGTGTCTGCTCCGGAGAGCAGAGCTGTGGAGTCTGACCTCACTTCCTCTTCCTCCCGGCATTCTGTTCTGTTTACTCCACCCACCTAAGGGTGGGCCTATCCAATGGGCCTAGCAGTTTCTTTATTGCTTAGCCAATGAAATCAACAGATTGATATGACACTCCCACATCACTTCCCCTTTTTCTGTTTAAACAAAAAAAGGAAGGCTTTAACCTTAACATAGCAAAATTACATATAACAAAACAGTTATCAAGTAAAAGTTACATCAGAAACATTTATACATATAACAAAATTGACCTTAAATCTCTATCAATGCAAATTATTCATACCTATATCATATCCCCCTTTAAATGTAAAAGAACATTTATAAACTATATTTGGGAACATGGGCGCAGTTTTTTCTCTCCAAACTGCTTCCTGCTGAATGGGGGCGTCGTTAATTAGGTCTTTCATGGTATAACCTGTGTGCTAGGGTCATCTCAGTTGGCAGTTGAGCGAAGCAATTTTCTGAAGATGTTCACAGCAACCCTTCAGGAGGACGTGGTCCATCATACCAAATCGGGATTGAAGAAATGAACAGGGTCTCATCCTCTGTGAAAACAAAAGAAGACTCTCTCCAAAGCATCATATCCTTAGATCCAAATTCTGATATCATACCCTCATGATATCCGTTCTGGTTCCACTGGGCAGCCCATATAATGAAATGTCTCTCTGTACTTAGCTCCTTCACAGTCAAAAATTTTAAAGAAAACACAATAATACAAAGAATCCAGACTCTCTGTGAATTTTTCATCTTTACGCGGCTTATTTTTATTTATATCTATAACTATCTGTACTCTGTCTCTTTAAAGACTTTACTTTTACTTTTTTCTTTTTAAACCATTAACTTTATTCTCTATATTCTTTTTCTTCTCTCTCCCAAGCCTACGTACATTCATCCAAAAGTGTGACTCATTTAGTGGTCTGAATCTGTCCTATTGTGAATCTGCAATTTTTTACTATCCAGGAGCACTTTTGATTTGCGCCTTTAAATCACTAGGTGCTTAAGAATCTAAGCTGTGACATTCCTAGGTTAACTTTTTGCTTTTTGAGCGCATGTCTTTGACCTGGAATAACCCTGTAGACCAGGCTGTCTTTGAACTCTCAGAGATCCGCCTGTCTCTGCCTCCCAGGCATTGGGATTAAAGGTGTTTGCTATTACTTGAACTCACAGACATCTGTTTGTCTCTGCCTTCTAGGCACTGGGATTAAAGGCGTGTGCTACCACACCTTGAAGTCACAGAGGTCTATCTCCCTCTGCCTCCCAAGTGTTGGGATTAAAGGTGTGTACTATGACACACAACAACTCGCTTCCTTTTTTTTTGTTTTTTGCTTTAAGAACTTCAACTTTCAGCTTGCATATATTTTTAACACACAGTAAACCATTTAGAAATTTTCTTTGTCTTTGAATCTCTCTTTACTGTATATCTCTCTTTTTCTGACCACATGAGTCTTTAATTTACCAAGCAATATCAGTAGGACTAAAGCCGTGGCTTTGCCAGCTAGATCCAGTCCATTCCTTAGCTTTTCAGCCTCATGGCTGAGGTACTGGCTGTAGCCATGTTTATAGCATTTCAAGGTCCCTGCCAGCCAGTGAACTACAACAGACAACACTCAAGTCCTCTCTCTGTAGCCGGCCCTCCTGCCTCAAACAGTCAGAGTTTGCCCTGGCAGGATGGCCCAGAAAGCCGGCATTTTTAAACGGCAGCTTTTTTCCTGCTACGGCTGAAAACCGAAAAGCATGTGTTCATCTTTTCGTCAACACCATTTAAGTGTTTCGTGGCAGGACCTCTTAATGAGCTGCAGGTTTTGCAGCTGAAGCTGAGTCAGGAAGCCTCTCTTAGATGAGAGCGCTTGCTTGCCTCTAGCAAGCAGAGTAGACCCAAGAAATCGCTACTATCAATAAAACATGCTTTACTCTTTCCCAAGCTTTTTCAGGCTTTCTGTGGATTCAGTTGGCCCCACGTCTGGGCGTCATCTGTAGTAATATGGGGCGCGGGGCTGGGTCCCCAAAACCCCAGCCGCCTGCTTTGCCCGGCTAGCTTATGCCCCGAAATAATTACACAGACACTGTATTCTTTTAAACACTGCTTGACCCATCTCTATCTAGCCTCTTCTAGGCTAACTCTCGCACCTGGACTAGCCCATTTCTTATCATCTGTGTAGCGCCCCTAGGTGCGCTTACCGGGAAGATTCTAGCCTAAGTCCATCCTGGGTCAGAGCTTCATAGCGTGCGTCTTCCCTGGAGCAGGTAGCATGGCGTCTCTCCTGCGTCTGCTCCAGAGAGCAGAGCTGTGGAGTCTGACCTCACTTCCTCTTCCTCCCGGCATTCTGTTCTGTTTACTCCACCCACCTAAGGGTGGGCCTATCCAATGGGCCTAGCAGTTTCTTTATTGCTTAGCCAATGAAATCAACAGATTGATATGACACTCCCACATCACTACAGATTATTTGTTATGATTTATAAATATTGATTATTGATAATAAATTCTATTATTGATTGATAATATAAATATTGATCAAATTTAGAGATTATTAATTCTAATTAATTTTAGAATCATTACAATGAACACTTGTCATTCTTTCAATCATCTTCAGACTTTCAGTTATCTACATTTGTTGCTGCCCTAAGATATATTCACATGCTTCCTTTTTTTGTTAAACAGAAAAGGGCAGCATGCAGGGGCCTGTGGAAGTATATAGCATATGGCAAAGGAAAATTCAGCTATCAATTCACAAGAGGAATAATTATCTTATGGAAATAATCCTATCTAGCCAGGCTTACGGGACTTTCGACTCTGAACACCAGTTGCACGTATTGTAATATCTTTCATGTCATTTCATTTCTTCCATAAAAACAGCTTTGGGTGTTTTCCCACTGCTTGTGTGGTAATTTTGTGAAAATATTCCATTTATTGGGCACATATATAGCTGTGTTCAGTAAGATGATTTCTGCTTATTTTGTTTAATTCTGATGAGTAGAAATAATATTATATTTTGCATTACTCAGAACTGACATACGATTCTCAACCCAAAGACAGACCCCGGTCTGTTTCTTGCAGGTCGGGACACTGCAGCAGGAAATACAGGTGTGTGTGTGAGCTACCTAAGATGAGTGATGGGCATTTATCAGGTTGTGGTAAGAGAAACAAGTTCTATTCATTGCTGAGCTATATATCCAGCCATACATTACACATGGAATGTTAGTTTAAGATATGTTACAATGGTTGATGCCACAGAGTATTACTTTAACTATGTGAGGATGATGTGGGAGTGTCATATATCAATCTGTTGATTTCATTGGTTAATTAATAAAGAAACTGCTTGGCCTGATAGTTTAGAACATAGGTGGGTGGAGTAAACAGAACAGAATGCTGGGAAGAGAGGAAGTTAGGCAGATGCCATGCTGCTCTTCTCCAGGACAGACGCAATGAAGCTCCTACCCAAGATGGACGTAGGCTAGAATCTTCCTGGTAAGTCCCCACTTCATGGTGCTACACACATTAATAGAAATGGACCAAACAGTGTTTAAAAGAATACAGTTTGTGTGTTGTTATTTCAGGTATAAAGCTAGCTGGTGGCCGGGAGCTGGGAGGCAGGAAATAGCCCGCAGCTCCTTCTACATGAGGATGTTTTACATTTGTTCCTGCTGCCTTTTTGATAATGTAAAGATGTGTTAGATTAGTTTATTTTGCTTATGTGTTTAGTGATATCCTCTGACACATGAATAACCCAGACAAGGCCAAACTGATAACTAAAACTGGAAGTCTCTCTCTGAGTAGCCTCTAACTTTCAATATCTCTTCATTAAAGGTGAGACACTTTTGAGCATATTCCCAGTTCTTTCATGGATTTTGACTGGTGTTGGCATTTTGATAAAGGTAATGAGTTGAGGTGGTGAGAATGGCTCCCACGCAGAGGTTCTAGACTCTGTGGTAAATTATCTCCACCATATTTTAAACCTGAGAGAAGTGGAGACAGCACCCAGGGCTGGTGAGACCAAGATGCTTAGCATTTTTAAAAGCACTTCTGGACAGAAAAAGATTTCAGATACACAATAGGAAAGACAAAGACATAAAAGACCTCTAAATGAGAAAGAGTGTGTGTAAAAAATATACATAGGCTTGGGAGAGAGAACAAAAAGAGTATAGAGGTTAGAAAAAGAAGTAAATTAATTAAAAAAATAAACAAAGTCATTAAAGAGGAGTACAGACACGTTTCTCTGTTTTTCTCTAAATCAAAATGAAAGGTTTTAACTTTAGCATAGTAAAACTATATAGAACAAAAACAGTTATCAGCTGGGAACTATATTAACAATATCCAGTGTATTTGTATTTGGGAAATTAAGAAAAACACTCCTTATCCTGTCTTGGTGAGTCCAAAGTTTTGTACCTAATATAACTTCTACAATATTTAAGGAGAAGTGTAACTATAACTGGTTTTCAACTCCATCATTGACCGCAGAAGAATACAATATTACCTGAGCAAACAGGAAATGTAGTGAAGGCACTTCTAAAATTATAAAAATGAGAGGCAACTCCAAACTTTGGCAGGTGGGTTTACTTAAATTGCTATTTCTACTCAGTGAACTGGATTATTTTCAGGCCAAATGTGTAAATTTGTGCCCCATGTCTGATTGCCAAATGTAAAAGGCATTTTATTGGGCTACCTGCCAGTTCCTAAATCATGACACTGAGACTTATTATTAGTTAAGAATACTTAGCTTTATCTTAGTTCTTATCTTAATCTGTTTCACTTAATCTATATTTGGCTTAAAGTCTTTTTACCTTTTTTCTTTTTATATATTTTATTTTCCTACAGCCTCTATGTTGTCTGTATGGCTTCTAGGTGTGTATTGCAAGCAAATTGCAAAACTCTAGAATTGTCATAGACATCTTGCTGCCTAGACAGGCACTCAAAGTTCTTCTGTCTTGTTGGGGCATCCATCTTTAGCCTACAGGACCATTGTATCTAGCACACTTTTCCATTAAGCAGGAAATTTGAAAATCTGTTTTATTACAATGTCAAATCCACCAGTGTTTTTCTTCTGTGTTTTACAGAATGTCTGGCAGCAGACAATTTCACAAAGCAAGAATCCCAAAGACTGTCTCCACTTCTTTAGGAAGATTTAAAAGTCATTTTTTTTTGTGGTAATGAAAGTCCATTCAAGCAACTCAGTCCAAAACAGTTTCTTGCCCAAATGGCTCACAAACTCCATTAGGGGCCTATTAAAGGCCCATCATTGTCTTGAAGTAGATTAGTGCTGCCAGGAGCAGATGTGTCTCATTGTCATAAAAAGTCCTAAGTTTTTAAAACATTTTAAATGCCATATTCTGTAGTCTTTGAAAGGTTTTTTTCTTTTTATTTATTTATTAAAGATTTCTGCCTCCTCCCTGTCACCACCTCCCATTTCCCTCCCCCTCCTCCGATCAAGTCCCCCTCCCTCGTCAGCCCAAAGAGCAATCAGGGTTCCCTGCCCTGTGGGAAGTCCAAGGACCACCCACCTCCATCCAGGTCTAGTATGGTAAGCATCCAAATTGCCTAGGCTCCCAAAAAGTTAGTACATGCAGTAGGATCAAAATCCCATTGCCATTGTTCTTGAGTTCTCATAGTCCTCATTGTCCACTATGTTCAGCGAGTCATGTTTTATCCCATGCTTTTTCAGACCCAGGCCAGCTGGTCTTGGTGAGTTCCTGATAGAACATCCTCATTGTCTCAGTGTGTGGGTGCACCCCTCGCAGTCCTGAGTTCCTTGCTCATGCTCTCTGTCCATCTGCTCCTGATTTGAACCTTGAGATTTCAGTCTGGTGCTCCAATATGGGTCTCTGTCTCTGTCTCCTTTCATTGCCTGATGAAGGTTAATATTCAGAAGGATGCCTATATGTTTTTCTTTGGGTTCACCTTCTTATTTAGCTTCTCTAGGATCATGAATTACAGGCTCAATGTCCTTTATTTATGGCTAGAAACCAAATATGAGTGAGTACATCCCATGTTCCTCTTTTTGGGTCTGGCTTACCTCACTCAGGATAGTGTTTTCTACTTCCGTCCATTTGTATGCAAAATTTTAAGAAGAAATATCCATCTGAAATACATCTTTGTACATCTGGAAAACCCAGCTAACATAACTACAAGCTTGACTATTATAAATGACTATCTATTAGCCTGAATTTCTTTTTTTTTAATATTTATTTATTATGTACACAATATTCTGTCTGTGTGTATGCCTGAAAGCCAGAAGAGGGCACCAGACCTCATTACAGATGGTTGTTAGCCACCATGTGGTTGCTGGGAATTGAACTCAGGACCTTTGGAAGAGCAGGCAATGCTCTTAACCTCTGAGCCATCTCTCCAGCCCCCAGCCTGAATTTCTTAATTATAAATTACAGTTTAAATGAGCTGCATTATTACAATACATTGATAAAGAGCAGAAATATACATATAACAAAATTGACCTTAAATTTGTATCAATAAACCAAGATCCATACCAATGCAAAGTATTGATCTCTATATCATATCCCTCTCTAAATGAAAACACATATCTATAAACAATTATTTAAGGAATTTGGGCATACTTCTCTTCAATCTGCTTCCTGCTTTTTGTTGGGTAAAGTATGTTTGGGGGTGTACATTTCAATGTTTTAGAGGGTCTTGTTCCATCAAACTACAGTTTCTCATCCTTTGTGGAAACAAAAGCAGAACCTCCTTTCCAAAGAAATACATCCTTAGACCAAAATTTTGGAATTAAGATACCTCTCAAATATATATGTTGGTTTAGCTTTAGCAGTCCATACAATGAAATATCTCTGTGTACTTAGCTCTTTCATAGTCAAAAAATAAAGAAAACACAATAATATACACAATCCAGACTCTCTGTGTATATTCAATCTTTATGTGTCTTATTGTTCTTTATTCCTTTAATCTATAACTGTCTGCACTGTCTCTGAAAGACTTTGTTTCATTTTTTAAATGTTTTACTTCTTTTATAACTCTCTATACTTTTTCTTCTCTCTCCCAAGTCTATGCACATTTACCCAATATTGTGACCCATTTAGAGAACTTTTTCATCTGAATCTCTCTTTTTTCTTTTTTAATCTTTTAAAAAACATTTTATTATAAAAAAGTTCTTTAAATTTTATTATACATACCCTATCAAATTCCCACTCTCTTTCCTCCTTCCATTCTCTCCATTTACTCCCCCACCTCCATCCACTCCTAAGAGAGGGAAAGGAACATTGCTTTATGGAAGGTCTAAGGTCTTCCCTACTATATTTAGACTAAGCAAAGCATTCATCCATAAAGAATAGGTTCCCTAAAGCCAGGACAAGCGGTAGGGATAAAACCTGAAGCCATTGCCATTGTCCCTTCAGTCTGCCCCAGAAATGCAACTGTCTACAACATTCAGAGGGACTATTTTGGTCCTATGCTTCTTCCTTCCTTGTCCAGTTGATGTTAGTGAGCACCCATTAGCTCAGGTACTGATTCAGTGGGTGTACTTATTAGGGTTTTGGTCAAATTCTCATTTCTCCCACTCTTCAACTGGACTTTAAGAACTCAGTTCAGGGCTGCAATGCAGGTCTCTGATTCTGCTTTCATCAGTTGCTGGATAAAGGTTCTATGGTAATATTTAAGATATTCATCAGTCTGAATACAGGGCAGGGCCAGTTTAGGAACCTTCTCCTTTATTGCTTAGGGTCTTAACTGTGGTCATCCTTGTGGATTACTGGGAATTTCTCTAGAACCAGGTTTCTTGCTAACTCCATAATGGTTCCCTCAATCAGGATAATCTCTTTATTTGCTCTCATCTCCATCCTTCCTCCATCTTAACTATCCCAATTTCTCAAGTTCTAATCACCACTTTCCTTCACCCTTCCTCTTGCCTTTTTACCCTCCTTTTTTCCCCCAACCCCTATGCTCCAATTTTGGCTTGATCTTGTCTATTTTAAATTTCCAGGTGGATATATTTATATTTTTCTTAGGTTTCACCTTGTTACTTAGCTTCTCTAGGATCATGAAGTATAGGCTCAATATCCTTTGTTTATAGCTAGTAAGCACTTATGAGTGAGTAGATACCATATTCAACATTTTGGTTCTGGATTACATCACTCAGGGTGGTGATTTCTAGTTTGATCATTTGCATGCAAAAGTCAAGATGTCATAGTTTCTTACCACTGAGTAGTACTCTAATGTGTAATTAAATGTGCCATATTTTTTTATCCATTCTTTTGTTGAGGGGCATCTAGGTTGTTTCCAGGTACTGGCTATTACAAATAATACTGTTATGAAGAGAGATGAACATATGTATTTGTAGTATGATTGAGCATCTTTTGGGTATACCCAAGAATGTTACTGCTGGATCCTGAGGTAGGTTGATTTCCAATTTTCTGAGAAACCACCATACTGATTTCCAAAGTGGTTGTACAAATTTATAATTCTACCAGAAAAGAATGAGTATTTCCCTTAGTCCACATCCTCTCCAGCATAGGCTATCATTGGTGGTTTTCATCTTAGCCATTCTGACAGGTGTATGATGGTGTCTTAGAATTGTTTTGATTTGCATTTTCCTGATGGTTAAGGATGTTAAACATTTCCTTAAGTGTCTTTTGGGCATTTTGATTCTTCCTTTGAGAATTTTCTGTTTAGTTTTGTATTCCATTTTATCAATTGGGTTATTTTAAATATTGATTCTCTAATTTTTTGAGTTCTTTATGTATTTCTGTCTGATGTGATGATGGTGTAGGCTGCCTTTTCTTATTCTTTGTCCTTTGCTTTAGAAAAGCTTCTCAGTTTTAGGAGGTCCCATTTATTTATTCTTGTTCCCAGTGTCTGTGCTACTGGGTTTATATTTAGAACATGGCCTCCTGTGCCCATGCATTGAAGGCTACTTCTCACTTTCTCTTCTATCAGGTTTAGTGCAGTCAGATTTATATTGAGGTCTTTAATCCATTTGGGCTTGAGTTATACACTGGGATAGATATTGACCTATTTTTATTCTTTTACAGGTTGACATCCAGTTATGAAAGCACCATTTGTTAAAAATGTTTTCTTTCTTTCCATTGCATAATTTTAGCTTCTTTGTCAAAAATCAAGTGTTCATAGGTGTGTGGATTAATATCTGCGTGTTTAATTTGATTTCATTGATCAACCTCTCTGATTTCATCCTAATACCAAGCATTTTCCACTACTGTAGCTCTGTAATGTAGCTTGATATCCATTCTGGATGAATGGTGATGCCTCCAGAAGTTCCTTCATTGTACAGGATTGTTTTAGCTATCCTGCAGATTTTTGTTTTCCATTATGAAGTTGAGTATTGTTCGTTCAAGGTTTGTAAATAAATGTTATGGGATTTTAATGGGGTATTTCATTGAATGAAGAGATAGCTTTTGGTATGATTGCCATTTTTATTATGTTGATCTTATCTATCCAAGAACAAGCAGAATCTTTTCATTTTCTGATATCCTCTTCAGTTTTTTTCAAAGACTTAAAGTTTTTGTTAAATAGGTCTTTCACATTTTTGGTTAGTGTTAGCCCAAGATATTTTATGTTATTTGTGGCTATTATGATAGGTGATGTTTCTCTGATTTCTTCTCAGCCCCCTGATCATATGTATATAGGAGGGCTACTGATTTTTTTTAGTTGATCTTGTATCCTGCCACATTACTGAATGTATTTATCAGCTGTAGAAATTTCCTAGTAGAGTTTTTGAGGTCGCTTATATATACTATTATATCATCTGCAAATCATGAATGTTTGACTTCTTCCTTTCCAATTCAAAGCCCCTTGGTCTCCTTTTGTTGTCTTATTGCTATAGCCAGAGCTTGAAGAACTATGTTGAATAGATATGGAGAGAATTAACAGGCTTGTCTTGTTCCTGATTTTAGTGGAATTGCTTTGAGCTTCTCTCTATTTAATTTGCTGTTGGTTATCAGCTTGCTGTATATTGTTTTTATTATGTTTAGATATGGAAGTAGCGGCACTAATCAAAACAAATCAAAGTCTGAACTAAAAGAGTATCAGAAAAATTTCAAATCATAAAATTATCTCTCCCCACTTCTTTTCCCCTTCTGTGTTTCTGTCTCCGTCTCTGTCTTTCTCTCTTGCTGTCCTCTCTCGCTCTTTTCCCTTCTCCCCTTCCCTTATATAACCCACTTAAATATCCAACCTCACTCTTCATGGCATACTTATTCATGTCTCTGTCTCTTGCCCACTGTGTGGCTCCCTGTCCAGGACCAGTCACCTTCAGAGACCTGTGGTGTGGTCTCATGGCATGCCTCTCCATCTGTTTCTCCTTGTGGGTTTTGATGCACCTTGTAGCCCACTGCAGCCATTGGAGAACTGTGATATCCCTGCTTGAGACTGGCCAATCTCCGGACCCACTACCCGCCACTCGGGAACCTGTAGCATTTTACTTAATTCATTACAGGAGGTCCCTCTGTCTATGTGTTGCTTTTATTGGTTTATGAATAAAGAAACTGGCTTGGCCTGATAGGGTACAACAGAGCTAGGTTTGGGAAACTAAACTGAATGCCGGGAGAAGGGAGCCAGAGTCAGAGAAATGCCATGTATCCCTGCAAGACACAGATGCTGGAACTTTACCTGCTAAGCCACAGCCACATGGAAATACACAGATTAAAGGAGATGGGATAGTTTAGGATATAAGAGTTAGCCAGAAATACACTTTAGCTATTAGCCAAACAGTGTTGCAAATAATATGGTTTCTGTGTGATTATTTCAGGGCTGAGCAGCTGGAAACAAAAATATGGCCCTTTACAACAATTATTATTATGCTTAGTTTTATTTTCAAGCTCTTGCTTGTTCATTGACTGATTGATTGATTGATTTATATTTAGTGTGTGTGTGTGTGTGTGTGTGTGTGTGCATGCTATGGCACACGTGTAGAGATCAGGTGACAGGGAAGAAGTACAAAGATCCAGTGACCCTTCTCACCAAGTACATCAGCTGGGTTTTCCATCCTAAAATTAGGGCTTAGGTAAAGAATCAGAGTTATCATATGTCAGTAGTCTGCAGTTAAGGAGGAGATCTCACTTCTGACATATGACATGCCCCTGTCAAGTCATCTACCATGTCATACATCTCTCTCCAAGAAAATTTTCTCCTCTGGATGTCACATGACTTAGGCTTTCTCTTCTCCCAGCAAAATATTCTTGGAGGAATTCAGTACATTGATATCTCTTCTCTTGATAATCTCATATGCAGTACAAAAGGCACAAGTGTCTTTGTGTATCTTCATCACTGCCAGGTCATTTACAAGTCCCTAATTTCTGTTTCAGTGCCTCAGTCTTGAGTTGAGATGATATAGTAATCTACTTTTTTTGATCATTTCTATATCATATCCCTTTTTATCTCTAGAAGGATTAACCATTTATAACCAAACCCTTTTAAAAGAAAACATACATTTATAAGCAAGATTTGGGAATTTGGGCATAGTTTTTTTAAGCTATTTTCTGCTGATTGGGAGTGTTGGCAATCTTTTGGGAATCCTGAAAAAATTCAGAATTATGATTAAAGCTTAATTATTGTAGTTTGTGAGACTGTATCATCTCATTCAGTTGCCTTGAAACTGTTCTGGATGTTGGATCACCTGGACCATTCCTTCCATTGGAGATCTCAGAAGATATTGCTTGATCAAACCATACTAACCTGGAAGGAACCCACAGCTTCTAATCTTCTGTGGAAAGAAAAGCAAAACCTCTTTTCCAAAACAGCATATTCTTAAACCTAAATTTTGAAGTAAAGATACCTTTATGTTGGTTTTGCTTAGCAGCTCCCACAATGAAATGTCTTTCTATAGTTAGCCCATTGAACAGTCAAAAAATTGAACAGAAAAATAGTATACACAATCTAGCCTCTCTGTGTATTTTTCTTCTTTCATGGGTTATTATATTTTTTGTTAATTTATTTCTTCTTTAATTAATATTTTATTTAATTACTCTTTTAATCTATGACTGTTCCTCTTCTCTCTCAAGTTTATACCATTTATTAAATGTAGTATGATATATTTAGAGGTTTATTTTTGTATGAATCTGTCTTTATTGGATATCTATAATCACTTTCTGACAAGGAGATTTTGTAAATTGCTAAGCAGGCATAGCTAGTACCAAAGTGGAGCCTTTGACAGCTGACTTCCCCCACTCAGATTTCCAACATGGCAGAGGTTTGTCTACTGCCAGTTCTTATTTCCATGTTTACCGCCCCCACTCTGAGAATCAGTGGGTCCATGCAGCCACCATGCAGCTTGCAGCATGCTGCCCCAAAAACCATTTAAGTACTCTATAGTAGGTCCTCCAAAATGTTATTTCCATTCTGTCCGCACAGACCAGAAAGTTGTTTCTTAAAGGAACCACACATCTGCTCTTTGCCAATGTTGAGAGCCTGTCCGAAAAAAATGAGGCTACAGTGATGCCATTTCTGACTCTGTTTTTGTGTACCTAGAATTCTTTTTTTTTTAAAGTTTTTCAGACTTATGTGTATGTAAGTGATCTGCAAGGGCACCATATGTAGTTGAAAGTTTATCTCCTGCCTGTCTGTTTCTGAATAACTATTCAGAGGCTTATGTTAGTTACAAACTGTTTGGTCTCTTAGCTCAGGCTTATTATTAACTAGCTCTTACATCTTAGATTAACCCATTTCTATTATTCTATATTTTACCATGAGTTTTATAGCTTGTTAACACACATCTAGTTTCCCCGGTGATTATTGCTATCTCTCAGACTCTGTCTACTCCCTTAGACTTCCTACTTGGCTCTATTCTGTCTGGCTATTGGCCAAATCAGCTTTTTTTTATTAACCAATGGTAATAAATTCACAGCATACAGAAAGACTTACCACATCAACTAACTTATTGAATGCTATTAAAGACAATTAAGCCAAGCAAGTTACGAGTCATCTTATAAATTACCATGTTTTAATGTGTTCAGCACTTTCATCTTAATCACTAATGTAGTTAATTACTGGAATAAGCATAGTCTCCTCTGCATGTTTATTTTTTATTTTATTTTACTTATTATTTTTCAGCTGGACTGGAACTGAATGAGCATGTGATCAAACCAGACTCTCTGAACGTGGCTGACAATGGGAGCTGACTGAGAAGCCATTGATAATGACACTGGGGGGGGGCTTGTTTCTACTGCATGCATTGGCATTTTGGGACCCTAGTCTGTTTGGATGCACACCTTCCTAGGCCTCGATGGAGGTGGTAGGCTAGAACTTCTCACAGGGCAGAGTACCCTGCCTTCTCTTAAGACTGGAAGAGGAGGGAGGAGGGTGAGTTGGGGAGTGGGACGGGAATGGGAGGAAGTGGAAATTTTTAATGGAAAAATAAATAAATAATAAAAAACTTGAAATATCAAAAAAAGAAAACTTGAAATTTCATTGTAGTATCCATTGCACATTGTAAAATTATGTAAGGCATACTAATGTACCTTTATAATAAACACTAAACTCAATTCTGAGATACTTTCTGACTTGACCCTTTCTCTAGCCTATGCCTCCCATTCATCCCTCTTTTCTCTAGATGGTTTTACTTCTATTTTCATTTTAAATTCTTTTTCCATTTCACATACCAACTACAGTTCTCCCTTCCTCCCCTCCTCCAGCACATGCCCTACCTTGCCCTCACCTCACTCCATTCACTCCCAAGAAGGGGTAAGCCTTCCTATGGAGAGAAAACCAAGCCTGGTTTATCAAAATGAGGCAGGACCAAGTTCCACTCCACTCTCCCCCCTCCTTCCCCTGCATCAAGGCAGAGCAAGACATCCTACTATAAGGAATGGCATCTAGAAAACCAGCTCAAGCATCAGGGATAGATCCTGGTCCCACCATCAGGGACCTCACAAACATACCAAGCCTCACAACCATTACTCACTTGCAGAGGTCCTAGTTCAGTCCTGTGCAGGCTCATCAAGTGTCAGTCAAGAGTCCATGAGATTCCACGAGTTTACATAAGCAGTCTCTGGGAGTTTCCCTGTCATGGTCTTGACCTGTATTCCTTATATAATCCTTCCCCTCTCTTCATCTGGACTTCTGAAGCTCAGCCCACTGCTTGGCTGTGGATTTCTGCATCTGCTTCCATCAGTTACTGGATGGAGGTTCTATGATGACTATTATGGTAGTCACCAATGTAATTAGTGGAGAAAGTGAGTTCAGGCATCCTCTCCACTATTGCTAAAAAATCTTAGTTAAGGTTATCCTTGTGGATTCCTAGGAATTTCCCAGGTAATAGGTTTCTTCTTAACTCCATAATGGCTCCCTCTATCAAGATATCTCTTTCATTGTTCTTCCTCTCTGTCCCTCCTCCAATTCACACATCTCATTCCCTCATGCTCCCAGATTCCATTCCTCCCTGAGCTTACCCAGAAAATCTCATCTACTTCTACTTCCTAGGATAGCCATGTGTCTCCTTTAGGGTCCTCTTTGTTACCTAGCTTCTCAGGGACTGTGGATTGTATCTGATATCCATTCAAGAAAACAGTATAGAGCAGTGGCTGATCCAGCTGTCGCTGTCTTGTTATTCTTCCAAGGGTGATGAAGATCAACCACAAGGCATGCTCCAGGTCAGAATACCCAAGAGAGCATGTACAACCTTTCTTCTGCATTTTATCCAGTCTCATCTTCATAAAAAACCATGCCGATGACAAGTCATCCCAAAATACATTGGCCAAACAGATCAAGCTCCACCACTGTTTTTGGCTATTAAAGAGGGCTCTAATTCAACATCAGTTATATACAGTAAGAATTATCAAGTATTATCCAGATGAAAGAACAAAAATGAACAAAAATGAAACTACAACAAAAACAACATTAAGCAAGAAATACATTCTAAATGTCCAGACCATAAGTAACACTCCAATAGCTGTCCTATTCTGAAGAATCCAAGTCTTGTATCTAATATGCCTTTAGCTAAGGTACAAGAGAATTGTAACAATAACTATCTAGTCTTCAACTCCATCAAAGATCTGAGAAGGAAAATAATATTACCTGAATAGGCAGGAAGTCCAAGCAAGTGACTACCAAAAAATATAGGAAATAACAGAATGAGTAGCCTCCTGAATAGACAACAAATGTTTCTCTCTAACATTAAGGCATATAGCTTAGGCTATAGGACTAGAATATTTCATTATTGTATTCAGCCTCACCAGTGTCAGCACAGACTTTTCTTCTGGAGGAGATAAGAACACACTAGAGGAACAGATAAGTAATCAGTCAGTGACTCACAGCTCCTGAAGCAGGGGAATCTACAATGGACCTTTGGAGGTTGTTTTCTTCAGGGTGATGAATGCACTCAGTTTATTATTGTTAATCTTAGGGTACTGGGTCAGGGTTAGCCTCTACCATTATGGTTCTCTACCATTTGGTTTCTCTTTAGGGTAAATTCAAAATTTCTCAATTTTAACATTAACCAATGCAATTTTGGTAAGATATTAATCTAGTTCTGTTGAGTACTACTATTATCATAGTCTCAATCTCAAGATTTTAAATTTCCTTCAATTGTTTAATATGATTAGACTTAAAAGTGGTTCTCATGGTTCTTAAAGCATCTCTGTCCCATCTATATTATTGTAGGAGTTGTGGGCCACTTCCCGCCGCCCTGCTCCCACACGGCTAGCTTTACCTGAAATAACTACACGGAAACTGTATTCTTTTAAACACTGTCTGGCCCATTAGTTCCAGCCTCTCACTGGCTTATTCTCACATCTTGATTAACCCATTTCTAATAATCTGTGTAGCACCCTGTGGCTTACCAGGAAGGATTCTAGCCTACATCCGTCTGGGGTTGGAGAATCATGGCGACTGACTGACTCGGCTTCTTTCTCCCAGCATTCTGTTCTGTCTACTCCGCCTACCTAATTTTCTGTCCTATTAAAGGGCCAAGGCAGTTTCTTTATTTAACCAATGAAATCAACACAAAACAGATGACTCTCCTCCATCAGTATATCTCTATCCCTCTGGAATGAGTGCTAATGCTTCTAACCCAGAATTATATTTTCCACCAAAAACCTTCAGAATGAGTCAAAAGCATGAATATATTGCCTTTTTTATAATGTGTATTAAGCACAAATTACACATAGTTGGACTGATAAAGTATCTAAAATTTTTATCTCTTTTTGTAAACTTAAAAAACAAATCTTAAGAGAGGGCAAGACCCTCCCCCTTACATCCAGGCTTAAAAAGGTATGCATCCAAAGAAAAAAGGATCCCAAAAAGTCAGTACATGCAGTAGAGACAAGTCCCAGTGCCATTATCATTGGCCCCTCTGTCTGCCCCAAATGTCAACCACATTCAGAGGGTCCAGTTTGATCCCATGCTCATTCATTCCCAGTCCAGCTGGAGTTGTTGAGCTCCCATTAGCTCAGGTACACTGTCTCAGTGGGTGAACCAACCCATCATGGTCCTGACTTTTTTGCTCATATTCTCCCTCCTTGTGGTCTTCAACTGGACCTTGGGATCTCAGTTCAATGCTCTGATGTGGGTCTCTGTCTTTGTCTCCATCCACAGGGCTGGGTGCCTTGTCCTCTTTTAGGATTGGAGGGTGGTGGAGGAGAGGGTGTGGGGGGATTAGGAGGGAAGTGGGAAGAGGAGAGGAAGTGGGAATTTTGATTGTTATTATTTATAAAGTAAAAAATAAATCTTAAAGAAGAGAAAAAAATCTTGCATCCTTTAGGAAATCAACCTTAATCCACCTCTCAAAGGTCAAATGGACTCCAGATAAGTTATCCTGTCAACCAACAGTCTATCTTTTCACACCTATTGTCTATGCTTGTTGATGGGATCTCTTCCTCCTTCCTCTGCTTATGGAATTACCCTTCCCCAAGTAACAAAACTCTGAGACTAGAGGTTTCAAATGCACATCTAGGATAAAAATATTCCCTAAACTCCTTAACTTCACATTCCATCACTCCTATGTATCTGTTCCAGCAGATTTTACATTAGTTAAAGGCTACAAACATCTCAAATGCTGCCTGCTCTTACCAGGCACTGATGGTACCACAGAACCTGGGCAGTGAGTGAAACAGCCTGCTCTTTCTGACCTTGGTGAGCATTCCAGCTTTCTTGGATTCCCAAGGATATTGATGCCCCCAGATAACAGGAAACAGTCTAAACAATAAGGTGTCCCCACTCCTACCTGACCAATCACCCCTTCCTATTTACTTACCTCTTATAATAAAATATGAATGAAAGTTTTTCAACCAAGAACTAACCATATTCTAGAACCATGGAGCTCCAAACATTGTCTCCACTAAAGGCCAATGTGGCATGTCATTACCAAAGTCCAATGGTACACAAAATACCTAAAGGCCAATGGGACCCAAAATAAATATAGGCCAAATTTACAAGTTTCCATTATCACCAGTGTTTTGTGTTTTCCTCTATCTATCTATCTATCTATCTATCTATCTATCTATCTATCTATATATATATATATATATATATAAAATCTTTCTCTCTCTCTCTATCCTTTGATATTATTACCTGTTCTGAGGTCGTCATTTTCACGTTGTTTTCCCAATAAATATCTTGTTTATGTCAATTGCACGGTGTGATTTTCTGGCATTCATTGACTCTATAATTGATAGGATAACCTTTAGATAAAAATTCCGTATGCATTTATTGTACACATTTATTATATACATGTTCCTAATAATAAATACAATTGCCATAGTCTGTATACTGATACTTGTATGTATATTTACAAGTAATATTATATGTTTTTACAGATGTAATTAAATTTTTGTGCATGTGTTTGTATATACAGTTTTGAGCAGGCATCTGAATAAGCCCTAGAATAGTGTTGGAAGTGTATCAGTGTTGTTGTAGGCAATTGTGAGCCTCCATATGTGAGTACTGAAAACCATGTTGCAGCCCCTTTCAAAAGCAGTAACCCCTTTATCTCCTTATTTGTCTCTCTTGTCCAATTTATTATACATTTTCTTAAAATTAAACTATGTAAAAGATTATTCTGTGTTGTTTTAAGTATCTTGAAATATTTAGTGTCATATGTTTTAAAAGAAAAATTTAATTGAACAAAATATAAGTATCTTCATCCAGTATTACAGAAACCCTTATTTTAAAACATTCTATCTGTGCATAGATTGCACAAGTTGAATGAACATTTGCTTCTGCACTGACACTGATGTATATATAGACGTATGTCTGCATTCACCACTGCTATAGTGGCTAAGAAGGAACAGACAAAATGGCTTTCTTTGGAATTGATGGGAAAGCTTATGAGTGATGTCATTTGCCATGAGACATAAAAAAATAACAGCAGATGGAAATTGATATTTTAGTGGTAAGCCCACCAGGAAGAATCACTCTGAGGGGAAAACATCCTGTGAAGTGACAGACAGAAACAAATGATTTTAAAGAGTTTATAACCTCGTGCTTTATAAGACTACATCTCTAATAGATAACAAAATGACTGCTCCTTTCTTGGCATCTGTAAGGTACAGCTCACAAATTAGGGAGCTGACTGAGAAAAATGTTCCATCCTTGCTATGTGATGAGTTATTTATATTTATTTCATGTGAGTTATTGGAATAACTCTGTTTTTATCATTTACCTAAGAATTGAAATGTGACAATCAAATGTTGCTCTTGGATCACTTGATAGATTCTGTTGGGTAAATATATCTGTAAAGAACAAAGAAGAACTGAAGAATTCAACATAAGAGAATAAAAAAGGATCCACCAAGAGAATTTATAGGTATCTTTTCCCCCAAAATATTACGGTAGAAGTCTTAGTTGATTTATTTCATACACTGGGCAGTTTAGGAGTTTGATCTCTCTAGGTTATGATTGTTATTTCTCATTTAATAACTTCCAGTGCTGTTGGGAGAGAATATAGCCACTAAAATAATAAAAATGATGCTTCCTCTTACTGTTATTCTTGCTATAGAGAAGACGGAAGCTTAGAGATATGATAAGCAATATGGAATTGAAATACATGCCCAGGATTAAACATGAAGAAACAAGTCAAACACATATTTAAAATGTTTGTATTTTGTATAAGAGCAAAGCATAAAATGACCTTACTCTTCCTGTATATTATACCTCTTTCTCTACAGCTTTCTGCTGATTCTGTTCACTGTGTATCTCTTTCAAATGCAAGTGCTTCCAGTAATTGTAAGGGATCCCCAGCTAAAGAGTGTTCTCACCCCATCCTCTTCAAAAATTTCTTTTCATATGTGTGTTTTGGGGAAGAGTATAGGCCTGTGTGTGTGCATGGTAACAAACTTCTTGTACAAATAGTGAGTATTTGCCTCTTTGTGTGTTGTGTATGTAAGTGTGTACACCTGCAAGTTCATGTGGATGTCTGCGTTCAGTCTTTGGTGTTGTAACAGGGTATCCCAGTGAGACTCAGAGCTGGGCAATCGTACTAGATGAGTTGGCTCTATCCAGGGATGCTTTTGACTAAATCTCCCATTGTAGTATAAATAGTAATCACCACGTTTTCTGACCTTTAAGTTTTGTTTTGAATATAAAAGTATGTACTTGAACCGTGTATGACAAGAACATTGCTGTCTGAGCCATCTCAACAGTATTCCCACTTTACATTCTGAAAATTTCTTGTTATATATTCCAGCAGGAACTTTGGAAATACCTTTTTCTTTCACCTCTTATTAAAACTGATGGAAAGTCTGTTGGAATCAGAAATACAAATTTAATAAGTGTTGTCAAGGACGTACAAGAGACAGAAACATGATTGTGAATTATTATATAGTTGGACACTATACATTTTAAGTGGAAGCCATGTTAATTACAGGTTTAGCTACATGTGAGTACAAGGGATAGTCACAGTGCTACAGAGAATACGAAATGACAAATATCTTTGACGATGACTTCAGAGACTTTAAAATGAAGACCTGATGATTTCCATGGGAAATTAGAGAGCAGAAGCTGTGAGAATGTGGAAGGATGCTGTATGCCTTCCAGGAAAGTGTTAAATACAAGGTTTGAGGGTGATTTCTGAGAAGAACACAGCAGAAACCAGGCATCTGATCTTCATTAGACAGGAATGAAGCAGAGCTGGAAAAAGGGAGGTAATACAGCAAATCCATTGACCTGTAGGGTATCATTGATATCTTTTGGGGGAACCAGAGATTTCAGCTTGAAGTTCTGTAAAATGGTGGTCAGGAACAGAAACAGCTCCATGCGGGCCAGACCTTCTCCTAAACACACTCGTTTTCCTGTAGGGGAAAAAAGTCAAAAAAGGTAACTATGCATTGAAGGTGAGTGAGTATGGGATGCAGTATGTTTGGAACTAGCATAAGAACTAATGTAAGTGCTGAGTTATTGGACGGTTGGTTAGCTGTAGGGGTGGGTTAGAGGACAAATGTATAAGCAAATAAATAAAGATGGTGTGTCAGGAGCAGTGTATTCCAGAGTCAAATCAGTATATATAAGCAAGTCCTATGGGTCTCTGCAAAGGAAGTCCAGTGGAGATAGTATGTAACTTGTCAGGAAACAGTGGATCTGGGCATAGAAGAATAGTGACATATTTGCTAGGCCTGTGTGCACTTTTCTCTTTCATTATATTGATGAATCTTTTGGTGATTTTTAGTTTCTCTTTGGCAGTCACACATGCAACAGCTCTAATTTTCCCTAGAAACTCCATTCTTTCTCAAATGGTTTCCTCTAAGTTTCATCAGGGGCTTAACACTTCTCAATGTTCTTATTTGGAAATATTAACTGCAGTGCCTTATTGTGGAAACTTTCCTGACTCAGTAGAGGCAGGAAAAATTAACTGGATATGCCTCATAATTGTTTTCAGGGAAGGGTAGATAGCAATACACTGAAGAAAGGAACTCAGAACGTTAATGGCAAGAAATAATGGGTTCATGTGAGGAAACAACACCGGGAACATTAACCATACCACACAGTTCTGAGAAGGAGATTGAGGAAATCAATACACAAGAAAGGGAATTACACAATACCAACAGTTGAGGATATGGTCCCTGGATACCGAGTAGGATATGGTATACTACAAGAGGACAAAATATAATGTAAAGTCTGGGATGGATAAATCATTTTAACCACACACAGGGGTAATTTGTTGGTGGAAGCAGAAAGGTACAGTGAAAATGGGAGAAGAGTGTGTTGACAAACTTTGTCTTTTATAGAGAGAATGAGAGCAATAGCACCTTCTTGAAGGCCAGAAAAAGATATAAAAGTATTTCCTAGAGACACAAAAGAATTGCTGAGGTTTAAATATTGTTGTCATTAGAGCAGTGTACCCATGTCTATAACCTTTAACTTTTAAACTGCAAGTAGCTGTCTGCTTAAATATATGCTGTGAGAACCGTATGTGCTTGGCTAGATAGTTAATTAAACTTGCAAAAATGTCAGACTGTATGCCTAGACTGATGTTGTATAAAGGATGAAAATATGTGTTTGGGTAGTAGATGAGGGGATAAAGAGTTTTTATGATGTGTATGATGTAATTCTTAGAAGACAATAATAGAAACCAATAATAAAACTATTCATGGAATACTAGTAGAACAAGCTCAGATAATGTATAAATAAAGATGGCTCATATTATTTGGTGCTAATTGTGTGCATTCATTATATAGTCATTAAGTGGCCCTTACCTTGAGGCAGGATGCTGGCACTGAGTACATGTTTTTCCCAAATAACATACGATCTTAAGAAGGATAGTGTTGAAGACAGGTTATTCAGAAAGACAAACAAACCAGAGTAATGAATGAGCCATATAATTATAAAGCAACGTAAATCAAATTAGCATAGCAGATTTTTTTTCTGATCATTTCACATAATCATTGATGATCTACCTTATTCTGAGCAGTTCATGAACCTTTCCCTAAAACTGAATATATTCATGGACACAAAGCATTTTCAACAGATGCAAGAAAGTTAAAAGGAGACCTTGCAAGCTATCTGATTGCCATCGACGAAAGACAAATACCACCACCTAAAGAAACTCTTGAATGTTTAAAAACTCATGGAATCTGAACAAAGCTCTGCTGAATGAAAAATGGGTCAAAGGAGAAATTAAACACTTTTAAAGTTGAATAAAAGTGAACATTGAAAACTAAGACCCACAAAGAAGTCCCTCCTAAAAGGTTAAGTCATAGACCTCATTGTCCAACAAAACAAAAGCAAGGGAGAAAAGAAAGGGTTGTAAAGAGAAAGAGATACAGAGAGAACTCGCATTAACTGCACACCTGAATGCTCTAGAGGAAAATGAAAAAAAATATCCAGCTCTCTCTTCCTATCCCACCCATCTTGCATCCAGACTCCCCCCCTCCCAGCCCAGCCTGTTTGGGCGCTGGGATCGGACCGAATCCGAATCCCACCGAGAGGGCGGTAGTTCCTTTGTCTCTATAGCCTGCCTGCAGCAAGCAAGGTAGGCCCTCTGTTTACAAGCTACCCAAGCAGCACGGAGATCCAGATTCAATCTGGGCACCGGGAGAGCCTTCTTTTTGGGTTGAATGAGTGTGAGTGTGGCAGCAGCCCGGAGCAGGGAACTCAGACATTCCTCATCCCTCCTACACTTCCTGGTCATCCTGCAGGGGCTATACTGCCCAATACCACCTCTCTCTTCCTATCCCACCCAGCTTGCATCCAGAAACCCCCCGTTTGCCTCCCTCCCCTCTTGGGCCACATAACATCTCCCAGCTCAGCCTGTTCGGGCACTGGGACCAGGACCAATTCCAAATCGGGAGGGCAACCAGGAGGGCTGTAGTTCCTTTGTCTCAATAGCCTGCCTGAAGCAAGCAAGGTAGGCCCTTTGTTTATGCGCTATGCAAGCAGCATGGAGATCCAATCTGGACACCAGGAAAGCCATCACTGGGGAGTGACATCACTGGGAAGGTACATCAGTAGGCAGGAAGACCTGATCCTGTAAAAGAAGATCCATAGGGGAGCATTCGGAGGAAGAGATGGGCAGGCACCAATGCAAGAATTCACCCAACAATCTGAAAAACAACATGAAACCACCAGAACCCAGTGACTTCACAACAGGAGGACATGAACACCTTAATCAAGAAGAAGTAGAAAAAAATTGTCCTTATGAAAGTGATAGAGGCCCTTAAACAGCATGTAAAAAACGCCCTTATAGAAATGGATGAGAAATATAACAGAAAGTTTGAAGAATTGAATAAATCAGTGAATGATACCCAAGAAAACCAAGGCAAAACAATCAAACAGATTATGGAAACAGTTCAAGACTTGAAAACTGAAATGGAGGGAAAGAAGAAAACACAAACAGAGGGCCGGCTGGACATGGAAAATCTAGGTAAACAAACAGAGACTACAGAAACAAGCATAACCAGCAGAATACAAGAGATAGAAGAAAGAATCTCAGATTCTGAAAATAACATAGAGAAAATAAACGCACTGATCAAAGAAAACAGCAAGTTCAACAAACTCTTATCACAAAACATTCAGGAAATATGGGACACAATAAAAAGACCAAACGTAAGAATAATTGGAGTACAAGAAGAAGAAGTGCAGCTCAACAGTCCAAAAAATATATTTAATAAAATTATAGAAGAAAACTTTCCCAACCTAAAGAAAGATGTACCTAGGAAGGTTCAAGAAGCATACAGAACACCAAATAGGCTGGATCAAAAAAAAATCCCCTTGCCATATAATAATCAAAACACAAAGCATACAGAATAAAAAAAGAATATTAAGAGCCACAAAGGTAAAAGGCCAAGTTACTTATAAAGGTAAACCTATCAGACTTGCACCTGACTTCTCTATGGAAACCATGAAAGCCAGAAGGTCCTGGATAGATGTACTGCAAAAACTAAGAGACCATGGATGCAAGCCCAGACTACTATACCCAGCCATGCTTTCATTCACTATAAATGGAGAAAACAAAATTTTCCAGAATAAAAACAAATTTAAGCAATACGTAGCCACAAATCCAGCCTTACAGAAAGTAATAGAAGGAAAATCACTAACCAAGTAGTCCAACAATGACCACATTAACTCAGACATCTAGAGACCCTTTAACAGGGCAACTCAAAGAAGGGAAACACACAAACTCTACTACTAAAAAAGTGACGGAGTTAACAACCACTGGTCATTAATATCACTTAATGTCAATGGACTCAACTCACCTATAAAAAGGCACAGGCTAAGAGATTGGATATGAAAACAGGATACAACATTCTGCTGTTTACAAGAAACACACCTCAACCAAAAAGACAGACACCTACTCAGAGTAAAGGGCTGGGAAAAGGCTTATCAAGCAAATGGACCTAAGAAACAAGCAGGTGTGGCCATACTAATCCCTAACAAAGTTGACTTCAAACTTAAATCAATCAGAAGAGATGGAGAGGAACATTTTATACTCATAACAGGAAAAATTCATCAGGATGAAGTCTCAATCCTGAATATCTATACCTCTAATATAAAAGCACCCATGTATGTAAAACAAACATTAATAAAACTCAAGGCAGCCATCAAACCGCACACACTAATAGTAGGAGACTTCAACACTCCTCTCTCACCAATGGACAGGTCAATCAGACAGAAACCTAACAGAGAAATTAGAGAATTAATGGAGGTAATGAATCAATTCTACTTAACAGACATCTATAGAATATTCCACCCAAATAGGAAAGAATATACATTCTTCTCTGCAGCTCATGGAACCTTCTCGACAATTGACCAAATATTCGGTAACAAAGCAAACTTACACAGTTACAAAAAAATATTAGAAATCATCAGTGCCTTATCAGATCACCATGGATTAAAGTTAGAATTCAACAACAAGGCTACCCCCAGAAAGCCTACAAACTCATGGAAACTGAACCATCAACTACTGAACCATACCTGGATTAAGGAAGAAATAAAGAAAGAAATCAAAGTCTTTCTAGAATTCAATGAAAATAAAGACTCAACATTCTCAAACTTATGGGACACTATGAAATCAGTCCTAAGAGGAAAGTTCATAGCACTAAGTGCCCACTTAAAGAAAACAGAGAAAGCACACATTGGAGACTTAACAGCCCACCTGAAAGCTCTAGAAAAAAAGAAGCAGACTAAACTAGGAGAAGTAGAAGACTGGAAATAATCAAACTGAGGGCTGAAATCAACAAAATAGAAACACAGAAAACAATCCAAAGAATCAATGAAACAAAAAGCTGGTTCCTGGAGAAAATCAACAAGATTGATAAACCCCTATCCAAACTAATCATATGGCAGAGAGAGAATATGCAAATTAATAAGATCAGAAATGAAAAGGGGGACATAACCACAGACACAGAGGAAATTCAGAGAATCACTAGATCTTATTAAAAAAGCCTGTATGTCACAAAACTGGATAATGTAAATGAAATGGACACATTTTTAGATAAATACCATATACCAAAGTTAAACCAGGACCAGGTGAACAATCTAAACAGACCTGTTAGTCGCGAAGAATTAGAAACTGTTATCAAAAACCTCCCTACCAAAAAAAGCCCAGGACCAGATGGTTTCAATGCGGAATTCTACCAGAACTTCCAAGAAGAACTAATACCTATACTCCTTAATGTATTTCACAAGATAGAAATAGGAGAGTCATTGCCAAATTCCTTTTATGAAGCTACAGTTACTCTAATACCAAAACCACACAAAGACTCAACCAGAAAGAGAATTACAGGCCAATCTCACTCATGAACATCGACGCAAAAATCCTCAACAAAATACTGGCAAACCGAATCCAAGAACACATTAGAAAAATTATCCATTATGATTCAAGTAGGCTTCATCCCAGAGATGCAGGGCTGGTTCAACATACAAAAATCTATCACTGTAATCCATCATATAAATAAACTGAAAGAAAAAAACCATATGATCATTTCATTAGATGCTGAAAAAGCATTTGACAAAATTCAACATCCCTTTATGATAAAAGTATTATAGAGATTATGGATACAAGGGTCATACCTAAATATAACAAAAGCTGTATACAGCAAGCCGACAGCTAACATCAAATTAAACGGAGAGAAACTCAAAGCCATCCCACTGAACTCAGGAACACGAGAAGGCTGTCCACTCTCGCCATACCTCTTCAATATAGTTCTAGCAATAAGACAACATAATGGGATCAAGGGAATTCGAATTGGAAAGGAAGAAGTTAAACTTTCCTTATTTGCAGATGATATGAGAGTGTACATAAGCAACCCCCAAAACTCCACCACAGAACTTTTACAGCTGATAAACACCTTTAGTAATGTGGCAGGATACAAGATCAACTCCAAAAAATCAGTCGCCCTCTTATACACAAAGGATATGGAAGCAGAGAGGGAAATCAGAGAAGCTTCACCTTTCATGATAGCCACAAACAGCATAAAATATCTTGGGGTAACTCTAACCAAGGAAGTGAGAGATCTATTTGACAAGAACTCTAAGGCATTGAAGAAAGAAATTGAGGAGGATACTAAAAAATAGAAGGATCTCCCTTGCTCTTGGATTGGGAGGATCAACATAGTAAAAATGGCAATTCTACCAGGCAATTTATAGATTCAATGCAATACCCATCAAGGTCCCATCAAAATTCTTCACAGATCTTGAGTGGACAATAATCAACTTTATATGAAAAAACAAAAATCCCAGGATAGCCAAAACAATCCTATACAATAAAGGATCTTCTGGAGGCATTATCATCCCTGACTTCAAACTCTATTACAGAGCTACAGTGATGAAAACAGTGTGGTACTGGCAGAAAAACAGGGAAGTTGACAAATGGAATCATATAGAAGACCTGAATTTTAACCCACAAACCTACGAACACCTCATTTACGATAAAGGAGCTAAAAGTATACAATGGAAGAGAGAAAGCATCTTCAACAAATGGTGCTGGCATAACGGGATGTCAACCTGTAGAAGAATGAAAATAGACCCATATCTATCACCATGCACAAAACTCAAGTCCAAATGGATTAAAGAGCTCAATATCAGTCAGAACATATTGAACCTGATAGAAGAGAAAGTGGGAAGTACCCTGCAACAGATGGGCACAGGAGATCGCTTCCTATGTGTAACCCCAGCAGCACAGACATCAAGAGCAACATTGAATGAATGGGACCTACTAAGACTGAGAAGCCTCTGTAAAGAAAAGGACATTGTCACTAAGACAAAAAGGCAACCTACTGACTGGGAGTTCTTCACCAATCCCGCAACAGACAAAGGTCTGATGTCCAAAATATATAGAGAACTCAGGAAACTAGACTTTAAAATGCTAACTAACCCAATTAAAAATGGGGCACTGAACTGAACAGAGAATTCTCAACAGAAGAATTTCAAATGGCCAAAAGGCACTTAAGGTCATGCTCAACCTCCTTAGCCATCAGGGAAAAGCAAATCAAAACAACTTTGAGATATCATCTTACACCTGTCAGAATGGCTAAAATAAAAAACTCCAATGATAGCATTTGCTTGAGAGGCTGTGGAGGAAGGGGTACCCTCATCCATTGCTGGTGGGAATGCAATCTTGTGCAACCACTTTGGAAATCAGTGTTTCGGTTTCTCAGGAAATTCAGGATCAATCTACCCCTGGACCCAGCAATACCACTCTTGGGAATATACCCGAGAGATGCCCTATCATATGAAAAGAGCATTTGTTCAACTATGTTCATAGCAGTATTATCTGTAATAGCCAGAACCTGTAAACAACCTAGATGCCCTTCAATGGAAGAACGAATGAAGAAAGTGTGGAATATCTACACATTAGAATACATCGCTGCGGTAAAAAACAATGACTTCTCAAATTTTACATGCAAATGGATGGAAATAGAAAACACTATCCTGAGTGAGGTAACCCAGACCCAAAAAGATGATCATGGGATGTACTCACTCATAATTGGTTTCTAGCCATAAATAAGGGTCACGGAATCTACAATTGTTGAACCTAAAGAAGCTAAGTAAGAAGGTGAACCCAAGGAAAAACATATAGTTATCCTCTTGGCTGTGGGAAGTAGACAAAATTGCCGGGGAGAAAATTGGGATCTTGGGGGTGGGGTTGGATGGGGGTAAGGGGAGATGGGGACAGTAAAAATGAGAAGGAGAGGATGGGGGGAACTTGGGGAAAAATGATGATTGGGATAAAGGAAGGTTGGATAAGGGAGTACGGAAGCACAATTCTTTGTTAAGGGAGCCACTTTAGGCTTGGCAAGAGTCTTGAACCTAGAGTGGCTCCCAGGAGCCCAAGGTGATGTCCCCAGTTAGTTCCGTCGGCAGCTGAGGATAGGGAACCTGAAATGACCCTATCCTATAGCAATACTGACGAATATCTTGCATATCACCATAGAACCTTCATCAGGTGATGGATGGAAATAGAGACAGAGACCCACCCTGGAGCACTGGACTGAGTCCCAAGGTCCCAATGAGAAGCAGAAGGAGGTAGAACATGAGCAAAGAAGTCGGGACCACGAGGGGTGCACCCACCCACTGAAACAGTGGAGCTGATCTATTGGGAGCTCACCAAGGCCAGCTGGACTGTGACTGAAAAAGCATGGGATAAAACTGGACTCTCTGAACATGGCGAACAATGAGGGCTGATGAGAAACCAAGGACAATGGCATGGGGTTTCGATCCTACTTAATGTGCTGGCTTTGTGGGAGCCTAGCCAGTTTGGGTGTTCACCTTCCTAGATATGGACGGAGGGGGGAGGACCTAGGACTTACCACAGGGCAGGGAACCTTGACTGCTGTTTGGACTGGAGAGGGAGGGGGAGAAGAGTGGGGAGAGGGGGAGAAGGGTGGGAGGAGGGGGGAAGGGTGGGAGGAGGGGGAGGGAAATGGGAGTCTGGTTGGAGGTGGAAACTTGTTTTTTTTTTCCTTTTTTCAATAAAAAAAGAAAAAAAGAAAAAAAATCACGCGATCCATGAAGGAACATCCATGTCAAGTTATATATCAGAATATATATTGTAAGTGTGAAGATGCAATATATGAGACCAGCACCCTACTTGGTACAGTAGCAGAGACCAAAAGCTTCCAAAGAGTCTCTTGCCACAACTACAAGGATTCCATGACCTCTTGGGAACCTGTTATTTACTTACGCCTAGACCTAGGATTGTATATGTGTGTGTGTGTATGTGTATGTGTGTGTGTGTGTGTGTGTGTATATATAATGAAATTCTCTATTTTCTTTTAAAAAATTAAACATGTTTGAATATGTGCGTGAATGAATATGTCAAAGTTACTTGTTTAGGAAGTTCAGAGGATGGCTCCAGGTCTCCTGGAGCAGGGAATACAGGTGGTTCTGAGCTTCCCAGGATTAGTGCTGGGCAATTGATTCAGGTTTATGGCAAAGGAAGCAAATTCTCTTAATTGTTGATTCATTTACCCAGCCCTTTATTACCTTTGCAATAATGGCTAACATTAGCCAAAATCCCAGCCAGGACTGGGAATATGCTCAAAAATTCTCCTCTCTAATGAAGAAATACAGGCAGCTAGAGGCTACTCAGAGTAGATCCAGTTTTCAGTCATGAATTTTGCCAATTATAGGTTATACATTCTTCAGAACATGTAACTAAACTTAAGCACACTAGGAGGACATAGTGCACTTGCTGCTTTAAGAGTGTGTTTCATTGCTGGTGGACACTATGGGGCTATGGCACCAGGATTTATCCCTACTGCATGTATTGGCTTTTTTTGCGATCCTATTCTTATTGGATGTATACCTTGCTCAGGCTAAATATAGTAAGGAGGGCCTTGGACTTTCCACAAGGCAATGTGCCTTGCCCTTTCTGAGGATTGGTTGTGTCTTGGGTGAGACGGTTTGGGAGGGGAATGGGCAGAGGGGAGAGAGTGGAAATTGGATTGGTATCTTTTATTTTTTTTAAACCTAATAAAATAAAGAAAAAGAAAAGGGGTAGAAACTGGAAGAGGCATAAAACTGCTGTATGCTAGTTGTATACTAAAAAAAGAATGTGTATGAACTTGTAGTAAGAGAGAATAGTGGAGGGTGAGAATTAAAGGCATTTGATGTCTGGGTTGAAATATAGGTGTGGTTTTGAAGAGAAGTGATTGTGTAAATATATAAAACTCAAACAATAAATGAGATTGTAAAATAATAATAATTTTGGTCTTTTATTTATGTCCTTTTTGTCAGATAGAAAGTCATAAATTACAATGTTGATTCATATTTGTGTTTTATATTTGAAGTATTAAAGAGAAAAATTGTGCCTATTTCTCCCTAGCAACTGTCTTTGGCAGGGATGGGTGATTCTCTCTAAACACAAGTCCAAGCACATCAACCTCTTTTTCATCTGTTTTTCTGAGTGGGCTTCATCCCATTGGAACTTTTCTGTATTTTTTTAATGTGTTTCTACATAGCTGAGCCTGGAGAAGTGTGAAAAAACAAAAAAAAAGCAACATTATGGCAGTCTTTATTTAATGTTGATTGCTCAAAGGCTAGGTTACATTTATTCTCTATGATGATGTCTTTTGTATAAATGACATGTACACATAAAGGAAGACTGCAAATTGTATAACTACTAGCATTCTTTACTTTATTGAAGTGTGTAAGTGTAACCTCCAAATTTGATCCTAGCAGGGAAGAGGTGTCAAGGACAATGCATAGGTACTAATCACACGCAAAATACAATTTTATGAGTCCCTTAGGTGTCACTGTAAAATTTCCCACAGTTCCTCTTTTCACCAAAGTCGTGAAAATGAGGTTATATTACCTGCTGAGAAAGGCATAAAGTAGTCACTTTTCTTAAAGTTTCCTTTTGCATCCAGAAAATGACCAGGATCAAATGTCTCTGGGTTGGGGAATTCGTTGCTGTCATGCAAAACTGATGATAGTGATGTAATAATGGTCGTTCCCTACAAAAAATTCACACAAAGCCACCAAGTTACAAAGATATCATGGCTCCATAAAGTAGGTACAAAGAAGATCAGGGGCATCTCAACAGACAGAACATGCAGGGAACAGGGAGGATTCTGAGAGAAGCCACAGTGCTATGGCTAATATGCCTCTACTGAATTTGAAGTCAGCACTTAAGTTTTGGACTAATCCTTTGAGTCTGTTCCCTTTCCCTGTATACTTGGACATGGGTGTTTCAACACCTGCTGCTCTAGTTTATCAGTTGCTTTATATAAGTCACATTGGTCATGATATCAAGTGGAGAGCTGGACTGTATGTAAATAGTATAGGAACTAATTCATGATGGGACACAAACAAAGTCTAGACACACAAACATCAATTGGTTTCTCTCATGGATAGAATTCAGATATAGATGCATTCCTACAGGTCAACGATGGAACAGCCTCTTCTCACATATACTGTCTATGTATATAAACACGCATATACAAGCAGGAGGGATGCTGTTTATGAGGGACCAGTACTAATGGAACATGAAAGGAAGCAATGTAATTTTTTATTCATTCTTCTTTCATATTCTGTATCCTCATCTCCTTCCAATCCCCCTATTCCCATAATTAACCCTGTGTTTCAGAACCACTGCCACTCTGATCCCCTTCAGAAAAGGCAGGCCTCACAGAGATATCACCTGAGCAAGGGATAACAAGATGCAATACAGCTATGCAAAATATCCATGCCAAGACAGGAAGATAAAACATAATAGGAGGAAAAGTGTACCAAGAGCAAGAAAAAGTGCCAAAGAAGCCTGTACCGCCAGTGTTTGGAGTTTCACTAGAAACCCAAGATAAACAACTAAAGCTATTTTCAGAGTACATAGTGCATGCAGATCCATACAGGCTCCATGATGGCTGCTTCGGTCTCTGTGAGCACCTGTAGCCCTCCTGAGCTAATTCTGTGGGCTGTGTGCTCCTGCCATCCTTGACTCGTCATGTTCCTACCATCCTCCCTCCTCTTCCACAAGAATTCCATAACTCCGCCTAAGGTTTCCCTGTCGGTCTGCATCTGTTCACATCAACTGCCAGAGGAAGTCTCACTGAAGACCACTGATCTATATAGCAGATTTTCTTCAAAGAACATCTATTATTTTTCATTTTTGTTTTATGCCAGTTCTTTTTCATTCTACCCTAGGTCTCTGGGTGGTTTAATTGTTTACTGTGCTTCCATCCAGGTGCGTTTGACTTGGGTCTCCTATCCTGGCATGGGCCTCTATTAGACAATTCATTGGTTGGCCACTCCCTCAAGTTCAGAGCTTCCATTAAAGCATAACATCTTGCAGGCAGGACAAAGTGTTGGTTAAAGTTTTTGTTGCTGAGTTTGTATTCCAGTCCCTCACTTGAAGCTTTGCCTGCTATTAGAAGATGGATGGTTTGGGCTCCTTAGCCCCTATTACTAGGAGTCCTAAAAACATACTTACATATTCCAGGGATTTTCCCTGAACAAGGTTCCCACCATGATCCCCAAATGCCACTAAATTTTAGTCATTTTGTCCCATGAACTCTTCTTCCATCACCCAACAAACATGATCCCTCCCTTTCCCATTCCCAATAGACTTCAGCACCCACCAAATTTATTCTACTTTTCTTCCCAGGTTCATCCATGAAATTCGCCTTGAGCCCTCCTTGTTATTTTGCCTCTCTGGGTCTGTGGATTAACAGTTATCCATTAACTAATAGCTAATATCAACTTATAAGTGAGCAAATACCATGTTAGTTTATTCTGACCCTGGTTACTTTACTTGGGATGAATTTTTCTAGTTGCATCCATTTGCCTGCAAGTTTCATGATATAATATTTATAGCAACTGAAAATATTCTACTAGTAAATAGACCACAATTTTTCTATGGGGTCTTAAAATAGGGGCAATCTATAGTTTTTCCTGTTCATGGATCTTATCTGCTAAGAACATAGTTGTGCAAGTGTGGTTTTGGTAGGATGGATCATCTTTTTCAGTGTTTGCCCATCAAGTGGAAAATTTGGTTCCTGAGGTAGACAGATTAACAATATTCACATCATCATGCATATTAATTTTTGTAGTGTATTAAAAGATTGTACTCCCACTAGCAATGTAGGAGCATCCAGATTGCTACACATTTTGTCAACATGTGTTGTTACTTGTGCTATTGATCTGACATTCTAACAGGTATAAGATGAAATCTTAAAATACTTTTGGTTTACATTTCCCTGATATCCAAGGATCTTGAAAATATAAGGTTTGCTCAGTAACTTATGATTCCTCTATTGAGGAATCTCTCTCTCTCTCTCTCTCTCTCTCTCTCTCTCTCTCTCTCTCTCTCTCTCTCTCTCTCTCTCTCTCATATATATATATATATCCACTTAAATATAGGAGATATATCTCCTGTATTTAAGTGTAGTTTTTTATTTCTTATTTATAGCTCTTTGAATTCTTTATATATCTTGGATTTTGGCTGTTAGATGTGAAATAAGTGAAAACCTCTTACAATTCTGTAAGCTTCTGTGTTCTCTTATTGATGGTGTCCTTTGTCTTACAGATGCTTTTCTGTTTCATGAGGTCCCATTTATTAATTGTTAATCTTAGTGACTGGGCTATCAGTTCCTGTATAGAAAATCGTCTCTTGTGCGAGTATGGTCAACGCTAATATGTATTTCCGCTTGTATCAGGTTTAGTGTGTCCGGTTTCATATTGAACTATGTGATCCCCCTTGTTTTAGTAATAAGTCATTTCTGTCCCATTATTTTAGTTTATTTACTATTATTTAGTTATATGTAGAGTCATAAATTAAGTGTTGTTATATTATGCTAGACTTCAGTACTAAAATCCACAATTCATATCTCAGGAAGATTCTTTTGCCACAACTTAATCAGATATAAATAAATCCCAAATATTCCAAAGGCATTGGTTTGAAAGGTGGATATTGCAGTTACATTGATCAGAAATAAAATGCGTGTTCCCTATTCACTCACTCAACTTCATCACATATTTATGTCAACTTCATCTGTGCTCTAAATGAATCATGAATTGAAAGCATAATTTACATTTTGAGTTTCCCAACTCCCTTCTAGTCTCCAATTGCTCACACATTCTGAGTGTACTGACAAAAATTTTAAAACATTCTATTGCAGTGAGGATAGAAATTAAAACCCAGTTTTATTTCATGCTATCTGTAATTCATCTATTAGTTCAATAATAACATAAGCAATAGTATAGAAAAAAGATTAAAAATAAAAGTATACATAAAATATTACATGGAAAAGTTAAGTATAATGTACATTCTACATATATTTTAAGATAAAGCATTTGTTCAACTAGCAAAATAGATGAGTTTGAGTAAAGTACGATCAATATAGGGATTAAATCAATTTTTACAACTTTATTTAAAAATACAATTACAAGAATATTCATTATTCATTGAAACTCAAAGAAAATATATTCAAACTACATCAGTGAAACCAAATCATTTTGCAAAAAAAAACAAAGCACAGGTAAAAGTATAATTTTTTTCTATTGCTTGAATAATGCAGGATATAACCTCCTCAAAGTTTTCATTAATTTTTTTCTCTATGATAAATATCACAAAATTTTATTGAATGAATTTGAATAAAAATTGGAAAATTATGTGGAAATATAAAACCCCAATCCTAGTCCAAGCAAAATATAGAAGGCTGAGCAAAGTAGAATTATCACTACTGTGTCCCTGCCTGCTGTAGGACTAACTTCCTGGTTATGAAGCAGCATAAGGAACCCAAAAAACAGTTTGACTCAGAGACACAGAACCACACTGTGACCTGGGAGCATCACTAGCACAGAAGTGCAGTACAGAAGAAATAAACTTACCTTGGGGATGAGGTAGTTCCTGAATTTAACATCGCAGGTCACTGCATGAGGTAGGCTGTTAGGGGCGATATCAATGAATCTCTGAACCTCATGAATCACGGCATCTGTGTAGGGCATTTGCTTCCTGTCCAGCAAGCAGGGGCTGCGTTGTCTGCCAATCACACGGTCAATCTCTTCCTGGACTTTAGCTGGTTAGGAGCAATGACAAATGTTGAAGTAGGAGAAAAGTAACAGGGTATGTGTGGGTCTCCGTACACTTTTACTTCAGTTATCTCTTTAATCATCAGTGGGCAGGGTCAACACCAAACACTACTGGATATGTATTTGTATTTTAACAACAACTGTTTTTATATTGAGTTATTGGTATGGAAACACATTCTAGTTAAAATTGCATATCTATTAATACAAACACATATCACACACATGTCAGCACACATGTCTACATGCATCCTTTCACTTCTCGATAATAGATCTTAGATTATCATACTCAGTAATATAGACACTCATTGTGGAAAGAATTGCAGATACATAAATATCATTCCCTATAACAAATATTAGAGTTAGGTTTCATTTTTGATACTTATTTTGATTACTTCATGTCTTTTCACTTTAGTTTGTACTTTTCCCTTTTGTCGTTTACAATATATTAAAGGTCTTGCCTGCACCACCAGACAGGGAAACTTTTGTTATGCTTAAAAGATTATTGTTCAGCAGAACTTTTATAGACTCTAGAAAACTTCCAAATACTGATTTAATTTCAACATCATTGAAAATATACTTCTAAATGTCCAAACAGTCTTGATTTCTTCACAGAATGTAAAATTTCACAGGAAAAAGCATAAAACACTAAGATTACTTATTAACTAAAATGAGGTGATTTCTTTTTTCTTTACCACATAACTAAATTTAAAGAATAAAGAAAGTAGTTCCAAGAATTCATCTTTTCTAAAAGCCTGAAATTGGTGAAGTCAATATTCACCTACAGCTCCATATAGCTTTAGGAGCCTAGAACAGACTGCCTGCCAGGAAGCACAAACAAAGGACAATCTTTGATGGACATTTCTTCAGCTGTGGTTTCTTCATTTTTCTCAGTTGTGCTCCCCTTTGCAGACAGTGGAACTGCAAGTTAAATATTGAGATTTTTGAATAACACCACACAGGGTGCTGGCAGCATCTTGCCAGCAGCTTCCCAGAATGCATTGATTTACCACATACAATCTCACCTGTGACATGTGGGTGCTTCAGCAGGAGCAGGAGAGCAAATCTCATTGTTGTCTTTAAAGAATCTGTTCCACCAAGAAACAGATCAATCAACGTGGCTGTCAGGTTTTTACGTGTATATATCGAATGCTGATTGCGATTCTCCTAAGGATGATTTGATATTGTTACCTATCAAATTCTCCCCTGCCACAGCTAGGCTACAATTGAATATACAATATTGTACAATTCTAGATTGTTGATATCACAGAATCTAGAAGGTACAGCAGTGGCTGAAATAAATGGCATTCCGGAGACTGTGGTATAGATATCTAAACTTCATTATTCATACTTATATTTCCTGTTGGTCAAAATTGCACTTCTAAGATTATATACCTGTGTGTGTGTGTGTGTGTGTGTGTGTGTGTGTGTGTACAATGTTGAACTGTAAGATTGTGGAGAATTTTATATGGACATAAGAAGACTCTTTTGTAAGAGGAAACCCTGTATAATAAGGATGGTAAGAACATTGGCAGGTACTTGACTCTAATGCTTCATGTCTACTGTACGACAACAACATGAGGCTTACAAGTCTTTATACCTGAGTTCAGTAGACATTTGACTTAAGGCACTCGTAACTCATTTTCCCCTTTAATAAAGAAACATAATTTGAATTAAAATAAATAGGAGAATTGGGGACACAATGCTACCTTTCCAAAGCTCTTTCAAGATATTTAAAATATTGTCAATGTTTTTATGGACTAAGTATAGCTGTACATTCATTACTGAGTTCAAAGTGTTTAAAGAGATGAAGCACAGCTAGAAAGATTAGGTTCCCAGTCAAGATGACTTAGCTCCATTCCATTAAGGAGTAAAATAGCAACATGATCTATGAATTAAGGAATGGTGAATGAGATACAAATGAGATACTAAGTCATGAAGCTAGAACATGACCCAGTCATGGCCTGCATGGAATAAATCAAAAGGCTGAATATTGATTTGACTAAGCTGTAAAGATGCTGTGCTACAGGATTGTCAACAATGTCACATCTTGAGATGCTGAGGCAAGTTTAGTGATGAATCATCATTATTTTATAATTATCAAATTGATAACATTTTCATGACTACAAGATGGCCTCTAGTGTATTAATATTGTATAGCTAACACTATTAAAATAATTTACATTCTCTTCACTGCAACTTCCCAAGAAACTCATCTATTTCCCTTTGTAATACATCTTCATGTGATTTTCTAACCATAAATTGGCATTGCTTATGTCCAAATTAACTTTAATTAACTCTAAAGAAATATACTTAAAAACTAACAATTATATTTATATATGCTTAAATGCATTTGGATATACAGTGGTGCAATTTTGGCTCATATTTTGTTCATAAGTACCACTAGTTGAGAGTAAGGATTGTTCAACAAAGGGAACACATACATGCTAGAACCTTAGTTTCTTACTCTAGTAAGGAAATAGTTCTAAGAGAATAGCACCCTGAATGCAATTTGACAAACCAGTAAATTTCTTAACTGTGTTAAAAATATTTATCCTAATACCCACATAGTAGTGATGTGGGATATCCTTCTGTATATTTGTTGGTTTTATAATTGGGGAATTAATAAAGTGGCTTTGGCCTATGGCAGGGCAGAATATAGCAAGGGTTGAAGTGCTATATACAGGGAAGGGCGGGGAGGGAGAGAGAGAGAAGGCAGAGTCAGGGAGAAACCATGTAGCTGCTGAAGGATAGGAAGCCAAAACCTTACAGGTAGGTCATAGCCTCATGGTGATACACAGATTAATATATATGGATTAATTTAAGATGTAAAAGTTAGTTAATAAGAACCTGAGCTAGCTGGGCAGAGGCACATGCCTTTAATCTCAGAATACAGAAGGCAGAAGCAGGCAGATCTATGTGAGCTTGAGGTCAGCCTCGTCTACAAGAGTGAGTTCCAGGACAGGCTCCAAAAACTACAGAGAAACCAGGTATTGAAAAAACTGAAAAATAAAAGAAATCTGAGTTAATAGATCAAACTCTATTATAATTAATACAGTTTCAGTGTCATTATTAGGGTGTGTGCTGCCAGGAAACAAATATATAGTCCTTGTTTACAAAATGGCACCCACTCTCTGGGGCTTGGATCCACATAAGTCCTAAAAAAACTTAAAGAAAATAGGGCATCTAGAACTACCAAAACGGGAGCCAAGCACAGCTTCTTGGTAGCCACATTTTTTTTTTTAGATTTTTTTCTGCTGGTGGTGTGCAGAGGCATAGCTAGGCTCTTTTAATAGAAGGCTTCCTGACAAATCATTAGCAGCAAAACCTGCAGAGCCCTTTTAAGAGCTAAGACCCTATTTCATTCTGGCAGCACACAAATAGCTCTATATTTGATGGAAGGTCTTGTTATGGTGCATTTAAATGGGGTTTGTAAGCAGAGTGCTTCAAATTGCTTAATGGCAACATAGACCCACTGTTTCCCTATAGCTGGGGTAGTAAGCATGGCTGACAGAGCCTGTGAACATGATTCCATCATGTTGGACTGGGCAGAGCACACAGTCAGGGCCATGAAGTTGATCCTATTCATGCCTGCTTAAAATTTAAAAAAGTGATTCTGGTCAGAAAATGATTACAGACAAACAGTAAAGAAAGATACAGATAGAAATAAAACTCTGAACGGGTCATAATGTGTTTAAAAAATGTACGTAGGTTTGAGAGAAAGAAGAAAAAGATTATTGTTATGAAAAGAAATAGTTTAAAAATAAAACAGCTTCTATAAAGAGACTATAAAAGTAATATAAAAGAGTATAAACAGTTGTGTAGATGGAACAGTGAGCTGCATTCTGCCACCTGGTTCCTAGCCGCCTGGCTAGCTTATGCCTCGAAAACAACACACAAATTGTATTCTTTTAAACACTCCTTGGCCCATTATATCTAGCCTTTTCTTGGCTAACTCTCACATCTTGAATAACCATGAGGTGGTAGCTTAACAGGAAGATTCTAGCATATGTCCATCTTGGGCTGGAGCTTATCCTGTCTGCCTCAGAGAGGAGAGCTATGGCATCTGGCTCACTTCCCTTCTTCCCAGAATTCTGTTCTGTCTACTCTGCCTACCTAATTTTCTGACCTATCAGACAAAGCAGTTTTCTTTATTGATTAAACAATGAAACAACAGATTGACAAATGACCTTCCCACATCACAGTTGTAGATTAAAGGAGTAAAAACGAGGTTTTCGATCAGGGCACCTAGTGAGACATCATTGTGGTGAGTGAGTGCTGCGGCACCGGGGAACAGCCCGCCTACACTTCCTGATCAACCTACAGGGCTACACTGCCCGGTATCTCCTCGCTATTCCTATCCCATCCAGCTTACATCCAGATCCCCCCACCCCCTGTTTCTCTCCCCCCTCCCTTCCTTGGTGGCAGAGCGCCTCCCTGCTCGGCCTGCTTGGGAGCTGGGTCCTAACCCAAAGCATAGGGCAAAGGGGAGCTCGGGGGCTTCTTTGTCCCCATAGCCCGCCTGCAGCAAGCAGGGTGGGCCCTTTGTCTGCGAGCGAACCAAGCAGCAAGGAGTTTCGATCAGGGCACCTAGTGAGACATCATTGTGGTGAGTGAGTGCTGCAGCACCGGGGAACAGCCCGCCTACACTTCCTGATCAACCTACAGGGCTACACTGCCCGGTACCTCCTCGCTATTCCTATCCCATCCAGCTTACATCCAATCCCCCTACCCCCTGTCTCCCTCCATCCCTCCCTTCTTGGGGCAGAGCGCCTCCGTGCTCAGCCTGCCTGGGCGCTGGGACTGAACCCGAAGGTGAGTGCAAAGGGGAAGGTGGTAGCTCCTTTGTCTCCATAACCTGCCTGTAGCAAGCAGGGTGGGCCCTTTGTTTGCGAGCTAACCAAGCAGCAAGGAGATCCGAACTGGACTCCAGGAGAAACATCACAGGGGAGTGAAATCACTGGGAAGGTACATCAGTTGGCAAGAAGACCTGATCCTGTAAAAGAAGATCCATAGGAGAATATTGGGAGGAAGAGATGGGGAGACGCCAATGCAAGAATTCACCCAACAATCTGAAAAACAACACGAAACCACCAGAAGCCAGCGACCTCACAACAGGAGGACATGAACACCTTAATCAAGAAGAAGGAGAAAAAGCTGACTTCATGACAGGGATTGACACCCTTAAACAGCATATAAAAAACGCCCTTATAGAAATGGAGGAGAAGTATAACAGAAAGTTCGAGGAATTGAGTAAATCAGTGAATGATACCCTAGGAAAGCAAGGAAAAACAATCAAGCAGATAATGGAAACAGTTCATGATTTGAAAAATGAAATGGAGGCAAAGAAGAAAACACAAACAGAGGGCCGGCTGGACATGGAAAATCTAGGTAAACGAATAGAGACTACAGAAACAAGCATAACCAGCAGAATACAAGAGATAGAAGAAAGAATCTCAGAGTCTGAGGATAACATAGAGAAAATAAACGCACTGATCAAAGAAAACAGCAAGTCCAACAAACTCTCATCACAAAACATTCAGGAAATATGGGACACAATAAAAAGACCAAACCTAAGAATAATTGGAGTAGAAGAAGGAGAAGAAGTGCAGCTCAACGGTCCAGAAAATATACTTAACAAAATTATAGAAGAAAACTTTCCCAACCTAAAGAAAAATGTACCTATGAAGGTTCAAGAGGCATACAGAACCCCAAATAGGCTGGATCAAAAAAAAAACATCCCCTCGCCATATAATAATCAAAACACAAAATATACAGAATAAAGAAAGAATATTAAGAGCCGCAAAGGAAAAAAGCCAAGTTACTTATAAAGGTAAACCTATCATACTTACACCTGACTTCTCTATGGAAACCATGAAAGCCAGAAGGTCCTGGATAGATGTACTGCAAAAACTAAGAGACCATGGATGCAAGCCCAGACTACTATATCCAGCCAAGCTTTCGTTCACCATAAATGGAGAAAACAAAATTTTCCAGGATAAAAACAAATTTAAGCAATACGTAGCCACAAATCCAGCCTTACAGAAAATAATAGAAGGAAAATCACTAACCAAGGAGTCCAACAAAGACCTCAATAACTCAGACATCTAGAGACCATTCACCAGCGCAACTCAAAGAAGGGAAACACACAAACCCTACTACTAAAAAAGTGACCGGAGTTAACAACCACTGGTCATTAATAACACTTAATGTCAATGGGCTCAACTCACCTATAAAAAGGCACAGGCTAAGAGACTGGATACGAAAACAGGATCCAACATTCTGCTGTCTACAAGAAACACACCTCAGCCACAAAGACAGGCACCTACTCAGAGTAAAGGGCTGGGAAAAGGCTTATCAAGCAAATGGACCTAAGAAACAAGCAGGTGTGGCCATACTAATTTCTAACAAAGTTGACTTCAAACTTAAATCAATCAGAAGAGATGGAAAGGGACATTTTATACTCATAACAGGAAAAATTAATCAGGATGAAGTCTCAATCCTGAATATCTATGCCCCTAATATAAAAGCACCCATGTATGTAAAAGAAACATTGCTAAAATTCAAGGCAGCCATCAAACCGCACACACTAATAGTAGGAGACTTCAACACTCCTCTCTCACCAATGGACAGGTCAATCAGACAGAAACCTAACAGAGAAATTAGAGAATTGATGGAGGTAATGAAGCAAATGGACTTAACAGACATCTATAGAATATTCCACTCAAACAGGAAAGAATATACCTTTTTCTCTGCAGCTCATGGAACCTTCTCAAAAATTGACCACATACTAGGTAAAAAAGCTAACTTACACAGCTACAAAAAAATATTACTAACCACCTGTGTCTTATCAGACCACCATGGATTAAAGTTAGAATTCAACAACAATGCTACCCCCAGAAAGCCTACAAACTCATGGAAACTGAACAGTCAACTACTGAACCATACCTGGATTAAGGAAGAAATAAAGAAAGAAATTAAAGTCTTCCTTGAATTCAATGAAAATAAGGAAACAACATACTCGAACTTATGGGACACTATGAATTCAGTCCTAAGAGGAAAGTTCATAGCACTAAGTGCCCACTTAAAGAAAACAGAGAAAGCACATATTGGAGACTTAACAGCCCACCTGAAAGCTCTAGAAAAAAAAGAAGCAGACTCACCTAGGAGGAGTAGAAGACTGGAAATAATCAAACTGAGGGCTGAAATCAACAAAATAGAAACACAGAAAACAATCCAAAGAATCAATGAATCAAGAAGCTGGTTCCTGGAGAAAATCAAGAAGATTGACAAACCCCTATCCAAACTAGTCCAATGGCAGAGAGAAAATTTGCAAATTAATAAGATCAGAAATGAAAAGGGGGACATAACCACAAACACAGAGGAAATTCAGAGAGTCATTAGATCTTACTACAAAAGCTTGTATGCCACTAAACTGGAAAATGTAAAAGAAATGGACGCTTTTTTAGATAAATACGATTTACCAAAATTAAATCAGGACCAGGTGAACAATCTAAACAGACCTGTCAGTCGCGAAGAACTAGAAGTTGTTATCAAAAACCTCCCTACCAAAAAAAGCCCAGGGCCAGATGGTTTCAATGCGGAATTCTACCAGAACTTCCAAGAAGACCTAATACCTATACTCCTTAATGTATTTCACAATATAGAAACAGAAGGGTCATTACCAAATTCCTTTTATGAAGCTACAGTTACTCTGATACCAAAACCACACAAAGACTCAACCAGGAAAGAGAATTACAGGCCGATCTCACTCATGAATATCGACGCAAAAATCCTCAACAAAATACTGGCAAACCGAATCCAAGAACACATCCGAAAAATTATCCATTATGATCAAGTAGGCTTCATTCCTGAGATGCAGGGCTGGTTCAACATACGAAAATCTATCAATGTAATCCATCATATAAATAAACTGAAAGAAAAAACCATATGATCATTTCATTAGATGCTGAAAAAGCATTTGACAAAATTCAACATCCATTTATGTTAAAAGTCTTGGAGAGATTAGGGATACAAGGGTCATACCTAAATATAATAAAAGCTATATACAGCAAGCCGACAGCTAACATCAAATTAAACGGAGAGAAACTCAAAGCCATCCCGCTTAACTCAGGAACAGGACAAGGCTGCCCACTTTCGCCATACCTCTTCAATATAGTGCTGGAAGTTCTAGCAATAGCAATAAGACAACATAATGGGATCAAGGGGATTCGAATTGGAAAGGAAGAAGTTAAACTTTCATTATTTGCAGATGATATGATAGTGTACATAAGCGACCCCCAAAATTCCACCAAAGAACTTTTACAGCTGATAAACTGCTTTAGTAATGTGGCAGGATACAAGATCAACTCCAAAAAATCAGTCGCCCTCCTATACTCAAAGGATATGGAAGCAGAGAGGGAAATCAGAGAAGCTTCTCCATTCACGATAGCCACAAACAGCATAAAATATCTTGGGGTAAATCTAACCAAGGAAGTGAAAGATCTATTTGACAAGAACTTTAAGGCATTGAAGAAAGAAATTGAAGAGGATACCAAAAAATGGATGGACATCCCTTGCTCTTGGATTGGGAGGATCAACATAGTAAAAATGGCAATTCTACCAAAGGCAATTTATAGATTCAATGCAATCCCCATCAAGATCCCATCAAATTTCTTCACAGATCTGGAGAGGACAATAATCAACTTTATATGGAAAAACAAAAAACCCAGGATAGCCAAAACAATCCTATACAATAAAGGATCTTCTGGAGGCATTACCATCCCTGACTTCAAACTCTATTACCGAGCTACAGTAATGAAAACAGGGTGGTACTGGCATAAAAACAGAGAAGTCGACCAATGGAATCGTATAGAAGACCCGGACTTTATCCCACAAACCTATGAACACCTCATTTTCGATAAAGGAGCTAAAAGTATACATTGGAAGAAAGAAAGCATCTTCAACAAATGGTGCTGGCACAACTGGATGTCAACCTGTAGAAGAATGAAAATAGACCCATATCTATCACCGTGCACAAAACTCAAGTCCAAATGGATTAAAGACCTCAATATCAGCCCGAAAACACTGAATCTGATAGAAGAGAAAGTGGGCAGTACCCTACAACAGATGGGCACAGGCGATCGCTTCTTAGGTATAACCCCAGAAGCACAGACATTAAGGGCAACATTGAATAAATGGGACCTACTAAAACTGAGAAGCTTCTGTAAAGCAAAGGACACTGTCACTAAGACACAAAGGCAACCTACTGACTGGGAGAAGATCTTCACCAACCCCGCAACAGACAAAGGCCTGATCTCCAAAATATATAGAGAACTCAAGAAACTAGACTTTAAAATGCTAATTAACCCAATTAAAAAATGGGGTGCTGAACTGAACAGAGAATTCTCAACAGAAGAAGTTCAAATGGCCAAATGACACTTAAGGTCATGCTCAACCTCCTTAGCGATCAGGGAAATGCAAATCAAAACAACTTTGAGATATCATCTTACACCTGTAAGATTGGCTAAAGTCAAAAACACCAAGGATAGCCTTTGCTGGAGAGGCTGTGGAGGAAGGGGTACCCTCATCCATTGCTGGTGGGAATGCAATCTTGTGCAACCACTATGGAAGTCAGTGTTTCGGTTTCTCAGGAAATTCGGGATCAACCTACCCCTGGACCCAGCAATACCACTCTTGGGAATTTACCCAAGAGATGTTCTATCACATGTCAAAAGCATTTGTTCAACTATGTTCATAGCAGTATTATTTGTAATAGCCAGAACCTGGAAACAACCTAGATGCCCTTCAATGGAAGAATGGATGAAGAAAGTGTGGAATATATACACACTAGAGTACTACGCTGCGGTAAAAAACAATGACTTCTCGAATTTTGCATGCAAATGGATGGAAATAGAAAACACTATCCTGAGTGAGGTATCCCAGACCCAAAAAGATGAACATGGGATGTACTCACTCATAATTGGTTTCTAGCCATAAATAGGGCTCACGGAGTCTACAATAGGCGAATCTAAAGAAGCTAAGTAAAAAGGTGAACCCAAGGAAAAACATATAGTTATCCTCTTGGATAAGGGAAGTAGACAAAATTGCCGGGGAGAAAAGTGGGATCTTGGGGGTGGGGTGGGATGAGGGTTAGGGGAGATGGGGAGAGAAAAGGTAGAAGGGAAGGAGGGTGGACTTGGGGAAACAGGAGGATCGGGATAAAGGAAGGTTTCGATAGGGGAGCACGGAACCACAATTCTTCGTTAAGGGACCCACTTTAGGGTGGGCAGGAGACTTGACTCTAGAGGGGCTCCCAGGTGCCCAAGCTGAGGTCCCCAGTTAGTTCCCTGGGCAGCTGAGGATAGGGAACATGAAATGACCCTACCCTAGAGCAATACTGACGAGTATATTGCATATCATCCTAGAACTCGCATCTGGCGATGGATGGAGATAGAGACAGAGACCCACACTGGAGCACTGGACTGAGCTCCCATGGTCCCAATGAGGAGCAGAAGGAAGGAGAACATGAGCAAAGATGTCGGGACCACGAGGAGTGCACCCACCCACTGAGACAGTGGAGATGATCTACTGGGAGCTCACCAAGGCCAGCTGGAGTGTTACCAGAAAAAGCATGGGATAAAACTGGACTCTCGGAACATGGCGAACAATGAGGGCTGATGAGACGCCAAGGACATTGGCACGCGGTTTTGATCCTACGCAATGTGCTGGCTTGGTGGGAGCCTAGCCAGTCTGGATGTTCACCTTCCTAGATATGGATGGAGGGGGGAGGACCTAGGACTTAACACAGGGCAGGGAACCCTGACAGCTCTTTGGACTGGAAAGGGAGGGGGAGAGGTGTGGGGGGAAGGGGAGAGGGGTGGGAGGAGGGGGAGAAGAGTGTGAGGAGGGGGAGAAGAGTGGGAGGAAGGGGAGAAGAGTGGGAAGAGGGGGAGGGAAATGGGAGGCTGGTGGGAGGAGGTGGAAATTTGTTTTTTTTTCTTTTCTCTATCCTCCTTTTATCAATAAAAAAAGATTAAAAAAAGGAGTAAAAACGATAAAATAATCCACAAAAATGGAATATACACAGGGAATCTAGATGATGTATATTATTGTATTTCCCTTGACATTTTTGACTGAAGAGAAACATTTGATTCTGGGACCTTCTAAATTAAACCAATATAAAGTCTCTTGAATTGAAAATTTGAGTCTAAGATTATGTTGCTTTGGAAAGAGCTTCTGCTTTCGTATTCACAGTAGATGAGAACCTGTGGATTCCTCTCAGGCTAATAGGTTTTGATGGGACAAGATTCCCTGAAATGTCTCTGTGAACCCTAAAAATACATTTCCCAATGAATAGAAGGAAGCAGTTTGAAGAAAACTGTGCCCAAATTTCCCAAATGATTAATTATAAATATTTGTTTTCATTTAAAGGGGGATATAATATAAAGATGAACACTTTGCATTGGTATGGATATTAGTCTATTGACACAATTTAAGGTTGATTTTGTTATACTTCGTATGTGTATTTCTATTCTTGTTTAAGATAATATGTTTGCACAGCTAATTTGAAAATATATTGTATAATTAAAAAATACAAGTTAATTAGATTGTCGATTACAATAATCAAACTTCAGTCTTATTAGTTAAGTTTTCTAGATATATAGAAATATATTTCATTTAGATAAATAAACTTCAACACTTCAAAGACCTACAGAATATGGAATTTAAAATGTTTGAAGAACTTAAACTTTTCTTGATAATGATATATGTCAGCTTGGGGGAAGCAACAATCGATTTAAAGAGGTTGATGGGCATTGAAGAAACTCCTTATGGAATTTGCCCTTCAGTGTGACAAGGCTAGCACTTTGGGTAAGAAACGCTCTTAGGTGGACTTTGTGATGGTAGCTATATGCAGGACCCAGAAAAAAATTGATTGCCGATCTTGCTAAAAGAAGATGAGACAGTACTTCAGTGTTCCTGCTTCACCCCAGAAAATGCCAGACATCATGATGGACACAAAAGAAAGTGACTGATGAAGTACCAATATAGACTAAGTAGTCTTTCAAATTTCCTGCTTCATGGAAGTGTCTGCTGGATACTATCAATGTATATGCTGAAGGTGGATGCCTCAACATTAGAGAAGAACCTTGGGTGATTGTCCGGGCAGCAAGATGTCTCTGTCAATTCTAGAAGTTTGGAAGCTGCTTGCAATGCACTTCCTGCTTACTTAGGTAAAATTATATCATTCTGGAGTCTTTGAAGATTTAAAGACAGATATTTACAGTTACAGTTTTCCTTATTTATGATAAAGGATAAACTAGATATAAAACTTTTTAGACTCACAAAGATAGGTTAGACAATAAAGTTATTTTCTTAATTTGCCAAATGTAAATGGACTAAATATTGTAACTATTATTCTTGCTTGATAAATGTTTTGTACATTTTATTTTTACTGTGTTAAAATTAAAACTTTCCTTTTTATTTAGACAGAAAAGGGGAGATGATGTGGGATGTCCTCCTGTATATGTGTTTCTTTTATTGGTTAATGAATAAAGCTGCTTTGGCTTGTGGCAAGGCAGAATATAATCAGGATGGAAGAGATATATAGAGAGAATAGTCACAGTAGGGGAGAGATCATGTAATTGCTGAAGGAGAAGGAGACCAGAAACTTAGCAGTAGGCAACAGCCTTGTGGTGATACACAGATTAGTAGAAATGGGTTAATTTAAGATGTAAGAGTTAGTTAATAAAAATCTGGAGATAATAGGCCAAATTGTTTTGTAATTAATATAGCTTCTGTGTGATCATTTGTATCTGGGAAGCTAGGAAACAAATGAACAGTCTCAATTTACACTGTAGTATAGGATTCACATCTCACAAGTGATATGTTTTTTTCGTAGCAGAAGGAGAAATTATCACCTATTAGCTTGTGGAAAACAATTGTCTATGGGATGTTCAGCCCCAGTTATAACATTCATGATAAACCCATTACACTTGAGGCTCAAGGTATATCTTAGAATATGAGGGAGAATGATAGAAATAATCAGATGGTAAGGAACTTTGCTACAGGATGACTTTTCTAGATATGACAGTGCAGCTACACCCATTAATTCTCTAAAATATGGCTGTTGAATATAACCTAAATAGTTATAACGCCAAGTGAATTATGATGTTGCTGAGAAGAATTACTTGGGACGACAAGACTAGATGATGAGTTACAATTAAACTCCTTGGAGAAAGACAGATGAGCACCAGAAAAGGTTATCCAATGTTAAGTGGTCAATCCTAAAATATACAGATGCTGAGTATTAAATGTGATCTCACTATTGAATTTATGTAATTATCCTTATGGACTTACACATGTAGCCACAATCATTAAAGAACATTGGATCTTGAATATCAAAGGAAGGTTGGTGCATGGTAGGTGTTGGTCGAAGGAAAGGTCAGGAAGAAGTGGTGTAATTATATTATATTTAAATAACATACTAAAAATAATACTGACATTCTTTAGATCAATTAAAAATAAAGAACAAAAAGTAGTAGAGGAGTTAGATAACTCTGTAAAGGCCTATAATAAATTAAAGAAGATATATAAAGATAAATCAGGAGAGCACTTGAGCAATGGTAAGAAACCCAGCCTTCAGAAAGTGTATATAGAAAAAGACTAACACAGCATAGATCACATTCTTTAGAATATCTTGGTAGATATTTCCCAAAACCTGAGTGGGATATTATCATCTATGTATAATAGGTGTAGAGATATGGAAATACAGAGACAAGATCAGGATCTGGCATGAGAATATATTCAAAATATCATAAAATTATCATATAACAAAATCAGAAAAGAAAGCAACTAAAAGTTTTAAGAGAGAAAAATAAAATTACTCTTATGACAGGGCTTTCAGAATTACATCAGGGTTTTTAACACAAACATTTAAAACCAGAGGGGTGCAGAATGATATATTCCAGATTCTGAATGACAGTTCTCAACCCAGAATAATATGCCCAGCAATGTATTAAGGAGAAATACATACTTAATAAAATACCTTACATATCTTTTTTTTCCTTCTGTTTGTCCATATACTCTACTTTCATCCTCACCTCTGTAGGAGAATACCTGTGGCAGCCTCCCCTGACCCCACTTTGATCCCACTGATTTTAGCTTTTCCCAATTGTTACTTTATCCCAGAAACCAAGTCCATCAGGTCACCAGTTGTTGCCGGAGGTCCTCCCCTTCCTCCAGCCTATAGCTGCTGAGATACCAGCCCATTGGGGCATGGTCTCTCTCTCTCTCTTTAAAAAAGCGGCAACTTCCCTCTCCTGTCTCTCCTCACTTCCTGCTCTGCAGGCGACTAGACTCCCTTCCTGGTTGCGCAGAGGGCTGACAATGATCTATAAGATTTTTTCCCCTTTAAATAAATACCACTTTATTAATCATAATTCCAAACTGTTGTGGCATTGTTTATGACTTACGCCTTCAGTTGGCAACCAACGTGTGGTGTTAGGACCTCTCCTTCCCCCACTCGGCTGCCGGCTGTGAGTTCTGCTTGGCACAAGCCTCCCTTCCTCAGCTGCCGTGGCCGGCAGGTGACCTTGTGGCCTGTGTCTTGTGCGTGGAGCCAGCAGCTTAATATAAATCATCACGCACTGGCTTTTATTGCTGCAATTCTTTATATTTTCTCTTTAGACACCTCAGATTGACTTCCAGTCCCCACGCACCCTATCGTCTGCCTCCCCACATGGATTTAAACTCCACAGGCCTGCGTAGTCTCCGCCCGCATGGTTTGCTCTTTTCTGAGTCACTTTTAAATCTCCCTTGCAAGCACAGCTCTCAAGTGGCGCGAACCAGAGCACGTGGTTGCTGAAAGCTGCAACCCCTCAGGGTGACTCTGTCACATGGAGGCATAAGCGGCTTCCAGGTTGCTCTTCTCTACCCCTGGATTCTGGGTTTCTGGTTCCGTCTCTGGAATTGATTTAATTACATTTACTTTGTTGAGCAACTTACATTTTCCAGTTTTTAACAAATACTAGGCAGACTCTGAAACAGGACCCTGTTTTCGTCACGACTTGGCAACAGCGCCACCTGCTGGATAATAGGTAATATGGCAGTTTTCGTTTCCAACGCGAATTTTACTGTTCTGGTTAACAATACAATGGGTTATATCATGCAAGGTTTATATGACTATGGGGCTAACTTAATTTACTGCTTACTAGGTTTCAGTATTCTTTTGCATATTCTATCATTTAGGAAGAATATGGCACTCCTAAGAACCATACAACTCACGCAGGTCAGGAGATTCAGGATTCAAAAGAGACAATAATAAAGACAATAATAAAAAGACTTGAAATGATTGAAGAAATGATTGGAGCTGGTGAACAGAGTAATAAGGCACAAGGACAGGATACAATGCCAACACCAGCTATTAGAACTGGCTTACCCAAGGTTTTAGTGGCATACCCTATACTTAATTCTGACAAAGCGTCAACTTCTAAAGGCTCAAAGGGAGTCAGAGAAGCTAGATGGACGCCAATAGCAATGAATGATCTAAAAGAAATTAAGCAAGCTATTGTTAATTTTGGCTTGCACTCTGCATATGTAAAGGAAATGATAAGGACTTGGGCTTCTAATGCTAGAGCTACCCCCCCCCCCCCATGATTTCCATCAGTTAGTGTCTGCAGTTTTAGATAATGGACCTTCCTTGATGTTTGGAATTTATTTCAGAGAAGAATCCAAACATATGGAACAGCAAGGAAGAGCAAAAGGTGTCGAGGTTTCCCAAGATCAAATTCTTGGTGCGGGAGAATATGCTGACCCACAGGTCCAAGCTCTTTATGACAATGAAGTACTGTGTCTATGTCACCAAGCAGCTTTACATGCTTGGAATAGGATACAAGATCCAGCAAAAAGGGTTGAATCATATACCAGAATTAGGCAGGGACAGAGAGAACCCTTTATTGACTTTTTGCAAAGATTAATTAAGGCTCTGGACATAGGGGTAACAGACCCAGAAGCTAGACGAATACTTCTTGAATCTCTAGCTTTTGAGAATGTAAACATAGAATACAAAAAGACAATTGGGCCTTTAAAGTCTAGATCAGCACCTATGGATGAATGGATTCAGCATACGATGAATGTTGAGACGTTTAGCTATAACGATGAATCTTGGGTAGGAGAAGCGATTTCCACAGCAATGAGGAGACATCAAACTGCCAGGTGTTTTAATTGTGGTAAATTAGGACATCTGAAAAGGGATTGCAGGCACAGAATTTCTAGGAATAATATCTCCTCTGGGAATGACAAAAATAGGAGACCTAGGCCTTCAGGTATATGTAGGAGATGCGGTAAAGGCCAACATTGGTCCAACGAATGCAGGTCAACAACAGACAAACAAGGCAACCTGATACCATCGGGAAACTCCTTGAGGGGCCTCTCGCAGGCCCCCAAGCCAACAGTGGCCCAGTCATTCCCAGTCACAGTGGAGAACGTGCCTCACCAAGCAAATTTAAAGCTCCAATTTCTGCTGTAAAAAGTAATACTGGTCTAAATGATGAATTACGTGTGGAGGATGAGTCAAAAAACCCAGTAGGACAGAGTAAACGTATATTTTGGCAGACTTCTATTAATGATCAAAGACCAAAGCTAAGAGTCTGTATAAATGGCACTTTTATTGAAGGCTTATTAGACACAGGTGCGGATGTAAGTATCATTACCCCAGAATCTTGGCGTCCGAATTAGCCTCTTCAAGAGGTAGATGTTCATTTCCTGGGAATTGGAACCCTATCTCGTGTAAAACAAAACACAAGATGGGTTGAATGCATAGGGCCCGAAGGACAAATAGGAAGACTAAGGCCATATATAGCCAATATTGCCATAAATTTATGGGGCCGTGACCTGCTACATCTGATGGGATAACACCTGATCAAATAGTTCATTTAAACAAAACCTTAGATGGTGAAAAAGATTTGAATAGTCAAAGAAAACTGACAGCTGAAGCAGAAAAGGAACTGACAATGATTGAGGAAAAATTACAGGAGGCACATGTGGATAGGGTGAACCCAAATCTTAGCTGCATCCTAGTCATATTGCCTTCCAGAATTTCTCCTACAGGGATTCTAATGCAGGGGGAAGATATTATTTTAGAGTGGATATTTATACCTAATAAACCAAGTAAAAAATTAAAAACTTATGTGGAAAAAGTCTCTGAATTAATTATAAAAGGTAAGCTGAGACTTCATCAACTAGCAGGTATAGACCCAGCAGAAATTATAGTGCCTTTTATTACTGAAGAAATAAAAAAGTTATGGGAAGACAATGAACCGTGGCAAAGAGCTTGCGCTAATTTTTTTGGGAGAAATTAATAGCAACTACCCCAAAAGTGGTAGACTTAACCTTATAAAAAGAACTTCTTGGATTCTTCCTAGAATTGTACGTGATGCTCCAATAACTGGAGGCCATACTTTCTATACTGATGCAAATAAATCAGGGAAAGCAGGTTACAAGTCAGATGAATTGAGTAAGGTGGAACAAAGTCCTTATAATTCTGTCCAGAAGGCAGAATTATATGCCATTCTTATGGTGCTAAGGGATTTTAAAGAACCTCTTAATATAGTTACAGATTCACAATATGCAGAAAGAGTTATCTTGCATATTTAAACCGCTGAATTTATACCAGATGACACAGAGTTGACTTCATTGTTTATGCAGGTACAAGACATAATCAGGAATAGGCTTTGTCCAATGTACATAACACACATCCGGTCCCATACAGGTCTGCCTGGTCCTCTAGCCCAAGGAAACACTGAGATTGATCAATTATTGATTGGAAGTGTGTTGCAGGCCTCAGAATTTCATAAGAAGCATCATGTCAATAGTAAAGGCCTAAAAAAAGAATTTTCCATTACTTGGCAACAAGCTAAGGACATTATAAAGAGATGTCCTACTTGTTCTTTCTATAATCAAACACCGTTGCCTGCAGGGAGTAACCCAAAGGGCACTAAAAGAAATGAAATCTGGCAGATGGATGTGTTCCACTTTATGGAATTTGGTAAATTAAAATATGTACAACACACCATAGACATGTATTCAGGTTTTCAATGGGCTACTGCCCTGAGCTCAGAAAAGGCTGATTCAGTAATCAAACATTTATTGGAAGTTATGGCCATCATGGGTATACCTGCGCAAATAAAGACAGATAATGGTCCAGCATATGTATCTAAGAAAATGAAACGCTTTTTTGATTATTATAATATAAAACCATTACATGTATACCAAATAATCTTACAGGTCAGGCAGTTATAGAAAGATCAAATTGTACTATAAAGGATATGCTGAACAAACAGAAAGGGACCGAAAATATCCCCAGAAATAGATTACATAATGCTTTATTAACCTTGAATTTTCTTAACGCTAATGAGAAAGAAACAACAGCAGCAGAAAGACATTTGATAATGGAAAAGTCTGCTGAACTAAATCAACCGATTTATTTCAAAGATGTGCTGACCTCTCAGTGGAAGCCATGAGATGTGCTACACTGGGGAAGGCGTTTGCTGTTGTTTCCACAGGAGAAGAAAAATTGTAGATACCATCAAAATTAATAAAGTTTCGATTTGAAGAGGAGAAACCTCTTGGAAAGGAGAAATGACAACTCACCCACAATGATGATATTCATACAGGTGGTAAGAAAAACATATAAAGTGGGGGCAAGGTTCTGTTCTTATCTCCACAGGAAAACACTCATCTTTGAAAAATTCAAGGGACCCTGGATGTTTGGATACTGACAGATAGAAAAATACCTGCCCAATAGGAAATATCAAGAAAACTGAATGAGTTGTGTAAGTAAAATATATTAAACCATATTTCTAAATTTATAAAGCTGGTTTTGAAGTTGGACTCTGGCTCAGTCCCTCTCCAATTCCAAGCCTGTTAGTAAGAGAAAAACCCAGATTTCTGGAGTTTCTGTCTCATATCAAGAGCCATGATATGGGACAGAAAGAAATATGAGTTTAGAAAACATCTTTGCTTTTCTTCATATCTATCATACTTTTCATTGAATATATCTATCACACCTTTCAGTGAATATATATATATATATATATATATATATATATATGATTAATGTTTAAGTTTTTTACAATGAACAATGAGTTTTTCCTGAAATGACATTTGAAATTTTCAGGAAGAAGATGGGGCCCCATAACAACAACTCCACCTGGTTGATATGACGTCATGATACTGATAGCGCTACTACAAGACCTGCTTTCGGTACGAGCTGCACAAGACAGTTCCAACTTGGTTAGCTGAAATGGTGCACATCTTATACAACATTTTGGCCAGACCTGCACAAAATACACAGAGACTATTGGCAATTTTAAAAGACGTTGATCTTGAAATTTAACCATCATTTTACTTTCACAGGATCCCCCAGAAAGAACGTTGCCCCCATGACAGCTGGAAGTAATTCTAGAGGGCGATGTCCCCTCTCCCAGTAAAGTTTGCCCTTGGGTTTAGGGACATCATTTAGGGGTTGATTATAATTAGTATACAATTGAGGGTTGGGGGAGGAATTTTATAAGCTCAGGGATAATTTTGAAAAAACAAAGAGGGATGATGGGATAATAGATTTGTAATTGTGAGTTACTGTTTTTAGACAAATATATTGGTATAGATTCTTGTATATTGATACAAAGTTAAATTATATTGACTGTTGTATGCATGCATGTTTCTACCTCTGTTTAAAACATTTTTATGTATTGACATATATTGTATTGATATATATATTGTATATATTTACCATATTGCAGTGTACATTTCTACCTCTGATTAAGATACTTATATAATGTTTGTGTATTGATAAATATTTACCTACTGCAATGTATATTTGTACATTGTTTATATTTGGAGGTCATTGTCCTCATTTGTTTCACAGTCGTTTATTGTCTTAGTCTTTAAGTTAGATAGATATTTTGAATTATATAGACTAATAGTCATCTAAGTTTGTCATTTATAATTAGACTAATCAGGTTCTTTAGATATATAGAGATTATACTAAGTATAGATAGATAATCTTCAACTTCTTCAAAGAGCTGTAGAAAATGGCCTTTAATCTAACTCAGAGTTTTGTGGTAGTGAGACACAATTGCTCCTGGCAACACCACTCTATTCCCGAGAGAATGTTGAGCACCAAAGACACTCCACCTGGAGCCTTTCTTTTTGGCAGAACTGGCCTTTGGGCAAAGAAATGCCCATACCTCAACCACTGACAAAGATACAGAGCGTGCATCAATGGATAAAACAGGACTGTCATATCCTGCCAAGACAGGGTAAGATAGTTTTGAAATTTGCTTACCTTTGAAAATGGTATGTCAGTTATGTTAGGCCTTAGACAAAGTTGGTTGCTTCAACACTGCTAATGTGACTTTGGGTGATTGCCCAGGTAGCTAGTTGTCTCTGTGATTTGTTGCATGTTTTGGAAGTTGTTTTACTGAACTTCCTAATTACCCAGGTAAATTATTTCCCTTCTCAGATCTTTGATGGGGTTGATGACTATATAAATGTAGTTACTTTCTCTCATGACTTGGCCAAGTTATTTATTATACAAGACCTAAGCTAGTTAGAATAGGATATTTGTACTTATTGTATATAATTTCATAGTAGGTTTAGAACTCTCTTATTCAAACAAAAGGGGGAGGTGTTGCGGGAGGTCCTCCCGTTCCTCGAGCCTATAGCTGCTGAGATACCAGCCTATTGGGGCGTGGTCTCTCTCTCTTCAAAAAAGCGGCAACTTCCCTCTCCTCTCTCTCTTCACTACCTGCTCCACCGGCAACTAGACTCCCTTCCTGGTTGCGCAGAGGGCTGACAATGATCTGTAAGTTTTTTCCCCTTTAAATAAATACCACCCTAATAATCATAATTCCAAACTGTTGTGGCATTGTTTATGACTTATGCCTTCAACCAGTAAGTTCCCCTCAGGCTTTGCCTGCCAGAAAACTAAGGAGTCTGTATGCAGATATTCTCTTCTCTTTTGTTCCCCCACATTCAAGCTCTCATTCTTATCTCCAGCACTGTAGCAGGATACTTGTTGCTGCATTGCCGACTCCCTTCTCTGACCTACTATAATTGCACAGACCCCCGTCCTATCCTCCATCTCCTTACTTATTTCTTTATTCAAGACAGCACTTCCTGCTAACACACAGACAACTCCTGCAAAGGAAGCAGGTAGGCTGACTGTGTATCTTCTACCGTCCCTCTGTTGCCCTATATCTAATCACCCAGTCTCATTTCCAGGAACTACATATGCTAACTTTGCCTACTCTCCATAGTAACTGCATCAAAGTCATATAAAGAAAATATCACAAGTTACCAAAAAAAAAATCCTCATGTTCATGTTGGGGGAAGGACGGAGTGGAGAGAAATGAAAGAGATATCACAACAGAGGGAATCATGGGGTTATGGAGAAACCTGGTGCTAGGAAATTCCAAGGATTCCACAGAAATGACCCATAGCAGTAGTGGAGAGGGTGCCCAAACTGACCTTCCTTTGTAATCAGAATGGTGAATACCCTAACAATCATTATAGAAACTCATCCAGTAACTGATGGAAGCAGATGCAGAGACCACAGCAAGTACCAGGATGTGCTATATGAGTCCGGTCAAAAAGAGGGAGGAAGGTTTATATGAGAAAATGGCGTGAGGCCCAAAATTGTGGAAACTCAAGAACTCTAGACCAACAGCTGGGGAGCCTGCATGGGACAGAACTAATTCCTCTTTATGTGGGTCACAATTTCGTAGCCTTTTTTTCCATGGGACCCCTGTCAATGGAGCCAGGATCTGTCCCTCAAGCATGAGCTGGCTTTCTGAAGGTAACTCCAAATGGTGGGATATCTTTCTTAAACTTGATGCTGTTGGGGAGATGCTTAGTCTTCAATTGAATGTGCCAGGCCTTGTTGACTCCCCATGGGAGGCCTTACTCTTTCTAGAGTGCATGGTGTAAGTTAAGGAAAGGGGGTGTAACAGAAGGATGGAAAAGATGGGGAACTGTAGTTGGTATAAATTAATAAAAAATAGAAAAAGAAAAATTTACCAAATCGAATAAATTCCATGAGTGTAATTTGAAGTAAAAAATTAAACTTAGGTATGACCTGTACTATAGAAATTAGTGAAGAAAATGAAATCAAAAGCAATCACATTTAAACTGTTGGAAAATATTTAGTATTGCATAATTATATGCATGAAAGATTGACACACTTAGAACCATTTCTGGATCTAAGAAGTTGAAAAATAAATAAATAAGTGGAAAATCAATTCATGCACAGTGCTGAAATTTGGAGTAACTTTAAAAGTTTGGAGGTATTATTCCTCAAAGTAATCTAATGAGTCACTTCTATCTGTACTAAAAATCAAATAGGAAAACAAGTCCACAGATCAAATGAAACTATGGAGAAAGATCTGAACCCTCAAAATGGAAGCTTACAGCAATGAATCTAGTACTATGCTAGATTTTTATGAATTTTTCTTTTTTGGTTTTAAATAAAAAAACGGGGTCAATGGGCTTTTATTAACAATTTCAACCATTTTTTTCAGGCTTACACACACATAAACATTACTAAATTGTTTTTCAAATGATACTGACATGGTTTTAAACATCTCTTCAATGAAGTATAAAATACTTTACCAATTTAATAACTGAACAAATGAATATTAGCACTTTACCTGCTTTCCTTTAATTAGGAAATAATCAATAAAGTCCCGAGGGTTGGTAGCATCCAAGGATTCCTCGTGTTCTTTTATTTTTGCTGAAAGGTAACTCTGAATAGAAGTCAAGTTTTTATAAAATGTATTATGTGTCCCTGGACAATAATCAATCAGAACAGGGAACATATTGCAAACCTGCAAGGAAATGCAAGAATTTACTAAAAATAGATGCTGTGTTGACCTAAGTAAAATATATTAGTAATGTGTCATATAATGATTTGAATTGCTAGATTCATATTCATCATAAATTCATTATTTACATTCTTTATTCTAATAGAGAGATTTGAGGAAGAAATTTCTCCAATAATAGTTAATGATCTTAGTATAATTTCCATATTCACCATATCTCTTAACAAAAATTTTGTTCATATAAACTCACTGAAGGCTCAAATACATTCTGTCCTACAGTTTGAAATACATGTGATTTAAACACTCACACACTTTCAATGTGACAATAGAAGTTAAAAATTTGGGTGTAACATTTACATAAATATCTAGTGCCCCAGACTCAATATCTATTGATTATTTTCAAAATGCAATGACTCTGTAGTGGTGGGTTTGGCTCTAAGAAATGTGTTTGGTAAAATTAATTGCACCACATAGGCCTTAGGGTTTTCTCTTTGATCAAACAATCATTTTGTAGGCAGAGAGCAAGAAATTTTTGTTCATACTAGAACAATTCTATGAGGATATTTATGGTCCACATAGCATTAAAACATACATCTTTCCATTTTTACTGACGATCTATAAACTAGAATCCCAACTGACCCATTGAATGACAGGAGTACTCAGTGTTTACTGTCAGCGTTCTTTGCCATTAGTATTCTTCCTTTTTTGAGAGAAAATTCTTCTATACTGAAATAAAGCTCCCTAGTATTATGTTCAAAATTGGCTTAATGAAAAGAAGATAAAGTATTTGGTTAGTAAAAGGTCCTTTGAATAGGTGTAGGAGGTCCTTCTGTCTATGTGTTGCTTTCATTGGTTGAATAAATAAACTGCCTTGGCCTTTTCATGGGGAAGAACTTATGTGGGTGGAGAAGACAGAACTGAATTCTGGGAGAAAGAAAGCAGAGTCAGAGAGCCACCATGGAGTTGCCAGAGTCAGACATGCTGAATCTTTCCCAGTAAGCCACGACCTCATGGTGACATACAGATTATTAGAAATGGGTTAAATCAAGATGTCAGAGTTAGTCAATGAGAGGCTAGAACTAATGGGCCAGGCAGTGTTTAAATGAATACAGCTTCTGGGTGATTATTCCATGTGTAAGCTAGCTTGGACAAGACAGAACAAGGGGCCCTGCTCTCCCTACAACAGTGAATGACAGATCACTCTTATAAAAACAAATGCAGTGTTTTAAGAAATAATTCTGTAGTAATCAACAGGAAGATTCGTGGATAAGAAACAATTAGGCTTGAGTTCGTTGGCATCAGGATCTAAGTTTTTGCTATTTGTACACTTATGGGTTTAGACCTCCCTTCCAAGAATTATTTCCATAATACATTAGCCCTTCTCAGCTGGTTACCTCCTTCCTTCATGATCCATATTGAATTTGAGCTGTAAGGAAGAAAGACCATAAGTGGTTCTCATAAGGAAAGGATATTGGCTTTACCTGTGCCCAGAGAGAGCTCAGAATAGTACTGTTCACATTCAGTTTTTCTATCAAGCTAACAAAAACTTGATCATTATATTCAAAACGATTTTGGAAAATAATGGAGCAAATGACATTGCAGGGAGCACAGGTCAAGATAAAGGAGGGATCATATGGTGAGCCTGAAGAATTAGAAACAAATACCAAATATTACTAAAAGATATGAAGAAGAAATGTTGCTCTTTGTTAACTACTGAAAGTAATTTAAACATTTTAAATGGAATTATAATTTTGAATATTCTTAAGTGCTATATATTTACCTGGTGAATAATACACCATCATATTTACCTTACTTTTCAGTTAATCTTCAAACTCAGTAGTTAAATAAGAAGAGATCTCGTCTATTTTACTGGCTGGTTTTACCTGAATTATGTGCTATTATCTGAAAAATGATTTTTATTTACTTATTTAATTCTGACTTTGGTTTTCCCTTCAAAAAAGACAATTGGGGATCGTGGAATAAATAGTATTATGTTACAATTATTTTGGCAAAATTGTAATCCAAACATGAAGTACATACAGGCTATTATATATAAAAATAATATAATATAAAAATTAAATTGTAGGTTATTCTAGGGAGTAAGGGGAAGCATACCATATACAACATACAGTATGTCTAAACATACCAAAATTCTATTATGAGATTAAAATGTGAAAATCTCTACCCACTTCTGCTAGAGAGTAAATGCTCCCTTTTCTGGATTCTCCTAAGTAGTAGTATTTATTGTTTACATTTAACCACACATCAAAGCTTTACTCTCAGGACAAAGCAACCACAGAACACATGAAAAATGTTTGTTGGTTTATAATTACCCTGGATCATCCAATGTGCAATGAACACAGTTACAAGCAATGAATACAGTTACAAGCCTACTTTGAGGTGGCCGTATGCCAACTGAAAAGTCATAACTCGATGACTAAAAATTTTTTTTGTTAAGATATGCAGATCATTTTTATTTCTCGTGAGGATGTCACACTGTCATTTGATCATCTGAATTGCAGGAATTACCCGTTTCCCATTTGAAAGGATACTGATGACACTTTTAGAGCATTCTGTATCCTAATAGGTAAGGTCACTAGAAAGTGTTTCTTTGTATTCTACAAGGTTTGTTTCAGAAAAACCTACCAAGTTCAAGGATCTTACAATAAATGGCACTACATCCTAAAAATTAACCAATTACATTAACAGACTATTCACAGTCCAAAGATGGAATAATGACCAATATTAATTATTTATTTTGTTAGCTATATAAATGAGGTATGATGAGTCCAATACTAGTGTTCTAAAACATTTGTCAAATGAGCAAACTTCCATTACTCAGTAATGCATAAGGACTCTCTAGCTATCTTATTGGGCTTACTTCTAGATCATTCACAATAATAGCATTTTCATATAAATTATAGCATGATATTAAACCATTTCATCTCTTGTATGTACATGGGGCATTGCTGGCTTATAATAAAAAAGGTTTTTTGGCAGTACGTTTTTAAGTTAAGTTACATCATTCTATATATGTGGCACCAACCTCAATGTCTTCATCTCATTTTTGGCAGATAACACCATTTTAATCTTTGGTATACTTACATTTTTAAATATACCACATAAATATGTTCAACACTATCTTTTCTTTTATTGTGAGAAGATACATTCACCACATCCTTCAAAATTTTATTATTGATCCTATTTGAACACAAATCACTTTTGCAAATCCTTTTGAAATATATATTTTTAGAGTCTATTTCCATCCATCTGGGAAAGATTTGTACCACTTAAAGGTCTGCATCACACATCCCCTTTATGATATGTCGTATCCTTGTCTTCTTCACTTTTCTTTTACTTCTTCAATTGTTGTCACCATTCTCACTAGGATTTTTGACAATGAATGTCTAGAGTTTATGATGTATGTGAAACCAATTTGATACCCATGGACATTATAAGAATCAGCTATTATTTGTTCCTTTGGCAAGATATTCAGATCTGTTTCAAGATTCTCACACTTAGGTCAGAAAAAAAAAACATTTATAAATCCATCAAAAAGTCTTGCAGCTTATTTGTCTTATAAGAGCCAATGAAAATATAGTAGTGATTCTTGACATCAAAATGGGTCTGTGCTCCAAGGTCACAAACTAAATATTTAGGTGGAACTACTGTAGGCCTTTGGAATATTATCCATGTTGATTATAACTGATTGAGATATAACTGAGTTGATTACAGCTCTTTTCATTCTAGTCTTTTTCCTCATCCTTGACAATCAAATGAGGCAAGTTATTGTAATAAAAGAGTTTGAGACAGTGCGATTGACTTTGATAGGTACTTTGGCATATCAGTTGTTTTAACATACAGGTGAATGTTTCTTTCATTGTAATTTGTTATGTTCTGTTTTTCTAAAGAATAAGGTCTTGTAGCTCCTGCAGCCAGGACTGACATAATTTACTTCTAGTGTTCTTTCTAACTTACATGAAAACATTTTTTACTACTAATTTTTAATCATTTGCTTCTGTGAAATGTTTTCTGAGAATAGGTACCAGTGACTACTCAACATCTCCTTTCTCAAATAAAGATATAAGCCCTTGTGGCTCATCATTGATAGGGAAAAGAGTCCCTGGAATCTGTCTGGATTGGCAGAGTTTCTGTGCTTGTGTGTGCAGGGCTGAGAAGGCGATGGGCCAATCTCAGCAATGCTCCCATCTGTGTCAGATCCTGGAAAACTGGAGAGGACAATTCTGTGAGCCATAGGTGAATCTGAGTTCCAGGCAAGCCTTGTTTACACATCTACTTCCAGGCCATTCAGCTCTACACAGAGACATCCTATTTCAATAAGCAAGCCAGAAAAAAAAAACCAAAGCAAAACAAAAAATTACAATCTATTGTGCTAGTAATTGGAATATATGGAATCATGTAGAAACATCAAAGAATTAGGAGAAAAAATGAAAAACAGGGAATATCAGTGATCTATGGGAAGAAAATGTAAATGCAACATGTTTAACTATGCCATGATCTGTTTACATAACTAAACTGTATCAGAGCCTATATTTGCAAAGTCCACAGGTAAAGCAAAAATCACGAGAAAACTATTGAAGACTCTCCTTTTCACATATTCATGATTAAAACTGTGAATTTTGCTGCTTACAAAAGAATTATTTCATGTTAATACCTGTAGTGAAAGTATGGTAAAAGGAAAACTGGATGGTAAGTAGAAAAAATAGAAGAAAATGGAGGAGAAAAAAAATCAGTGTGACTTAAAACAAAGTTCATGATCTGTCATTAGAAACTTGTCTCCATGGTCACATCCCAGAATCCAGTGGATTTTCAACAATATAAAGAAATATTACTTATTATGCCAAACTTCACATTCAATACATTTGGGCAAACTGACAGTTGTGGATATTTTCATTGCTATTTTAGAGTAAGTATCAAGATAGTGTATCCAGAAATGACTAAAACGTATATATTACATAGATCATGTGATTGATTTCACCAGTATAGAAAATGAGTAATCAGGTTCTGTGTTGATTAGTTTTAGTCAAGTTGACACAAACTACAGTTAGCACAAAAAAAATCGGATGAGTAAATGCTCCATCAACCTAAACTGAGTTCTTATCTTTTCATGCTGTTCCTTCATATCTGATGATGTGGAAAGAGTCGACATCCTATGGATGATATAACACACCTGGCTAGATTATTTTATGATCACACAGAAGAGAATAAATAGGAGAAATGATTATTTCTGTTTTAATTCCTTACAATGGACAAAAGTATTTGTATTGAAGTTGATCCTAATTAATGTATACTCAAATAAGGGCAATTGATTCAACAAAGTTGGTTAGTAAGCATAAGAAATTCTTAGAACTTACTGATATTTTACTGTACAATTAACATAATACAGTACTCTAATCGATATGCTTTGTTTAAGCAGAGCATATGGAAGGTAAGACTTTGAGATTGTTATTGTATGTGTGTATGTCAATCATATATACAATCTGATAGCCAGTCTTTTATTATATTTTTCAAGAATGCTAAAACAAATTCATTTAATGATGCACAGACATAATAAGATTGTTCATTCATAAGCAACAGGAGTAGCATCCAGAGTGTTGGCAAAGAAACAACCATCACTTTTCTAACACAAAACCTTAAAGGGGAAAATGACATGAAGACTGAAGACACACAGGGAAATGCTAGAGAGCCAACAATGCCAACTTTTTAAGTAAAATAACTAAGTTTAGTTATTTCCAAGTGTACATTTATTTTGAATATTTGTGTTGATACACGTTTTATTAAGGCCAGAAATCAAACCCTAAATGTTATGCAAGAAAGAATAACAATATCATTCTGATACCATGCAAACAGCTGAGATACACTAATTAAAAAGAATTCTACTACACTCATATGAGAAATGAAATTATTACATCATGCCACAGTTGCCAAAAACTACAAACAAAATACAAGAAGGACCCTTAGACACTTTAGAGAAGTCTAGATCATTGTTGTTCAAGAAAGAAAGGAAAAGTGTAAAAAAGGAATGTGAAGGAAAGAAAGGTAATTCAAACTTTGCCAGGGTTCTTATGTTTTATCAGTTACTATTGCTATTGGAAATTGTATTGTGGTGAGATGATAAGTAAAGCAAAACCCTATTTTTGATGAGTGGAATGTATGGCTCCATAATGCTATAGAAAATTAACATGAGACCCATACCCATGACATCTCTTTAGAAAACAATGCTTTGAATAGGATGGGAAAAATTGACTGATGTAGATATACATAGAACACGATGTAAACGTCAGCTTATAAACCTGCACTTACCATTGGTTTTCTTCAGTTCCTCCACAAGGAACTGTGCTTCTTCTTGAATTTTGTTCTCAATACTTCTTTTCCCCATACCCAGTTTTCTCAGGGTTAAGAGTGAAAAGTGCTTTGTTTCTTTCCATATATCTCCATTGCTAAAACCAATGCCTAAAAAAATTGGAATAGAAGACTAGGGAGTATGTCTGAGAGATAGATAAAGGAACAGATTGGTCACACATATAGAGTCCCAAACTTATTCCTGAAGAGCAAACATGACGTCTGCTTTCCACCCTCCGTCTCACTACATACACTACCCAGTATACACAGAAGCACATGCCTACTTACCAAAGCCTTTCAAAACCATCTGAAGAATCGGGACACTTCCCCTTCCACTAAACTCTTCCCCATGACCTATGAGAGCTTCTTTTATTGCCTCATAGCCATGCAACACCACAGCGGGTTTCATGCCAAAATACAGAGTGAACACAGGGCCGTAAATTTTAGAGAACTGTAATGATAATAGAAAACACAAATATTCTAAAATTGTCACTGTAGTTGACCTCTTCATACTGGCAATAGAACTGTGTTAAAATATTTTTATGCAGAAAAACTAAGTTTGAAGTTTGTATATACCTTTCAATATGATGATTGTTTCATATAAATGACCTTCTGGGTGCCAAGCAATATCCCAGGCCACTTATAGTCTAAAGAGAAAGAACCACCTTACTATGATATTCAACAGATCACTTTGTCATATTTTACAAAGTACCTGAAGTAAAAATTCCACACTCATTTCCTGGGTTCTAATGCAAACGAGTAGAGCCTTCAAATCCACACTATGCTTATCCATTTTTTGGATAATGCAGATCATTCTCTCGCTAACTACACACTGAATCAATAGTCACATGACTTCTGTGGACCCAGCTGTGAATACTTTCTGTTAAAAATTACAAAACCTGTGAAGAAGGGTAAACATCTAAACTCTTGTGTCAGCACAAGAGTTAAAATTCAGTCCTCATCTATTGTTAGAAAAGTACAGAGTAAGCGTCACAGAAGCTGCACCACAATATACAGAACTGTAGAAAAAATATTCTCATCATGAAGTATTTTTGGTCCCAGGCATAGGCTCTGTATGGAATCAAAGGAGATTGGGAAACCAAAGTATAAGCTAAGCCACACTGTTTATGGTTTCCTTTTCCAATATGATATCATGCCCATTGCTTTACTTTTAATCAGGATCCAATTAATTCTACAGAGTAAGGCATGAGTGAATAATCCAAGAAAAATGTATCTCTACAATTATGACTCATTTAAATAAATATTCATTGTAATGCTAATTCCAATTAGTCCTAATATTAAACACCTAGAGTCAGATATTAGGGGGTGAAAGCTGAGAGATCAGAGAAGCAGTGCAGCCAGCCACTAGAGGGACTTTTACCTCTGTAGAATTCTCAGATTCAAAGGTGTGATCCTGTCTTTTGAACCTCAAACTGCATCTCCAGACTGAATCCTCAGACTGAATGCTCAGACTGCATCCTCAGATGGCATTCTCAGAGCACATCTGAGCTCTTGTTTCCTCCCGCCTTGAGTTCTCTCTCTGCCCAACTATATCACTTCCCTTCTCTACCTCCCTGGTACTTGATTTAAAGGTGTGAGCCACTACCACATGGCTCTGTTTCCTTTGAGACGGGACCAGTATAGTCTAGCCCAGGTTGGCTTTGAACTCACAGAGGTCTGCCTGCCTTTGTCTTCTAAGTCCTGGAATTAAAGTTATGTGCCACCACTGCACATGTCTTTAATTAGTTCTAATTTAATTAACACATACCTGAAATTAGTTCTATACTTTGTTCTTTAGGCAATGTTTATTTGTTAGATCACAAAATCTCACTATAATCCCTCAGTCTTCACCATCAATAAAATAATAGAAAATGTTTATGAAAGAAGGATTTAAAACAGTAGATAAAACTTTTAATTCTGTGATTATATTATAAAATCAGTGTCCTTAATATTCTGTATCCTGAAATCTTGTTTATTACTAATTCCAACTGCAGTACTATAGGCAAGTCTCAGAAAAGACAAAAACAACTTTACTGTTTTTCACTTTACACCCATTTAAAAATATGTTCTCTAGTACTAGAGTTTCTCTGACAGCAGCATCACTTACATCTCTCTATACAAAGTGCCAGACAAGCATGAAGTGTACTCACATTGGTAAAGGCTTGGTGAACATTTTTTACATCTATCTGGTGGATGTTGCCAATAATTGGCAGAGGAGTAGGTCCAGGAGGTAGCTTCCTTTGCGTAGAACTTCGTTTCCAGTGTGAGAAGAGAAGCAGACATGTCAGAATGAGCACTGAGACCATGACTAGATCCATGGTTAGCCTTCCCACAGGCACAAGTGTGATCACGTAGTACAGAGGTTTTATAATGCGGCCATGGGAACTGACCTCTTGTACTTTGGAGCATCACTGAGGAACCAACTAGGCACTGTTTGAGCTCTCTTCCAAGTAGACTCTGTCCCTGTGATAACAAAAGTTAAAAGTGAACAGTTATTTCACCATGTCCTCTTTCAGCGTGCCTCTTAGTGATTTTCACCTATAAATATTGGTGATAAATATGAACAATGAAATTGATATTTTGAAATTCTGTCTTTATTTGAAAATAGTCAATTTTTAGGATATTTTATTCTGAAACTACAGAATAATTTTGTTATTTTAGAGTTTCATTTTCTTCATCCAAAAGTGTCCATGTTTGCATTTCCTTGTTATCTTTCTACTGTGTGTCCTCTTTTGTTTTCTTAGTTTATAAAATAAGATTTATTTATTTTGTATACAGTGTTTTTTCACTTATTTTGCATACCAAACACAGTTTTCCCTTCCTTCTTCTCCCAGTTTCCCCCTGCTTTCCATCTACTTGACTCCCTTCAACTCCTCCCCTTTCTACATTTAGAAAGGGGCAGAACCCACAGGCTGGAACAAAGCATGGCACATCAGGATGAGGCAGGACCTAGCTCCTCCACTTGCATCAAGGTTGGGCTAATTAATCCTCCATGTGGACCATGCTTCCAAAAGTCAGCTAAACATCAGGGACAGAACCTAATCTCACTGCTGGAAGCCTTACATAGAGACAATCTGCACAACTGTTACAAAGATGCAGAGAGTGGCTAGGTCCATGTCGTGGAAAGTCCCTAACAAATGATCCAGAGTCCACTATCTCCCACTAGCTCAGATCTCTTGGTGAGTTCCACCACCATGACACCCCTGGGCTCTTACAATCCATCCTCTCTTTCTTCAGGTAGATCCCCAAAGCTCAACTCAGTGTTTAAGTGTGGCCTGCATCTGTTTTCATCAGTTTCTGGATAGAGTGTCTCTGGTGACAATTATTGTAGTCACCAGTCTGATAACAGTTGATCGTGAGTTCAGGTACACTCTCTACTATTCCTAGGAGTGTTAGTTTGGGTTATCCTTGTGTATTTCTGAAGGTTTATCTAGTACCAGCTTCTCCCTAACACCAAAATGCTCCCCCATCAAGATATTTCTTTAGTTAACTGTGTTATATAATATGATGAATAAACTGAAGGAAAACACAAATATCTGAATCAACATATTCTTAGAAAAACACTCATGCCAACTATAATCCTCACTTCTATAACTTTTCATGTGGCCATATCTGATATTTATAACTAGATTCCTTTCCTACACATTTTGGTTTTGCTCCAATCTCAAAAAGCACCACAGACAGCTTTGGTTCCTTGCTGGCTAAGACACCCACACCTTCATTCCTCACTGATCTATGTCATCCTGCCTGGTTTAGGCAGTCGTAGTTTTCAATTAATCTTAATCACTGGAGTTGCTATAAGAAAGGGATGCTCAAAGTGATTTCCTTCACTACAGACATATTTTTCTATCTCCATTGTGGCAATTCAATTTCCCCATTGAAATCTATATCAATCACGCCTCCTAACACTGTTATTTATTTCTAAACCTTTTAGTGCAAGGGCACCAAAACCTAAAGTGGTTAGGGAAAAGACTGAACTTACAGTTCAAAGAAATGTTTATTATGTCTTCTGGCAGGATTGTTCTCACAACTGTATGTAAATCTTCTAGTACAGAGGAACTCAATATGAATGGAAAGGAAACAAAAGTTTTTCTAGTGTGTCAACCATGAATACCTGAGAATTTTGTATTGCCACCCAAATGTTCGGGGTAAGATTTTGTGGTTTTATTTGCTGACATTACTTGGATACACCTTCTCATGTGTTAACTTTGAGATAAGAAAATTCCTCATATGTCTGTAATCTAAGTTTATTTTCCATTTATGAACATTTTGTGTGTTTTATGATGTATGTTTTTTCTAATGAGGTCTTCTGTGCTCTTTTTGCTGGCCTCAATGCCGCACCCCGTTGTTTGCTTCCTCTCATGTCGAGATACATAAGTACACAAGACCCCATACACATATTTCATAAGATATTTGAAAAGGTTCCTGCTAATTTAAAACTTTGGATATGTGATATTCTTAACAATGGAAGCCTAAAGAGACCATAATGTATGCTCACAGCAAACTTTGGGACAAAAATTATCACCTTTTTAATAAAAATATTAAATTGTAGCTTAGTGAAAGCTAAATGGATTTTTACCACTTTAGAACTTAATGATGTATAATCCAGGCTATTATTTTTTGTTGTTGTTATTATTTTTTTCAAATGGCAATAGTGTAACAGAGGGAGTGCCAGTGTCTCTCAGCTCATATCTAGAACTGAGAATTTAAGATGATTGTCTTATGGCTCCCGATATTCCCTCTGTTTTACCCATGGATTGCAAGGATTAGATTTCTCCATGTCCCATTAAGTCAGAAGTGAGGCTGGTGCTGCAAAACTGAGCAGAAGACACATGTGCAAGTTCTTGAGAAAATGCAACTGCTAGTCTTTGAATCCCCCGTAGACACATAGCCTCTGTTCTTATTATTTTCGTGTTGATAAGAATCATAAACAGTGGGTGCACAATAATGAAGGTTTCTTAAATGTAGAGTAGTTGCCAAAGCATGGGTGGCAGTTTGTAGAAATGAACTGTTTCTCAAAGTTGCTTGTTTGTTTCCCACCTGCTCCAACCTGAAATAACTAAAGAGAAATCTGTATAAATTGCAATATTGTTTGACTAATAGCTTAAGGGTATTTCTTACCTGTTACATATTATATTAATACATTTCTATTGATCTCTGTATCGTCATGTGGTTGTTATAATTTTCTGACCAGGAACACTTCTTTTTAAATGCTAAGTGGGCAGGGCTAGGACCAACTCTGTGAACCTGCATGATGCTCTACCCAATACAACATGGCAGTAGCATGTTCGCTGCCTCTGACAGCCATGCTTACAACCCCATTTTCAGGCATACCGCGGGTCTATGTTGCCATAAGCAAGTTATAGCATTCTTCCCACAAAAACAATTTAAACCATTTAAATGTTCCATAGCTGAACCTCCCAAAAGAGCCAAAGCCCTTTGTGCTCCAAATGGTAGAACCAGGGAACTACCATTTTGGAAGAAGCCACAGAGTTTTTGCTGCAGCTCCATTGTAAAGAGAACCTGTCTGAAAAAAAATGCTGTTACCAAGAAGCTGCACTTGACTCCCATTTTTGTGTTTCTAGAAGCCATTTTTTAAAGCTGTCTTTGACTTGACATTGGAATTCTGTCACTCTGGCACTCAAATCTATTGCTGGAGTCAATGTGTTCATTTCCCTTCTGCTCTGACCCGAAATAACCACACAGAAATCTGTATTAATTACAATACTGTTTGGCTAATAGCCTAAACGTATTTTCGGTTAACTCTTATATCTTAAATTAACCCATTTCTATTAATTTTTGTATTGTGATGTGGCTGTGGCCTACTGGCAAGCTTCCAATAGGCTCATGTAGAGGCGTCTGTCTCCAGAGGTGGCTACATGGCTTCTTCCTGACACTTTCTATTCTTTCTATATATATCTCTTCCAATCTGGCTATATTCTGTTAAGCCATTGGCTGAAAGCAACTTCTTTATTAACCAATAAAAGCAACACATATACAAAGAATATGTAGAGAAAAATTAAGGTACATGAATACCAGAAGAATTATGTTGGTTATTTGAAAGGTAATTGCATTGGTCAAGCAAAGGCTCCCTCTGTAAATAAGGTACCTGTTTGTTCTGATTGATCTAAGCAGTTTCTCAAATTTCTTATTACGGGAAATTATCCTCTTGATACTTGCCAACATCACATTTTATCATTCATTCCTAAACTGGTTCTGTTAATTCCTACTCATTTATTTATTTACAATGGATCCATTTTATTTATTGAAAAAATATTAATCCAATTTGTGATTTAAAACCTGGGAGATAGAGATTCAAATTTCTAATAAAACTAGAGCCTGGAGGTGGTAGGAAGTGTAGGGCTTGAGCCCACACCAATTGAGCTTCACATGTTTGTCTGCACAGAAACATTCCACTTAAGTGTAACAGTCTGTTCCTAACAACTTTGTCTAACGTTCAATATTGACCTTACTCAGTGCCAATTAAAATAAACAAGGATCTAGTAAATAAAGTCAACATTTTTGCAACATGAATTTCACAAGTTTCATTTTGTAAATCATTGAACATTATTGAGCCAAATTCTTGGATATTTTCTTTATCTACAAACAGCAAGCACTGCTTTCTAACTGACTTGTATTGCTATAAAATTCCCAAATTTACACACTTTATTTTGGTCAAAATAAGCTCAGTATGCTTCTTTAAAAGCTGCATCATCTACTACTGGAGAAATAGTTGTTCTCAGTCCATCACTTTTTCTGTGATGAAGATCTGTACAGACTGTTTGTTTCCTAGAATGCAAGCATTAAGTTTGTTTTAGAGAGTTAACATCTTTAAAAATACTTTCATAGCCGGGCGGTGGTGGCGCACGCCTTTAATCACAGCACTCGGGAGGCAGAGGCAGACGGATCTCTGTGAGTTCTAGACCAGCCTGGTCTACAGAGCTAGTTCCAGGACAGAGAGAAACCCTGTCTCAAAAAAAAATACTTTCATAAATTCCATTAATTTTGTACAGTGCACTGAGATTCTATTTATTTACAGCTGATCATCATTGATTCACCTATCATTCCACATCCATCAAATGGTCAACTAACTCCATAAGGAGCTTCTTTAATGCCCATCATTTTCTTGAAGTAGCTTGATGCTGCCAAGAAAGGATGTGTCTCACTGTCATAAAAGTCTTACGTTTTTAAACATTTAAATGCCATATTCTTAAGGACTCTGAAAGATTTGAAGAATACCTATCTAACTGAAATATATCTCTGCATAGCTAGAAAATTTAACTAACTTGACTACAAGCTTGACTATTATAGATGGCTAACTATTAACCTATATTAACCTAACGCTGCTTGTTTGTTTCCTGGCTGCGCAGACCCAAAATAACCACATAGAAATCTGTATTGATTGAAATAATGTTTGGCCAATACCTTAATTGTATTTCTGGCTAACTCTTATATCGTAAATTAACCCATTTCTTTTAATCTGTGTATCACCACGTAGCCTACTGACAAAGTTCCAATAGGCTCCAGCCAAGGCATCTGTCTCCAAAGGCAGCTACATGACTTCTCCCTGATACACTGATACTTCCTACTCTCTCTCTCTCTCTCTCTCTCTCTCTCTCTCTCTCTCTCTCTCTCTCTCTCTCTCTCTCTCTTCCAGCCTGACTATATTCTTTTAAGCCATTGACTGAAAACAACTTCTTTATTAACCAATAAAAGCAACACATACAAAAGGACATTCCACACCACTCAATGAGTAAAGAATTGAAGTTACTTGTATATCAGAAGAATTAGTTCAACATGGTCTACGAGGAATTCTCATATCTCTGAAACTGCCTAGGGTATGGCTGTCAAATGTAGCTTTATCTCAGTCTCTATCAATCTATGTACCAGTAAAGACTCAAGAGTCAGATTTGGAGGTAAAATCCTCCTTGATCAGAGAAACTAATAAACAACTAACTAACCTTCCTATTTGGCAGACACCAAACAAGAGTAACATCTCCTCAGACATCCCAAATGAAAGAAGAGGTAAATTTCTAATCGACTCCCTACTATTTTCTGTGCATCTCTTTATCCTTATTTCTGACTTCTCTGTCCTTTCTATGGTACTTCCTGTCTCCAAGTCACTTGCTCAGCCCCTGTCCCAAGGGAAATTTTATTAACACAAATTTAGAGTTTCACAGTAAGGCCAAATATCCTAAAACACCTCCCCATTTTTTCTAAATAAAAAGTAAAAGTTTTAACTCTACCACAGCAAATCTATTTTCCATAAGAAAAATTATCTTGTAGGAATTTCATTCACAAAGTCTAAAGTTCTGCAGTATTTGAAAATTTGGGGAAAGTATTCTATTATCTATCTTATCTTGGGGAGTCCAAAGTTTTACACCTAAACCATGTTTTATCAAAACTTTTGTCATCCTAAAATTATCCTTTTATACTAGCATAGTTTCTTAGATAAAGAACTTAAACTTTTATTTCTCTCAACCTTATAAATTTTACATCTCATTTGCAACCTTCTCTTCTAAATTTGATGACAAAAAGATACAACTATTTAGTTATAAATATCTTTGAGAGACACAAGCCCAAGAAGGATAAAATATTACCTGAAAACAATTTTATTTTGAGATTATTGCGTAATCATACCATTTTCTACTTACCTATTCTCATCCAAATGCTTCAATTTTTGTATTTCCGTTTTGTATGGTAATCTTTTCAATCTATAGATTCTTTTGTTTTATTGGTTATTGTATATACATATGTATGTATATATGTATATATATGACATATATACATATGTATGTCACATGCACACATATATATAAATTATTGTTTAAATTCATAAAAACATACACATTTGTATATATATATATTTATGCACATACACACATACTACAGAAGGTATGGCTGGTATTAAAGTGTGTCTTTCTATCTCAACATCCAGACTGAAGACATGCCGGTTACTGACTGAAGACAAAGATCATAAGAATATCTTTCTGTTTCAAATTAAGGAAAAAATCTCTCATTGGTATGCTCTCTATTTTTGGAATATAATTAATTCTGGATGAATTCAAGTTGAAAACTAAGAATAACATCACACCCTGCTTCCTTTTCACAATATACTATGAAAGTTATAAATATACAATATGTATATTTGCATGTTTTAGTTTATACATATGAGAGAAACAATATAATTTTTATGTTTTTAAGTTTACAGTACTTCTTTACATATGATGATCTTTAGTTTCATGTACTGTTCACAACTTACATGATTCCATTCGTCTTTATGGGTACACATAAAATTCTATTGGGAACGTAATGATATCGTCCAAATTTATATCTTCCTTCTTTATTAATGGTTGTGACAACCATACTTGTATATAATATGTATTTCAAAAGATATAAAAACATATATTAATTCTGTATAATGTTGTTTTAATGTAAGTTTCTGAGAACTCAAGAACAATCGCAGTGGGTTTTTGATCCTACTGCACGTACTGGCTTTGGGGGAGCCTAGGCAGTTTGGATGCTCACCTTAGGAGACCTGGATAGAGGTGGGCGGTCCTTGGGCTTCCCACAGGTCAGGGAACCCTGACTGCTCTTTGAGCAGATGAGGAAGGGTGACTTGATCGGGGGAGGGGGAGGAAAATGGGAGGTGGTTGTGGGGAGGAGGCAGGAAACCTTAATAAATAAATAAATTAAAAAGTAAAAATAAAAAAAAAGTTTCTGGGACTAAATATTTGGTATTTGCTACACCAATATGTGAAACTTTCCTTGAGAACACCCTCCACTTTTCTTTTTATTTTAATTAATTAATTAATTAATTAATTTTGAAAAAGTATGCTTTCTCATTAAACTACCAATCCAAGTTGCTTTTCCCTACCCTCCTCCAACTCCCTTCACCTTTCTCCCAGCACACTCCCCATCCATTCCTCAGAGTGGGTAAGGCTTCCCATGGAAAGTCAACAAAGCCTAGTATATTGCTTTGAGACAGGACCAAGGTCTTCCCTACTATATCCAAACTCCTTCAAAAAGAACGTGTACCAGTTAGTTCCTTGGGCAGCTGAGGATAGGGAACCTGAAATGACCCTATCCTAGAGCAATACTGACGAATATCTTGCATATCATCCTAGAACTTTCATCTGGCGATGGATGGAGATAGAGACAGAGACACACACTGGAGCACTGGACTGAGCTCTCAAGGTCCCAACGAGGAGCAGAAGGAGGGAGAACATGAGCAAAGAAGTCGGGACCACGAGGGGTGCACCCACCCACTGAGACAGTGGAGCTGATCTACTGGGAGCTCACCAAGGCCAGCTGGACTGTTACCAAAAAAGCATGGGATAAAACTGGATTCTCTGAACATGGCGAACAATGAGGGCTGATGAGACGCCAAGGACAATGGCACGTGGTTTTGATCCTACTTAATGTGCTGGCTTTGTGGGAGCCTAGCCAGTTTGGATGTTCACCTTCCTAGATATGGACAGAGGGGGGAGGACCTAGGACTTACCACAGGGCAGGGAACCCTGACTGCTCTTTGGACTGGAGAGGGAGGGGGAGAAAAGTGGGGGGAAGGGGAGAGGGGTGGGAGGAGGGGGAGGGAAATGGGAGGCTGGGAGGAGGTGGAAATTTGTTTTTTTTTCTTTTCTTTATTCTCCTTTTATCAATAAAAAAAAGAAAAAAAAAGAACATGTACCAAAAAGTCAGTATAAGCAGTAGGGATAAATTCAGGTCCTACTGCCAGTAGCCCCACAGTCTTCCCCAGCCATACAACTGTTACTGATATTCAGAGGACCTAGTTTGGTCTTATGCTGGTTCCTCAAGTATCAGGCCAGAGTCAGTGTGCTACCATTAGCTCGGCAAGCTATTTCAGTGGATATTCCCATCATGTTCTTGATGACTTTGTTCATAAATAATTCCTCCCTCTTTTTGACTAGACTTTGGGAGCTCTGCCCAGTGTTCTGCTGCAGATCCCTGCATCTGCTTCCATCAGTTGTTAGAGGAAGATTCTATGATGACACGTAAGATAGTCTTTAATCTGACTACAGGCAAGGTCAGTCCAGGCACAATCTCCACAATTGCCTAGGGTATTAGCTGGGGTCACCTTTGTGGATTCCTGGGAATTTCTCTAGTGCCAGGATTCTTGATAGCCCCACAATGGCTCCCTCAATCAATATGTCTCTTTCCTCGCTCTCCCTCTTTGTTCTTTCCCCATCTCAACTAGCCTGTTCCCTCAAGTTGTCCTTTTCTGTTTACTTCTCCCTCCTCTTCCCTTCTACCCCACCTTCTCCTACAACCACTATGCTCCCAATTTTCTCAGGAGATCTTGTCTATTTCCCCTTCCCATGGAGATCTTTAAATGTTTCTCTTAATGCTCTCCTTGATAACTAGCTTCCTTGCGGTTGTGGACCAAAAGCTCATTATCTTTTGCTTTACATGTAATATCCACTTATGAATGAATAATACTGTGTTCCTCTTTCTGGGTCTGGGTTATCTCATTCAGGATATATATCTCTAGTTCCATCCATTTGCATGAAAATTTTAAGATGTCATTGTTTTTTTACTTCTGAATAATAGTCCATTGTGTATCTGTACCACATTTTTCTTTATTCATTCTTTGGTAGATTGATATCTAGCTTGTTTCCAAGTCCTTGCTATAACATTCTTAAATTGAAAGTTTTCTTCGTTGTTCCTTTATGTAGGTTTGTACATGGAGATAGATATTTTTAATTTTTCTTATCACAATATGTCTTACTTTCTACACATAATGTGATTGATAATTTTTCTAAGTGTAATAGTCAAGTCTGTCATTTTAGGACTCTGAGTGTGTACAACACATCATTCCAGGCCTGTTCTGCTTTTAGAGACTCCATTGAGAATCTATTGTCATTTTACTAGTTTTGCCTTTATATGATTCTTCTTCCTTTTCCATTCCAACTTTTAATATTCTTTCTTGGTTCTGTACTTTGAGGCTTATTATTTTTATTATGTGGTGAGGGGTCATTCTTTTCTGGTTGAATATATTTGTTGTTCTATACACTTTTTTTCCCTTTGTAAGCATTTCCTTCTTTGGGTTAAGAAAACTTTCTTATATGATTTTGTTGGAAACATTTTCTGAACTTTAGAGGTAGGCTTCTTCTCCATTTATCCTATTTAATAATTTTAGGTTTCATCTTTTAACAATGACCTGTTGTAATAAGGGCCACCTGTTTGTTTTGACTGCTCAGATTCCAGAAATAATCACACAGAAAATATATTATTTAAAATTTGTTGGCCCATTTCTTCTAGCTTCTTTGTTTTTAACTTTCTTTTTGTTTTATTGAGAAAAAAACAATTTCCGCCTCCTCCCAGCCTCCCACTCCCCCCCCACACTCCTCTCCCCATCCCCCCACTCCTCTCCCTCTCTCCCCACTCCTCTCCTCCTCCCTCTCAAGTCTGAAGAACAGTCAGGGTTCCCTGCCCTGTGGAAAGTCCAAAGTCCTCCCCCCTCCATCCTGGTCTAGGAAGGTGAACATCCAAACTGACTAGGCTCCCACACAGCCAGACCATGAAGTAGAATCAAAACCCAGTGCCATTGTCTTTGGCTTCTCAGCAGCCCTCATTGTCCGCCATATTCAGAGAGTCCGGTTTTATCCCATGCTTTTTCACGCTCAGTCCAGCTGGCCTTGGTGAGCTCCCAATAGATCAGCCCCACTGTCTCCATGGGTGGGTGCACCGCTCTTGGTCCTGACTTCCCTGCTCATCTTTTCCCTCCTTCTGTTCCTCATTTGGACTTTGGGAGCTCAGTCCAGTACTCCAGTGTGGGGTCTCTGTCTCTATCTCCATCCATCGCCAGATGAAAGTTCTATGGTGTTATGCAAAATATTCATCAGTACGGCTATAGGATAGGATCATTTCAGGTTCCCTATCTTCAGCTGCCCCAGGAACTAACTGGGGACCTCGCCTTGGGCACCTGGAAGCCCCTCTAGGTCCAAGTCTCTTCCCAACCCTAAGATGGCTCCCTTAATTAAGATATGTGCTTCCCTGCTCCCCTATCCAACCTTCCTTTATCCCAATCATCCCGTTGCCCAAGTTCTCCCCATCCTACCTTTCTCACTTTTCTCTCCCCTTCTCTCCTTACCCCCCCACCCTTAAGATCCCGATTTTTTGCCTGGCAATCTTGTCTACTTCCCCTACCCAAGAGGATAGCTATATGTTTTTCTTTGGGTTCACCTTCTTATTTAGCTTCTTTAGGATATCCAATTATAGACTCACTGACCTTTATTTAAGGCTAGAAACCAATTATGATTGAAATGCTAATTAACCCAATTAAAAAATGGGGCACTGATCTGAACAGAGAATTCTCAACAGAAGAAGTTCAAATGGCCAAAAGACACTTAAGGTCATGCTCAACCTCCTTAGCGATCAGGGAAATGCAAATCAAAACAACTTTGAGATATCATCTTACACCTGTCAGATTGGCTAAAATCAAAAACACCAATGATAGCCTCTGCTGGAGAGGTTGTGGAGGAAGGGGTTCCCTCATCCATTGCTGGTGGGAATGCAAACTTGTGCAACCACTTTGGAAATCAGTGTTTCGGTTTCTTAGGAAATTCGGGATCAACCTACCCCTGGACCCAGCAATACCACTCTTGGGAATATACCCAAGAGAGGCCCGATCATCTGACAAGGGCATTTGTTCAACTATGTTCATAGCAGCATTATTTGTAATAGCCAGAACCTGGAAACAACCTAGATGTCCTTCAATGGAAGAGTGGATGAAGAAAGTGTGGACTATATACACATTAGAGTACTACTCAGCGGTAAAAAACAATGACTTCTCAAATTTTCATGCAAATGGATGGAAATAGAAAATACTATCCTGAGTGAGGTAACCCAGATCCTCTAGCTTCTTATTGGCTAACTATTTCTTTTAATATAACCATTTGGCAGTGGCTTATTGGCAAATTCTGGTGTCTGTTTTTCTCTTTTTCTGCTTTTCTGTTTAAATAAAAAGGAAGATTTTAACTTTAACATCTCTGTGTTATTTTCTTTGGGGCTTGCCAGCTTGTTGGGGCACTGGGCAGAACATGTTACACTGCTATTCAGGTAAACTCTTTATCTAAATACATTTCATTGCAATTGGTCACTGAAAAAGAAATTGATCCAAGATATTCATCAGTGTGGCTATAGGATAAAGCCATTCATAGAACTTTCATCTGGCGATGGATGGAGATAGAGACAGAGACCCACTCTGGAGCACTGGACTGAGCTCCCAAGGTCCAAATGAGGAGCAGAAGGAGGGAGAACAGGAGCAAGGAAGTCCGGACCGTGAGGGGTGCACCTACCCACTGAGACAGTGGGGTTGGTCTATTGGGAGCTCACCAAGGCCAGCTGGACTGGGACTGAAAAAGCATGCGATAAAACTGGACTCTCTGAACATGGCAGACAATGAGGGCTGATGAGAAGCCAAGGACTATGGCACTGGGTTTTGATCCTACTTCATGTTCTGGCTTCATGGGAGCCTAGCCAGTTTGGATCCTCACCTTCCTAGACCTGGATGGAGGGCCTTGGACTTTCCATAGGGCAGGAAACCCTGAATGCTTTTCGGACTGGAGAGGGAGGGGAAGAGGAGTGGGGGGAGGGCGAGAGGAGTGGGAAGAGGGGGATGGAAATGGGAGGCTGGGAGGAGGTGGAAATTTTTTTCAATTAAAAAATGTATTAAAAAAGAAATTGATCCAAGATTAATAGATAAAGTTAATGTTCTACAAAAAGCTATCCTTTTATGATAGCTTTGATTTAAAATATTTAGACACACTCACTAACATGTGTCATAATATCTATTATAGATCTTTATGTTATTTCTCTGCACTTTTTTGGATTAGAAATTATCTGAGCTACATAACAGATAATCTGTAAGATAGAAGGTGTTTAGAATAGCTTTCAACTTCTATCCTACAGATTATTTGTTGTGATTTATAAATATTGATTATTGATAATAAATTCTATTATTGATTGATAATAAAATATTGATCAAATTTAGAGATTATTAATTCTAATTAACTTTAGAAACATTTCAATGAATACTTGTCATTCTTTCAATCATCTTCAGACTTTCAGTTATCTACATTTGTTGCTGCCCTAAGATATATTCACATGCTTCCTTTTTTTGTTAAACAGAAAAGGGAAGCATGCAGGGGCCTGTGGAAGTATATAGCATATGGCAAAGGAAAATTCAGCTATCAAATCACAAGAGGAATAATTATCTTATGGAAATAATCCTATCTAGCCAGGCTTACAGGACTTCTGACTCTGAACATCAGTTGCCCATATTGTAATATCTCTCATGTCAAATAGTCTAAAGAGTAAGGTGTCCCCACTCCTACCTGATCAATAACCCCTTCCTATTTACTTACCTCTTATAATAAAATATGAATAAAAGATTTTCAACCAAGAACTACCCACATTCCAGAACCACGTGCTCCCCCATCACTCACCAGGCCTCCAATCATTGTCTCCACTAAAGGCCAATGTGACATGTCATTACCAAAGTCCAATGGTACACAAAATACCTAAAGGCCAATGGGACCCAACATAAATATAGGCCAAATTTACAAGTTTCCATTATCACCAGTGTTTTGTGTTTTCCTCCGGGTGTGCTCCATATCACCCTCTAAAGCATGTGCCATCACAGCCTGCTCTATCTATCTAATTATCTATCTATCTATCTATCTATCTATCTATCTATCTATCTATCATCTATCTATCTATCTATCTATCTATCTATCTATCTATCTATCTATCTATCTCTTTCTCTCTCCCTCTCTCTATCCTTTAATTTTATTACCTGTTCTGAGGCAGTCATTTTCACGTTGTTTTCCCAATAAATATCTTGCTTATGTCTATTACACGGTGTGATTTTCTGGCATTCATTGACTCTATAATTGATAGGATAACCTTTAGATAAAAATTCCATATGCGCTTATTGTAATATTATATACATGTTCCTAATAATAAATACAATTGCCATAGTCTGTATACTGATACTTGTATGTATATTTACAAGTAACATTTTATGTTTTTATAGATGTAATTAATTTTTTTGTGCCTGTGTTTGTATATACAGTTTTGAGCAGGCATCTGAATAAGCCCTAGAATAGTGTTGGAAGTGTATCAATGTTTTTGTAGGCAATTGTGTGCCTCCATATGTGAGTACTGAAAACCATGTTGCAGCCCCTTTCAAAGCAGTAACCCCTTTATCTCCTTATTTGTCTCTCTTGTCCAATTTATTATACATTTTCTTAAAATTAAACTATGTAAAAGATTATTCTGTGTTGTTTAAGTATCTTGAAATATTTAGTGTCATATCTTTTACAAGAAAAATTTAACTGAACAAAATATAAGTATCTTCATCCAGTATTACAGAAAACCTTATTTTAAAACATTTTATCTGTGCATAAATTGCATAGGGTGCAAGAACGTTTGCTTCTGCAGTGACAGTCATGTGTATATAGATGTATGTCTGCATTCACCACTGCTATAGTGGCTAAGGGGGAACAGACAAATGGCTTTCTTTGGAATTGATGGGAAAGCTTATGAGTGATGTCATTTGCCATGAGACATAAAAAAATAACAGCAGATGGAAATTGATATTTTAGTGGTCAGCCCACCAGGAAGAATCACTCTGAGGGGAAAACATTCTGTGAAGTGACAGACAAAAACAAATGATTTTAAAGAGTTTAGAGCCTCATGCTTTATAAGACTACATCTCTAGATAGATAACAAAATGACTATTCCTTTCTTGGCTTCTGTAAGATTACAGCTCACCAATTAGGGATGTAACTGAGAAAAAAATATTCCTTCCTTGCTATGTGATGAGTTATTTATATTTATTTTATGTAAGTTATTGGAATAACTCTGTTTTTATCATTTACCTAAGAATTGAGATGTGACATTCAAATGTTGCTCCTGGATTACTTTATAGATTATGTTGGGTAAATATATCTGTAAAGAACAAAAAGAACTGAAGAATTCAACATAAGAGAATAAAAAAGGATCCATCAAAAGAATGTATATTTTCCCCCAAAATATTCAGGTAGAAAGTCTTAGTCGATTTCTTTCTTACACTGTGCAGTTTAGGAGTTTGCTCTCTCTAGGTTGTGATTGTTATTTCTCATTTAATAACATCCAGTGCTGCGGGGAGAGAATATAGCCACTAAAATAATAAGAATGATGCTTCCTCTGACTGTTATTCTTGCTGTAGAGAAGACAGGAGCTTAGAGATATGGTAAACAATATGGAATTGAAATACATGCCCAGGATTATACATGAAGAAACAAGTCAAAAGCATATGTAAAATGTTTGCAGTTTGTTTAAGAGCAAAGCATGAAATGACCGTACTCTCCCTGTATATTCTACCTATTTCTCTACAGCTTGCTGCTGCTCCTGTTCACTGTGTATCTCTTTAAAATGCAAGTGCTTCCAGTACTGTAGGGGATCCCCAGCTAAAGAGTGTTCTCACCCCATCCTCTTCAAAAATTTCTTTTCATATGTGTGTTCTGGGGAAGAGTATAGGCCTGTGTGTGTGCATGGTAACAAACTTTTTGTACAATAGTGAGTATTTGCCTCTTTGTGCGTTGTGTATGTAAGTGTGTGCACCTGCATGATCATGTAGAGATCTGCGTTCAGTCTTTGGTGTTGTAACAGGGTATCCCAGTGAGATTCAGAGCTGGGCAATCGTAATAGATGAGTTGGCTCTATCCAGGGATGCTTTTGACTAAGTCTCCCATTGTAGTATAAATAGTAATCACCACCAGGTCTGACCTTTAAGTTTTGTTTTGAACATAAAAGTATGTACTTGAACCGTGTATGACAAGAACATTGCTGTCTGAGCCATCTCAACATTTTTCCCACTTTATATTCTGAAAATTTCTTGTTATATAGTCCAGCAGGAACTTTGGAAACTCCTTTTTTTCACCTCTTATTAAAATGATGGAAAGTCTGTTGTAATCAGAAATACAAATTTAATATGTGTTTTCAAGGACGTACAAGAGACAGAAACATGATTATGAATTATTATATAGTTGGACACTACACATTTTATGTGTTAGCCATGTTAATTACAGGTTTAGCTAAATGTGAGTACAAGGGATAGTCACAGTGCTACAGAGAATACGAAATGACAAATATGTTTAATGATTACTTCAGAGAATTTAAAATGAAGACCTGATGATTTCCATGGGAAATTAGAGAGCAGAAGCTGTGAGAATGTGGAAGGACGCTGTATGAATTCCGGGAAAGTGTTAAATACAAGGTTTGAGGGTGATTTCAGAGAAGAACACAGCAGGAACCAGGCATCTGATCTTTATTAGACAGGAATGAAGCAGAGCTGGAAAAAGGGAGGTAATACAGTAAATCCATTGACCTGTGGGGTATCATTGATATCTTTTGGGGGAACCAGAGATTTCAGCTTGAAGTTCTGTAAAATGGTGGTAAGGAACAGAAACAGCTCCATGCGGGCCAGACCTTCTCCTAAACACACTCGTTTTCCTGTAGGGAAAAAAGTCAAAAAAGGTAACTATGCCTTGTATGTGAGTGAGTGTGGGATGCAGTATGTTTGGAACTAGCATAAGAGACTAATGTAAGTGCTGAGTTATTGGATGGTTGGTAGCTGTAGGGGTTGGTTAGAGGACAATTGTTTAAGCAAATAAATAAAGATGGCGTGTCAGGAGCTGTGTAATCCAATCTCAGATCAGCATATATAAGCAAGTCCTATGGGTCTCTGCAAAGGAAGTCCAGTGGAGATAGGATGTAACTTGTCAGGAAACAGTGGATCTGGGCATAGAAGAATAGTGACATATTTGCTAGGCTTGTGTGCACTTTTCTCTTTCATTATATTGGTGAATCTTTTGGTGATTTTTAGTTTCACTTTGGCCGTCACACATGCAACAGCTATAATTTTCCCTAGAAACTCCATTCTTTCTCAAATGGTTTCCCCTAAGATTCCTCAGGGGGTTAATACTTCTCAATTTTTTTATTTGGAAACATTAACTACAGTGCCTTATTGTGGAAACTTTCCTGACTCAGTAGAGGCAGTAAAAATTAACTGGATATTCCTCATAATTGTCTTCAGGGAAAGGTAGATAACAATACACCGTGAAGAAAGGAACTCAGAACGTTAATGGCAAGAAATAATGGGTTCACATGAGGAAACAACACCGGGTACATTAACCATAGTGCATAGTTCTGAGAAGGAGATTGAGGAAATCAATACACAAGAAAGGGAATTACACAATACCAACAGTTGAGAATAAGGTCCCTGGATACCGAGTAGGATATGGTATACTACAAGAGGACAAAATATAATGTAAAGTCTGGGATGGATAAATCATTTTAACCACACACAGGGGCAATTTGTTGGTGGAAGCAGAAAGGTACAGTGAAAATGGGAGAAGAGTGTGTTGACAAACTTTGTCTTTTATAGAGAGAATGAGAGCAATAGCACCTTTTTGAAGGCCAAAAAAAGATATAAAAGTATTTCCTAGAGACACAAAAGAATTGCTGAGATTTAAATATTGTTGTCCTTAGAGCAGTGTACCCATTCTCTATAACCTTTAACTTTTAAACTGCAAGTACCTGCCTATAATTAGTGATACTAGAGAAGCTAAATAAGGAGAACCCAAAGAAAAACATATAGGCATCCTCCTGAATATTAACCTTCAGCAGGTGATGAAAGGAGACAGAGACAGAAACCCACATTGGAGCACCGGACTGAAATCTCAAGGTCCAAATCAGGAGCAGAAGGAGAGAGAGCATGAGCAAGGAACTCAGGACCGCAAGGGGTGCACCCACACACTGAGACAATGGGGATGTTCTACTGGGAACTCACCAAGGCCAGCTGGCCTGGGTCTGGAAAAGCCTGGGATAAAACCGGACTCTCTGAACATAGCGGACAATGAGGACTAATGAGAACTCAAGAACAATGGCAATGGGTTTCTGATCCTACTGCATGCACTGGCTTTGTGGGAGCCTAGGCAGTTTGGATGCTTACCATACTAGACCTGGATGGAGGTGGGGGTTCCTTGGACCTCCCACAGGACAGGGAACCCTGATTGCTTTTCGGGCTGGGGGGGGGGACTTAATTGGGGGAGGGGCAGGGAAATGGGAGGCGGTGGCGGGGAAGAGACAGAAATCTTTAATAAATAAATAAATTTATAAAAAAAGAAAAAAAAAGAAGACCTTGCAAACCATCTGATTGCCATCGACGATAGACAAATACCACCACCTAAAGAAACTCTTGAATGTTTAAAAACTCATGGAAATTGAACAAAGCTCTGCTGAATAAAAAATGGGTCAAAGGAGAAATTAAACACTTTTAAAGTTGAATAAAAGTGAACACTGAAAACTAAGACCCACAAGGAAGTCCCTGCTAAAAGGTTAATTCATAGACCTCATTGTCCAACAAAACAAAAGCAAGGGAGAAAAAGAAAGGGTTGTAAAGAGAAAGAGATACAGAGAGAACTCGCATTAACTGCACACCTGAATGCTCTAGAAGAAAATGAAAAAAAAATAATATCCAGGAGGTAAAGATGGAAAGAATAATCAAACTGAAGGCTGAAATGCGTAAATAGAAACAAAACAACAAGACAATGCAAAGAATCAGTGAAAGTTGGAGTTGACTCGTTGGGAAAAACAATACACTTGATAAACCTTTAACAAATATACTATATATACTAAAAGGTGAAGAGAAACATTATAATTTAATAAAAGTAGATTTGAAAATGGCATAAGAACAAACCACTAACGAAAGTCAGATGACAATAAGGACACAATGGAAGAATATGTATCCAACTAAATTGTAAAACCTAAAAGACAGATATAAATTTTTGATATATACAAATTACAAGAGTTAAATCTGGTTTAAGATAAGAGATTCAAATAAACTTATGACTCACAGTGGAAAAGAACTAGTAATTAAAAGTTTTCAACCAAAATAAGCCCAGGGTCAGACGGACTCTGTGAACCAATTTATCAGTTTCAAAGAACAGTAAATAAAATTGACTCCCAACTACTCTGAAAAATAGAAACAGAAGGAACATTGCTTAATTATTTTATGAGGTTACAATTACTCTGATATGGAAACCACATGAAGACCTAACTGAAAAAGGGAATACCAGGCAGATGGGGTGGTGAAGGCTTTTTCTCAGCATTGGGTAGTCAGAGGCAGCAGGATTTCTATACATTCACGGCCAGCCTGGCCTTCAGAGCAAGTTCCAGGAAAATCAGTACTTTTATACAAAGAAACCCTGTCTCAAAAGCAAACAAAACAAAACAAGGAGGAGGGAGGGGGACAGAGAGAAAGTATTGCAGAATTATTTATAAATTTGCCTCATGACCAATCATGTAAAAATTCTCAATAAAATACTTCCAAACCAAATACAGGACAACTTTCAAAAGATTATGTACAATGTTAAAATAGGCTTCACTTCAGAGATGAAGGAATGGTTCAATATACATAAACAAATAATTTGATTCACCATATAAAGAAAGTAAAAAATAATAAGACAATTGTCTTTCCATTAGTAAAGTTTTTTTTCCCAAACAGCACATTCCTTCCTCTGAAATGTCCTGAAATAGACTAGCGATATTAGGAACTGAGGTCAACATAATAAAAGTGACTTAGCATTAGCCCATAGACAAAGTCAACCTAAACAGAAAATCTTAAAGCATTTCTATTAAAATCAGGCACACGATAGGAATGTCCACTTTCTCCATATATTTGAATATAATATCTGAAGTATTAGTTAAAGTTATAAGACAACTGAAAGAAATCAGAGTAGGCAAATAGGAAAGGAACAATTAAAAATATCCCTTACTTGTAGATGTTATGATTATAGCTATAAATTGCTAAAATATACACCAGGACCATCAACAGCTGAAATGCTTTTTCAGCAAAGTGACAGTATACAAAATTAACACAGAAAAATTAGCAGGTTTTCTATGTACAATTGAGAATTGTATTTAGAAGGAAATTAAAGAAAAAATGTTTTTCACAATATTCTAAAACAATGAGGACAAGAACAGCAAAAATAAAAAAAAAACTAAGTAAACCAAGCCACCAACAAACAAACAAGGAAACAAACAAGCATATTTTTGAGTATTTCTAACAATAAGTGAAATATTTGTAAGATAAAAACTTCAAGACATTGAAGAAACAGACAAAGATATCAGAAGATGGAAAGTTCTCCTGTGCTCATGGATCAGCAGGATTAATATAGTGAAATTGAGCGCCATATCAAATCAATCTACAGATTCAATCCCGTTCCCATAAAAATTCCAACACAAGGGTTTATGAAAACTGAAAGGAGAATTTTCAGCTTTACATAGAAACACAAAAGAGCCAGGATAACTAAAAGTCTCTTGAATGATAAAAGAATTACTACAGACATCACTATCTCTGATTTCAAATCATACTACAGAGCTATATCCATAAAAATCAGCATGATATTGGCACAAAAAGAAAGAGGTTGAAGGGATCATGTTATGAGTTTATTGTAAAAATCACGTGATCCATGAAGGAACATCCATGTCAAGTTATATATCAGAATATATACTGGTGTGAAGATGCAATATATGGGACCAGCACCCTACTTGATGCAGTAGTGTGTGTGTGTGTATAATGAAATTCTCTCTTTTCTTTAAAAAATTAAACATGTTTGAACGTGTGCATGAATGAATATGTCAAAGTTACTTGTTTAGGAAGTTCAGATGATGGCTCCAGGTCTCCTGGAGCAGGGAATAGAGTTGGTTCTGAGCTTCCCAGGATTAGCGCTGGGCAATTGACTCAGGTTTATGGCAAAGGAAGCAAATTCTCTTAATTGTTGATTCATTTACCTAGCCATTTATTATCTTTGCAATAATGGCTAACATAGGCCAAAATCCCAGCCAGGACTGGGAATATGCTCAAAAATTCTCCTCTCTAATGAAGAAATACAGGCAGCTAGAGGCTACTCAGAGTAGATCCAGTTTTTAATCATGGATTTTGCCAATTATAGGTTATTCATTCTTCAGAACAAGTCACTAAACTTAAGCACACTAGCAGGACATAGTGCACTCAGTACTTTAACAGTGTGTTTCATTGCTGGTGGACACTATGGGGCTATGGCACCAGGATTTATGCCTACTGCATGTATTGGCTTTTTTGCGATCCTATTCTAATTGGATGTATACCTTGCTCAGGCTAAATATAGTAAGGAGGGCCTTGGACCTTCCACAAGGCAATGTGTCTTGCCCTTTCTGAGGATTGGATGTGGGTGGGGTGAGAGGGTTTGTGAGGGGAATGGGCAGAAGGGAGAGAGTGGAAATTGGATTGGTAGCTTTTGTTTTTTTTAAACCTAATAAAATAAAGAAAAAGAAAAGGGGTAGAAACTGGAAGAGGCATAAAAGTGCTGTATACTAGTTGTATACTAAAAAAAAGAATGTGTATGAACTTGTAGTAAGAGAGAATAGTGGAGGGTGAGAATTAAAGGCATTTGATGACTGGGTTGACATATAGGTGCGGTTTTGAAGAGAAGTCATTGTGTAAATATATAAAACTCAAACAATAAATGAGATTGTAAAATGATAATAATTTTTGTCTTTCATTTATGTCCTTTTTGTCAGATAGAAAGTCATAAATTACAATGTTGATTCATATTTGTGTTCAATATTTGAAGTATTAGAGAGAAAAATTGTGCCTATTTCTCCCTAGCAACTGTCTTTGGCAGGGATGGGTGATTCTCTCTAAACACAAGTCCAAGCACATCAACCTCTTTTTCATCTGTTTTTCTGAGTGGGCTTCATCCCATTGGAACTTTTCTGTATTTTTTTTAATGTGTTTCTACATAGCTGAGCCTGGAGAAGTGTGAAACAACAAAAAAGCAACATTATGGCAGTCTTTATTTAATGGTGATTGCTCAAAGTCTAGGTTACATTTATTCTCTATGATGGTGTCTTTTGTATAAATGACATGTACACATAAAGGAAGACTGTAAATTGTATAACGACTAGCATTCTTTACTTTATTGAAGTGTGTAAGTGTAACCTCCAAATTTGATTCCAGCAGGGAAGAGGTGTCAACGACAGTGCATAGGTACTAATCCACACAAAATGAAATTCTATGATTCCCTTAGGTGTCACTGTAAAATTTTTCATAGCTCCTCATGTCAGCAAAGTAATGAAAATGAGGTTATATTACCTGCTGAGAAAGGCATAAAGTAGTCACTTTTCTTAAAGTTTCCTTTTGCATCCAGAAAATGACCAGGATCAAATGTCTCTGGGTTGGGGAATTCGTTGCTGTCATGCAAAACTGATGATAGTGATGTAATAATGGTCGTTCCCTACAAACAATTCACACAAAGCCACCAAGTTACAAAGATATCATGGCTCCATAAAGTGGGTACAAAGAAGATTAGGGGCATCTCAACAGACAGAACATGCAGGGAACAGGGAGGAGTCTGAGAGAAACCACAGTGCTATGGCTAATGTGCCTCTACTGAATTTGAAGTCAGCACTTAGGTTTTGGTTCTAATCCTTTGAGTCTGTTCCCTATCCCTGCACACTTGGACATGGGTGTTTCAACACCTGCTGCTCTAGTTTATCAGTTGCTTTATATACGTCACATTGGTCATGATATCAAGTGGAGAGCTGGACTGTATGTAAATAGTATAGGAACTCATTCATGATGGGACACAAACAAAGTCTAGACACACAAACATCAATTGGTTTCTCTCATGGATAGAATTCAGATATAAATGCATTCCTACAGGTCAACGATGGAATAGCCTCTTCTCACATATACTGTCTATGATATAAACACACATATACAAGCAGGAGAGATGCTGTTTATGAGGGACCAGAACTAATGGAACATGAAAGGAAGCAAGTAATTTTTTTATTCATTCTACTTTCATATTCTGTATCCTCATCTCCTTCCAATCCCCCTATTCCCATAATTAACCCTGTGTTTCAGAACCACTGCCACTCTGATCCCCTTCAGAAAAGGCAGGCCTCACAGAAATATCATTTGAGCAAAAATTAAGAATATCCAATACAGCTATGCAAAAATATCCATATCAAAGCAGGAAGATAAAACATAATAGGAGGAAAAGGGTACAAGTACAAGAAAAAGTGCGAAAGA